>NC_068987.1:61144624-61162425 GCF_001194135.2 Octopus bimaculoides | reverse complement strand
AAAAGCTCTACAGTTGTATTTGTCCCCTCTGTGTGCAGCCCTGTGTGGCTAATAAAAGAAAGTTATCTATCTATCTATCTATCTATCTATCTATCTATCTGCCTGTCTGTGTGTCTGTTTATCTATCTATCTATCTATCTATCTGCCTGTCTGTTTATCTATCTATCTATCTATCTATCTTTTTTTTTTACATGATCCCTTTTGATCAGAATTTTTTCCTCCTTTTCCTCTATTATCCTCTTTTTTTTTCTTTCGGAAAATAAAGCTTTACATTGTATTTTGTCTCCTCTGTGTTCGGCCCTGTGTGGCTAATAAAGGAAGATGTCTAGCTGTCTGTCATGTAACGTAATATAATGTCTGTCTTGCATGTTGGCAGGGATTAGACAGTTTGACAGGGTCCAATACACTGAAGGACTGCATTGAGCTCCAGTATCTACTTTGGTATGGTTTCTATGGTTGGCTGCCCTTCCTAATGCCAACAACTTTATAAAGTGTACTGGTTGCCTTTCTTCATGGCAGTGACACTAGTGAATTTGTGGATTTGCCAAGTAACTTGCAAGATAAGCCCCACCCACCTCAGCTAAGTGGGTGCCATGGTGTAATAGAGACAGAAGTGAGTTTATGTCAGGTGTTGAGATCTGAAATATGATAGAGGGACAGGAGCAGGTGTTTCGACATACATAACAACCCTACATTCCATAAGAGTGGGTGAAAATAACTGGAAAAAGAAATAAAGATGGTAGTAACAAGGTAGATTTAATTGGAAAAAGATCTTTTAGTCAGTTTAATAATTGACCCCAATATTTTCCTTGTGCCTTTTATTTTTATGTGACTGAAGGTTGGAAAAGTGAAAAATAACAAAAATCCAGACTGGATTTAAAGAAGGAGTATTGAAGATCAAATTTAAATATGTTTGGCAAAAGAGACCGATAGAATAAGTACTAGGTATCCAAAGAATAAGTCCTGGGGTCGATTTGCTCGACTAAAGGCGGTGCTCCAGCATGGCCGCAGTCAAATGACTGAAACAAGTAAAAGAGTAAAAGAGTATATAATGCATTTGAACTAGCATTTTATATATATTTTAGGCTAACCACATTGACATTTTTTTTTTTTCAAATTCATGGTACCTTTAACTTGCTAATATTTTTTCTCAGCCTCGAAGTTTTAAGCAAAAGAAAATATGATTGTGTGACACTCATAAATTTTTTTCCTCAATGGGAATATGGATATATACACAATTGTGTTGATATACATAACTGACTAGAAAATCTGAAAATAGGTCACACTGTCACATGATAACCAATTTACTTTATAAGGTGTATGCATTTTTATTACTGTGTATATGTATGTATATATGCATGCACACACTCGTGCTTACACATTCTAAAATATCTTTCCTTTCCCTCAAACAATGAATGAGAACAATTTTCACCAAACACCTGCTCTTAAGTTACTTGATAAACAAGTGACACATACATTATGTTTGATTTCCGTTCATGGTTGGCTTATTAAGACGTTATAGAATAGGAAAAGTGAGGTGTCAGCTTGTAAATGAGTATATAATTTTGCAAATGTATGTTAGTACCATTAAATGATATGGATGTACAAATACAAGAACACACACATGAGTGTATTATGCATATATGTGTACAAACATTTGTGTGTGTTTGTGTGTGTGTGTGTGTGCATGTGTATGTGTGTGTGTGGTGTGTGTGTGTATGGTATGTGTGTGTGTGTGTGTGTGTGTACTGCAGGTATGGCTTATAGGCACAGACATGACTGTGTGGTTAAGAAACTCACTTTCCAATGATGTGATTTCAGGTTCACTCATGCTGTGTGGCACTTTGGGCAAATGTCTTCTATTAAAGCCTTCTGAGTGGATTTGGTAGATGGAAACTGAAAGAAGCCTTTCGTGTATCTACATCTATCTGTCTACTTCTGTGTGTGTTACTGTCTCCTTGTCTTGACCTCAAGTAATAGTTGTAAATGAGCATCACTGTTATACAAGCTGTGTCCCTCATTTCCAATCTTATATGCAAACATGTCTGGTCTTGAATAAACATTACTTTATTTGGAAAAAAAAGGTGCCGGCTGGTGACAGGAACAACATCCAGCCTTTAAAAATCTGCCTCAATGAATTCTGTCTGATGCATGCGATTATAGAAAAATGGACATTAAAACAAAGCTGTTGATGATAATGATTATGTATATGTGACATGGATGTCTTTTACGTGTCAACTGGCATGGGTGCCTTTTACATGCCACTGGTACTGGCCAGTGACACTTAAAATGCACCTATGTTAGTGACTCTTAAAAGATAACCAGTAAAGTAAAGTTCTTTCGGATCTTTTTTAAAATGGGGGCCACATTTTTCATTAATGTTTTACGTAGTGTTTTTGTTACCGAAAGACTTTCAAACTTCGTATACTTATCTATTTTGTGTTATAGAACAGAAAAATATTTTTGAATTCGAATTTATTTCATGTAAAAAATTGTCTTATTTCGATAATTTCAACCAATCACTGACAAGTATTCAGTTGTTTATATTTACTCCTTTGGCTGATTAAGCCATAGCTTCGTTTTATTTGCTTTTTTCATTTTAAATTTGCTTTTTTCATTTTCTTTTTTTTTCTTCGTTTTATTTGCTTTTTTCTTTTTAAATTTGCTGTTTTACCCTAACCCTAACCCTAACCCTAACCCTATCACCGATAGAATTGTTTCAGAATCGTTTGTTTATGTAGTCGGCACTTAATGTATATCGGCTGAATGGACGTCAGTGATTGGTTGAAATTACAGAAATACGACAACTTTAACATGGAATAACTTAGAGATTTCTTTTTTTTTTAAGAAGACTAAGAGAAAAAGATGTTTTATATGACACATTCTACCAGTGTTCCAAGTTTCAAAGTGTTTCGTTAATGAAAAATGTGGCCCCCGTTTTAAAAAAAGATCCGTTCTTTCTTGAGTCACAGACTCATAAGGCCACTTTCCTGGTTTCCATGGTGTATAAATTTCCCACCCAGATGGGACGCTGGTCCATCATAAGATTACCCATTTTTGCCAGCTGAGTGGACTGGAGCAACAGGAAATGAACTGTTTTGCTCAAGAACACAATGCATTGCCTGGTTCAGGAATCAAAACCACAATCTTATGATCATAAGTCCAACACCCTAACCACTAAGCCATGCACCTCCGATAAAAGACACCCAGTACACTCTGTAAAGTGGTTGGTATTAAGAAGGGCGTCCAGCTGTAGCAACCAAGCTAAAACAGACAACTGAAGCCTGGTGCAGCTCTCCAGCTTACCAGCTTCAGTCAAACTGTCTAACCCATGCCAGCATGGAAAACGGACATTAAATGATGATGAGGATGATGTGGGTATCTCTATTACTGGTTTCAGCCCCATACTGTGGCAATGTGTTTAAAGCTTTTGTTGATCTGTGGAGCTCTGGACTTATTTTAGCCTGCTACATATGGGCTACATTTGCTACATTTTAGCCTGCTACATATGCTACATATGGGAAGGCGGCGAGCTGGCAGAAACGTTAGCACACTGGGTGAAATGCCTAGCGGTATTTTGTCTGCCGCTACGTTCTGAGTTCAAATTCCACTGAGGTCAACTTTGTCTTTCATCCTTTTGGGGTCGATTAAATAAGTACCAGTTACGCACTGGAGTCGATGTAATCGACTTAATCCGTTTGTCTGTCCTTGTTTGTCCCCTCTATGTTTAGCCCCTTTGTGGGCAGTAAAGAAATAAGCCTGCTACATATGTTTCTTGATCACTAGTGACAAGACATTACATAAACAACAATATTGGCTTTTATGGTAGTGTAATCATAAGAATCGTTGTCAGGTCAGGGATCTTGTCACAGGCTGATGAGACCTGCTGCTGGCACCATGTGAACCAGTACTATCTCTTCCATGGTTAGGTTGTTGGCTATGAAACTAGCTTCCCCATTTGAGTAGCCTGCTGCTCTTGTAAGGATTGTGTCCGGACACTCAGGAGGACTAAAAACAAGATCTGTCAAAGGGTGGATGAGCTCCTTGTGGGCCAGCGACCATCCAGTTGGGGAATGCAATGGCAAACCACCCCAGTATCTTTTCCAAGAAAAACACACTATGAGGAAGTTAGAACAAAGTAACGCTATGGCTTCAACCAATGAGAGAACTAGCACTTAATCGGGAAGGCTTTTGTTGTAGTGTCAATAATGCATTGTAAAAGTATATAATACATGACCAATCATAAGAATAGGAATGGGTTAAGTCTACAGAAGTTGTGCTGAAATGAAGAATGTGTGTGTGTGTGTATGTGTTCATTTAATGTCTTTTTCCATACTGGCATGAGTTGAATGAAGACTATTTGAGGTAACATTTTATGGCCCGACATTAGTTTCAACCTGACCTGGTTTCTTCAGTGACCCATGCCTTAGTCTTTCTGAACAAAGCCAAAAAGTGCTCGTTCTTTTATAGCAATTAGTAAACAAATCATCTAACTGGTTTATGCAAAAGCTAGCTGGGTTAGAATTAAATTAATATATGTGTTTGAAACAGCTTTGGATTAAAGTACCAGTGTGTGTACACATTTATAATGTGTATATTTAATAGCATGATGGCACATAGCCTAGTGGTTAGATTGTTGCAATCATGATTGCAAGATTATGGTTTTACTTCCTGGATTGGGCAGTGCAATGTGTCCTTGAACAAGACACTTTATTTCACATTGCTCCAGTCCACTCAGCTTTACAATGAGTAACTTTGCAATGGGCTGGTACTCTGTTCAACAGGAATGTTAGGGTGGTCACATTTAAAAGCTACGGTAGTATCAAAAAGTTCCCAGACTAGTTATATCTAATAAAAAGTAACCTATTTACCTAAGTTTGAACATCTTCTTCGAAATAGTCACCTTGCACATCAATACGCCAGTCCCAGCATTCCTGCCACTTTTGGAATCTGGCCTGAAAGTCATTTCCTGTAAGTGAGTCGAGGACCTTCTGCAATTCACTCTGGATCTCAACAATGGTGCTAAAACAGTGACCTTTGAACTGCATTTTCACCTTGGGGAAGAGATGGAAGCCCACAGGTGCTACATCTGGTGAACAGGGCTGGGGTGTAGAAGTAGTACCATGTTGTTTTTGATGAGAAATTCATGACTGAGGAGAGCTTAGTGACAGAGTGTATTGTCACTGTGAAGAATCCAGTTCATTGGATTCCACAGATTAGGTTGCTTTTGCTGATTGCCCTCCCTCAAATGCTTCAGAATGTCACAGTAGAACTCCCAATTAATGGTTTGGCCCTGGGAAATGTATTCTCTATGCTCAATACTGCAAATGTCAAAAAATACGATGGGCATGGTCTTGATTGAGCTGTGGCTCTGTCATGCCTTGTTAAGTCATGGTGATGAAAACCTCTTTCATTGTGACAACTGCTGCTTCATCTAAGAGATGTACCCATAGACACAACTTGTCACCAGTGATGATCTTCAATATGAAGGATGGATCATCAGTAGCACACTGATGGAGATCTTGACAGACTTAGTGCAATGTTCTTTCTACTGAGTGGTCAGTAGGCAGGGGACAAACTCGGCAGAAACACACTGCATGTTCAATTCAGACGTTAGGATTACCTGCACAGACCCATTTAACAGATCAACGACATCAACAATGTCATTAATTGTCCTCCAATGATCCTCATGCACAAGCTGATGAATTTTCTCCACATTTCTGGGGGTGACGGTCATGGCAGGTCTTTGAAATTGCTCATTGTCTTCCAGGGATGTTCTTCCACTTTTGAAGTGCCTGTGTCACTTGAAACATTGTGTACGATCCATTGCCTCATTACCATAAGCTTGCCAAAGCATGCTCAATGTCTCTGTAGCAGACTTCCCAAGTTTAACGCAAAATTTCAGGTTGGCTCTTTGTTCCAACTTTCTGTCCATGACAAAATTGCAAACTACAGCATACATGTGATCACAGAAACTCAAATTTCACAATTTGTGAAGTAAACATAGCAATGTCACTTGGCACACTGCCTCATTAAGGTCACTGCTACCTCTCAGTGTGTATGAAACCTCTGTGTATGCTGCCATCTGTTGGTGCACTACAGAACTAACCTGGAATCTTTTTGATATCATCTGTATAACAATTCAGGGAAGTGCATTGTGACAAGCAATGTATGACAACACCCAATATTCTGGTTGATACAATGATACAGTAATATTTAATACCAGAAATTGCAGTAATGTTGATATTAATTATGATGGTGGTGGTGGCAGTGTTGGTGATGGTTATAATGATGTTGATAATGATGATGATGATGAAGAGGAGGATGAGGATTATTAAAATCTTACTAATGGCTCAGTTTCTTTATCCCTCAGATATTGGAGTCTCTGCAAAGAAATACATTGACAAAGGTCAGTTGGTACCTGATAACTTGGTGCTTCAGTTGATTCTTGAAACTGTACAACGCCATAAAGATGATACATGGCTCTTGGATGGTAAGTCTAGCTTTTGCATCTTTTATTCTGTTAAAGCACATTATTTAGTTAATGGTTAACCCTTTAGTGTTCAGATTACTCTGTTAAATGTAATACTTTTTCACTCAAATTGTTTTGAATTAATCATGCATTATGTTATAGCTTTGAGGTTTCAATGATGTGATTGTTTATTTTTAGAATGTCAATGTAGGTTAGGTGTGAGAGGCTAGATATTGCCAGTTTGAATATAAAACATGTAGAATATATTGGGGCGGATATGGCCGGTTTAAACACTAAAGGGTTAATTATAACCAGTACTGATTTTGTTATGATGTTTCATATCTGAGACACCAGATGTAAACAAACAATGAGATGGAAGATGAAAAATGCGTAATGGATGTATATGCCATATTTTGAGAGTTTTTGTTCCTTCATCAGCATCCATCCAACCTATTAATCATCTACAAACACTTTGTTTAAACAGCCACTAAATATAATGGTGTAACATTATTGGATATACCAATTTTACATTTTAACCATATTCCTGGAAGCTGGTAGGTAAATATTAAAGACCTGTAGGGACACAGTATTGTAATGCAGTGTAAAACTCGTGGATCTTATTTTCATCTGCAAAACGTTGAATTTCTGCAGCTTTGTTGTTCCACCAAGTGTTCTGAATCTGCCTAAGTCTGCTCTGGCATTCCGAGCGAAGATCTTTCCAATTCTGGAGGTGTGTGTTGGACCTGCTCGAGAGGTAGGCATCATGAGCCCGGTTTTTACTTCTGAGAAGAGGGAGGATCTCATCAGCAGGTTCATCAAATCAGTCAGGATTTCGATGTCTAGTGTGTCCTAGTTGTTCGGTTGCGACTGAGGAGATCAGGGAGATATGTTTGTCCCGTATATCATCTAGCTCTTCTTGGTTTACCGAGGTAGGATCGGGGAGTGGGAGAGTATCCAATTTGATGGCAAGCTGATCCTGAAAGAGGCCACAATTCTCAGGATCATACAATTTCGTGGTGTTCAGTCGTTTGATGCTGTCGACTTTCGGCTAGGGGGTCAAGTGTTGATTCTAAGCTTGGAGTGGATAAGGTTGTGGTCCGTCCAGCAATCTGCTCCACATATTGTGTGAGTATGGAGGACATCGCCCATGTCATGACGACAGACAACGATGTAGTCTAGGAGATGCCATGTGGGTGCATCCATGATGTCTTGTAAAGGGCCTAGAAAATGTGGCTCAGATAAAGCTCATCCTCACTTACTCAACTGAGTAACTGCTCCCAGTGAGTCATCCCCAAACATGCAGCTGAAACCAAGCATCAAAATTGAAAAAAGAAAAAGAAACCCTCGAATCTCATCCTTGCATGTTGGAATGTTTGCACCCTCCTTGATGATATTTCACATGATGTACTGGACACTCGATAACCCCCATGGTGCACTGCTTTTGTAGCCACCGAACTCAAGCGTTACAATGTTGACATTGCTGTACTCAGTGAGACTTGTTTCTCTGATGAGGATTCCCTCACTGAAGAAGCTGGCAGATACACCTGGAAAGGACATCCCTCTGGGATGCCCCATTCGCATGGGGTTGGTTTCGCAATCAAGAACAGCCTATTGCAGAAAATTCCTGGAGTACCCTCCTGTATCAGCGAGCGCCTGATAACAATCAAAATCCTACTTTCAAACAAATGTTTTCTGACAATTCTCAGCATTTATGGACCAACTCTCAACTCTGATGAAGAGATAAAAGATGCCTTCTATAATTCTCTGCATACTGCGTTTTGGAACATCTCCCGATCAGACAAGATCATACTCATAGGTGGCTTCAACTCCCATGTTGGGTGTGACAATACCACTTGGTAAGGGATCCTTGGTCCTCACGGCACAGGGAAAATGAACACTAATGGACAGAGACTTCTCACCTTCTGCTCCGAGTATGACCTCTGCATCACTAACACCCTCTTTCAACAGCGGGACATATATATATATATATATATATATATATATACACACACACAATATGCGCAAGAGCAACCTGAACACATTTGTAATGTTTGCAGTTGGGTCTATTTGTCCAAAGCTGGACTGGCTAGTTATATGAGATTTCATGATGGCAAATAACCAAAGGCTAATTATGCACAGATCTTTCCTCAGGTATTTTGTGTCAATTCTGTGATAAAGTATTTGGGTCTGCAGCAGGTGTGAAAGGTCATATGAGAATGCACATAGACCAGGTTAGCGTCAACAGTAAAGTCAAGTCATTTGTTTGTCACATATGAAACAAAACTTGTAAAAGGAAGGTGGTTCAAAGAACCACATGCATGCTTAAGGGTGCACTTTATAAAATTAAAGAGAGGTCTTTCTGTAAATAGGTGGCAATCACTATATATGTCTGTCTGTCTGTCTGTCTGTCTGTCTGTCTGTCTCTCTCTCTCTCTCTCTCTCTCTCTAATTTTGGATAAATTTTGATCAGCCACTTATTTTGTAGCAAGACTGTGAAGGAAAGTATCTTGTTTTAACCTTCATCCTTTAAATCTTAATAAAGTCTTGCAAATGTTTTGCATAGTACCATCACCAGTGCTTTTTATGTGGCACAAGCACCAGTGCTTTTTACATGGCACCAACACCAGTTCTTTTCATGTGGCACTAGCAGTTTTTACATGGCACCATTGTTTGTAGTTTTTATTAATGTGATTCTCACTCTGTAAAAATTTTCTTTTTTGCCAACAGGTTTTCCAAGAACTCTAAATCAAGCAGTCACTCTAGACAAAATACAACCGATTAATTTTGTAATCAACCTCAATGTTCCTTTTGATATCATCATAGAACGAATTAAGGGAAGGTGGATTCATATGCCAAGTGGTCGAGTTTACCATACTGAGTTTAATCCACCCAAAGTGAAAGTAAGTTGTTTGAATCTTTATAAATATATTAGAAAGAGCTTTTATATATTGGATCCATCATCATCGTCGCTATCATTGTCATTGTTTTACATCAACTGTTCCATGCCTGCATGGATCAGATGAGTTTATGCGGTAGCGATAGAGTTTTCTATGGCCTGATGCTATGGTATTATCCAAATAATTCCAAAAACAAGGTGATCAAAAATCAAAAAAAGCAACACGGATTTTAAAGGTTATTGCAGTACGCATGTTTCATGCTACTCCATTTATTTAAGTAATCCGAGCATTACATTGAATGCAAAATGCAGAGCAATCTTCAGCTGCACAAAGATATAGAAAATTTACTGAAAATTTCATTTCAGCAGAATGGACATATTTACTGTTGTGACAAACATTTCAAAATCTAAGTGGGGAAAGAAGAATCCATAAAAACCATCTTGACATAGCCAAGGCTAGCAGGCTAGTAATTAATTCAAGGTAGAATTCAAACTGTCTCTGATTTTATTTGTTTCTTATTTAGTGATTTAAAGTGTAAGGGGGCAATCAACCTTCCACTTATAAGGAAAGGGAAGGTGTAAGCATTATACATGGATATGGTTGTAAAGATTCCTCTGGTCGTAGTGGCAACACAATTTTAGGTTGAGGTTTTTTTTACTACTATCATAATGTAAGGGAAATTTAACATCATGCATCTAGGTCAACAGGGCTTTTTCTTTCGTCTGAATAACGTATCAGTATTGTTTTACCTATACTAAGTATGGAAAACTTATAGATATCAATATTAGCTTAATGACCTAGATGCTTAATGTGTGTCAAGTTATGTGTGCATTTTGTTGCGTGCTATGCACGTGTGTTTGAGCATGTATGTGTATGTGGTTGTGTGTATGTGTGTATGTTTATGTGTGTGTGTATATATAGGTACATGTGTCTGTATGTGCATGGGATTATGTGGGTTAAGTATCTGTGCATTCCTGTGCGTGTGTGTGCATTTGTATACGTGTATGTGTGTACGCACATATATGCGTGGGTTTATGTGGCTGTGTGTGTGTATGTATGTGTGTGCACGTGTATGCACGTGTGTGCATGTGTCTGTGTATGTGTGTGGTAGGTAATTGTGCATTCATGTGTGTGCATGGGTGGGGTGTTTTTTCGTGTTTGTGGATATGTATGTATGTGTGCATGTATATACAAATAAAAATTATAATAAATTATAAAAAATAAGGTTGAAAGGGGATAAAGGAGAAGTTAATACAATATAAAATGTGCAATTAAAAACAAAAAATGAAAAATGAAATAAGGTTGCTATGTTGCAGGAGCTGTAGAGGCAGTCAATAGGAGGAGGGCATTGTGTTTAGTCTGAAGGGGATAGTAGTTCATAGATTAAAGATACACCGCTGTTCTAGGCAGAGTCACGAGTGTGTGGATCCGTGATGCAGAGCGAGGCCAAAGACGGAGATGATAGAGGGGGAGTGGTTGGCCAGGCGGAAGTGATGGGCGATGGGAGTGTTTGAACGTAACCGAACATCCCTTAGGTGTTCGGTGAACTGGTCGGCCAGTCAGCGGCCCATCTGACTTACATATAGTTTACCACAGAGGTTGCATCTAATACAGTATATGAGGCTAGAAGAGGTGCAAGAGAAGGAATTAGTTATGCGAAGAGTGTGCTGGTTGGAACCAGTGAGAGAAGTAGTGTTGGTGATGAAGGGGCAGGTGTGGCATCGGGACAGCCTATGCTACCTCTGGGAAAGGTATTCAGTGGACACTGATGAACAAACTGGAGGACTTGGACTATGCAGATGATCTCGTGCTACTGTCACATCGCCTGCAAGACATTCAAGATAAGGTAGACCACTTGAGAGAAACTTCACGGTGAGTGGGCTTGAGGATCAGCCAGGAAAAGACAAAAGTGCTGCATATCAACAACAAGCAGGAAGAGCCAATCAGAATCGAGGGGGCACCAGTGGAGGACGTTAGTGAGTTTATCTATCTTGGAAGCAAGATCAGCAAATCAGGTGGATCAGACGAGGACATCACTGCAAGAAGCAAGAAGGCTTGGCAAGCCTTCGCTATTCTTCAGCCGATATGGAAGTCCACTGCCATTGAGAAGATCAAAATGAAGGCATAGAGCTGTAATTGTTGCCTGCTCATTAAACTTTAGGTAAAATAAAATGTCATTGGTACCCATCTATTCTCTGTCCTCTGCCCTGTGCAAGATTATTTCTTTATTCCTTTTATCCATGAATTAAAATTTGAAGATATCTTGTCTCCTTTTTAGGGAATTGATGATGTCACTCAGGAACCTCTCGTCCAAAGAGAAGATGATAAACCAGAAACTGTAAGGCATCGTCTAAATGTCTATAAGGAGTTAACTCAACCAGTTTTGGATTTTTACAGGTAATGATGAAGAAATTATTATTATAACGGATTGTGTAGAGTTGGTGAGGCCCTTGATCCTTTTGGTGTCAACCTGCCTGAGATTGGTCCTGCTTCTGTGATGGAATCTTTCTGTTTAACCCTTTTGTTACCATATTTCTTTTGAGATGCTCTGTGTTTCTTTCAATTAATTTTAACCCTTAGAACTCAAAATGCTGGTGCACCAGCCTATGCCAAGGCCATATATTCCCGAAATTTCTGTCTACTGGCACTCTACATCTTCATTTTAATATACGTTATAACAATAACCACTTGAGTCACTTAGCAATCAATCAGCAAGCGTGTTATTTCAGGTTTTCGGCATACATGTTCTATTGTGGATTCCTTATTTCAAACTTGAATTTTGCCGAGGATGTCTACAAAACATGTCAGTGCTGAAGTAGCACTAGCTCAACATGGTTGGGTATAAGCTTCTAGCATAGCCATGCCTTCAGATGTATCTTTGTATTGAATTACAGCATGAAGAAGCCTTCCAGGCCAACTCAGTAATACAGGCTTCATTAGGATATTCCATAGTTGTCTATAGTAACAACTTAGCTTTCTACTTTTCTTTGTTCATGCTTCTCTTTTATAAAATAGAACTGGTGCCTGATTTCAATGCTTGAAATTACATATTTGTTTCTTATCTTTTCTGTCTTTATAGAAAGAATCAATTACTGGAAGAATTCACTGGTAACTCAACACCAGAAATCTGGCCCAAAGTTCGACAATTTATATCAACTAAAATCGAGCCAGTCCAGAAAACTGAATATAAGTAATTGTTTATGGAAATAAGACTTCTTTTGAAGGAAAAACGTTATTGATGAATGAAAATTTTTATTCTGTAGAAAGCTTTTTATTCTATAGAAAATTTAAACACTCGTCCAAATTCCATTTCAGTGCCACTATATTTTGTATACATTTTATTCTATTTTTGTTTTTTTTTATAATTTTTTTCTGAAGTATATATTAAGGGTCCAAACAGATTTGCTAACCATTTTTGTAGATTTGCTAACCACATATTATACATTGTTATAGTTTTTATGGAACAACGTGATTCTTTGAGAAATATATATATACAAAATTATATATATATATATATGTAATTTTTGTAAGTCATCTTGCCAGACATTCAAAATTTTGTAAACATTTTTTTCTGTTTTGTTTATGAAATCTAAGTAAAACAAATGTGTATTTTTAGAGATCAGATGAAGTGTATTTTTAGAGATCAGATTTTATTTAGCTTACACCGGTAAATGGTTCCAAGTCATGTGACTAAACTCAAAAAATGACATATCACAAGTAAAAACTTTATCTTATATTTGTTTTAACAAATAGTTTGTACATATTTTCACATGTATCTTATTTGATCTGTTACTTCAGTATTGGGTTTTAGGTTTTTATGCTTTCAGATATATTCACTGGTTCTGACATATTGTCTGATCAATCGACTGAAGTTGAGCTTCCTTTTTTTTTTCTATTAATTTCTTTAAAAAAAAATGATGTAAACTCAAAAAAGATACAACTCGAAATGATGTAAGTTGAGGCATGCCTGTATATTATTTTTACAGAGAGATTATTCTGATTTTATATCAGTAATACCAAACCATTACCATATTGGTCTTCTTATTGTCTATTCCTTGTCATTACATTCACTTATCTTACTAATACTTTTGAGAAAGGCATGAGCGTCATGCAATCTCATTTCAACTATAAATATAGATAGCTTTGTGTGTATAAAAGATTGTTGTTATTGCTATTATTGTAGTATGCAATAGAACAAAAGTTAAAGTTCTTGGAAAGACAAAAATTGGTTTTGATGTTTTGATTGACATAATCTTACCTTATTAACAACCCTGGGAAAAGCATGACGTCACAGTATATCATTTACCTCATTTCTTAAGATATAATTATCTTTGTTCTCATTCAACCTTATTGTTATTGCTGTGGCAAATGTTGTTATAAGAGGTACAATCTCACTGAGCCAAGACTGTAGTGTGATTTTAGTTTCTGGTTGAAGCCATTCTATTTTACTTCTACCATTAGTGCCCTTAGGAAAGGCATGCACCTCACAACTTCTTATTGTCTGCTTTTTTAAAATGTGGGACGCATGTGCTTTGTGGAAAAACTACCTCTAATATTCCATTGAATGTTATCTCTCTAATGAAGTAATTAAAGTTACAGTCAACTGGGCTTCAGAAGAGTTTAAAAAAAATTTTTAAATTTTTTATATAGTACCAAATTTTGAAGTGAAGAAAATGCTTATTGTAAGAATTCTAGTAAGGGATTGGTACACATGTTGTCAATTTTGGTATGATTGAAGTTAGTTTTGATTTATACATAATTCAATCTCAGACAGTATAGATGGCCAAAAATAAACCCTGAAATGTATCAGGTAATCATTATGACTTTGTTAGGCCAGCAACAAGTTATTGAGTTTATGAAGATTGTTTAAATCTACATAATTGTAAGAAAGCATGAAAATGTATGTTTTGTAGAAGAAAATTACAGAAGCTATAAAACAGTAAAGTAAATCCCTTAGACATTACTGTTGCAAGTCCTAGGATTCATGGGGTTAGTTATCTGGTTTCTATAGTGTATAAGTGACTGAGATTACAGCATTTTCACTGAATGGGATGCTAGTCCATTGCAGAGTTGGTCATTAACAAATGAATGAACTGGAGCAATGTGAGATGATGTTTTTCTCAAGAACACAATGCACCATTGGTCTGGGAACCAAAACCATAATCTTATAATCATGAGTGCAACACCCTAACTACTAGTCCACATACCTTCTGCTATAAAACTTGACAACTATAGTAAGACTAAACTCAAATGTATGCAGTTAATGAATGAGGCAAGTAGAGGAAAACTAGAAATTCCTATTGAGCTGTGGTCTGTGACACTACTGTATGTAATTCATAGAGATTTATAATTCTGTTTTTTTTTTTTTTTATCACTGCTTCGAGAAAGATCTGAATGTCTGTTATACAATCTTTTTTTACATTCCTGTATAAGATCTGATTTGTTTTTCCTATGACAGGGATTATTATTATTCAAAGATCTTAAGGCAGCAAACTGGCGGAATCATTTGTGCAGTGGACAAAATGCTTAGTGACATTTCTTTTGGCATTATGTTCTGAGTTCAAATTCCACTGAGGAGAGGGCAGTTTTGTTTTTGATCCTTTCATGGGTCAATAAGATAAGTTGATCACTGGGGTTGATGTAAGTGACTTACCTCCTCTCTCTAAATTTGCTGGCCTTGTGCCAAAATTTTAAATTATATTAACAGTGTTGAGCTGATATAACCGTTAGCATGCTGGACAAAATGCTGCTAAGTATTTTGTTCGTCTTCACATTCTGAGTTCAAATTCTACCAAGTTGACTTTGCCTTTCATACTTTCAGGATCAATATAACAAATACCTGAGCACTGGGGTCAATGTAATCGACTAGCCCCTTTCCCCAAAATTTCAGGCCTTGTGTAGAAAGAATTATTATTATAGACTTAGCACCTTCTGAGATATCCCAAGTAGACAATTCCTATTTCGTTATGTAAGTATATTAAATTTTTTCTCGTGGAATTGTTTTAATGCAAACAAAAGCTTTGTGTAACGCCTGATTCAAGCTTTCACTGAGACTCTCCGCAAAGTTGTATAAGAAGTATGGCAATGGGTCTAGTTTAGGAATAAAATGTTCTATTCCTTATGTCTTCCTAGCTAAGGCTAACGATAGGCTGATGATAAATACCTTTTAATATAGTCATATTTCCTTAAATTGTTTTACTAAGGTAGAAACTTAGGAGCCTAATCTATTATCTTATATAGATTTTCCATCCATTTTGGGTGACTTCCTTGATTTTATACGTTTGCATATTATTTATGTAATTTTTTTATATTTGTTGAATGCGTTTTCAATCATTAACCACTCAATCATGAAGCCAAGGATTAAGGAAAACTAAGTTATGTCCCTTAACTAATATATATATGAATATATGGAAGTTGATTTATGAAGTATGAATATTGCTTGTTCTTGGGCTACAAAGCCAAGAGATAAACTACATGTATACACACACACACATACATACATACATACATACATAATATATGCATATATATATATATATATATATATATATATATATATATATATATATCATGGACTCTCCCATCGTTGGACGATGTAGGAGGGTTCAACAAGAAATTGCCAAACAACCACACAGATGATTTATTTATAATGATCAAATGTTTGTGTACATATAAGCTCATTCCCTCCATCAAATCGACATTACCTGTACAGGTGCACCGTGTGCCACATGTCAGATGACGAAATGATTGCAAAGCAACGTGAAATGTAGTGCTTTGCTCCAGAACACAATGCAACGCCTGGTCTGGGAATTGAACCCATGATCTTGCGATCATGAGTGCAACACCCTAACTACTAAGCCATGTACGTTCACACACACACACACACACACACACACACACACACATACACACACACACATATATATACATATCCTTCTATTTATAAACGCTAATGATAGGGTAGCTGCTGAAGGATCTATTCTCACTGGCTGCTGCTGCTGAGGTAGTTTTTCATCTCTGATATTTATTCTGTTTTTTACACAGCATGTTCATAAGAGATGTTATTTTAGAACTAATATCAGTTATATTTTTATATTGTTGAGCAGTATATTACTGATTATGGCATATAACCAATGGCAATATTTGATTGATTATATATACAGTGTATATATATATATTATCTTGTATTGTTTCAGCCAATTGACTGTGGCCATGGTGGGACACCTCTTTGAAAGGTTTTAGTTGAACAAATTGATCCAGAACTTATTTCTTTTAAAGCCTAGTACTGATTCTATTGGTCGTTTTTGCCAAACCGCTAAGTTATGGGGACAAACACACACACACACACACACACGCATGCATATGAACGACAGGCTTTTTTCAGTTTCTGTCTACTAAATCCACTCACAGAGCTTTTGTTGGTCTGAGGCTATAGCAGAAGACACTTGCCCAAAGTATCACACTGTTGAATTGAACTCAAAACCATTTGTTTGGGAATCAAGCTTCTTACCACACACATACACACACACATAGTACATGACAGAAGATTATAGTGTGAAATGATTTAATTCATAACATCTTTACATGCGTTTCAGTGATAATTACATAATCATTACATCATATTCAATGTTACGTGTGACCACTTCTTCAGAACGTTATGTGCAACCACTTCAGAAACAGTATAAGAAGTGAGGAAGCATGTATGTTTAATAGTTGTTTGAAATAGAGACATTGTAGATTAGTAACAAGTATGTAATTTGGTCTCAGCTTAATGGACTACATAATTAACTTCCAACCATATAGATCAGAGTGTAATATAAAAGTTAAATGTAGAATAAATAGTATAATAGTACTGAATCATACAGACACATACATATAATACACACTCACATACACGTGTGTGTGTGTGTGTGTGTGTATATATATATATATATATATATATAAATAATAAGAAAGGAGTTACGACGCAAAAACATATATATTAAATGAACATATTTATCTTCAATATATATTTCTGTATAAAGAAAAAAATCATTAAGAGACTTAATAAATCAAAATGCCTTTACACATCTTCAGGAAAAAATAAATATAACACAAGAAAAAACACTTGGGTTAAAAATACAATCCGTTCATGGCGAAAATCTCACAAATTTGTATATATATATATATAACACCCACATTTTTTATATGTGTGTGTTTGTGTGTATTTTTATGTAGATTTGGTGGATCAAATAGAAGATACAGAATGCATTTGATAAAAATATATATGTTGTTAGATGCTTGTAAAGTTTCATAGAGCAAGGGCCAAGAGTTGTTTTCTGCATGGGCTTCGTGAAACAGTTTCATAAGTGACATGCATAAAACTCTGTGCTTTAGTGCTTGAATCATTTTGTAACTTTCTTACAATCAAAATAAAGAAGCATACACCCCCC
>NC_068987.1:61139269-61144614 GCF_001194135.2 Octopus bimaculoides | reverse complement strand
CCCCCCCCCCCACACACACACAGTATATACATAATATTAATGCACAAAACAAAATATATAAAATTCTTTGGGAACATTAATCATGGACAAAAGAATGAAAATATTTTCATTTAAATATACTACTGATTTCAATCATTTTTACAAAGCAATTTAGTCATACTATAGGAGAAGAGAAAATGAGCTGATATAAATTACATTAATCTTTTATGCTATCAGTTCTGGAAGTTCACATGTTTTTCATGTGAAGCTTGTAGGAAAAATGTGTGATATCATGGAAGATTAACTCAGTTTAATTTATTTCAATTGTTTTCCACTCTGTAAAGTGGTTGGCATTAGGAAGGGCATCCCACCATAAAAACCCAAAGCAGACAGTGAAGCTTGGTGCAGTACTCTGGTTTGCCAACTCATGTCTAGCTGTCCAATCTATGCCAGCATGGAAAAACGAATGTTATATGAAGATGATGATGATAAGTTTTCCCTTCTCTTACAGTTTAACTAAATCATTTTATAAAATGATTGAAATCTGTAAAATATTTGAATAAAATGTAGAAATTTCTTTTGTTCATAATAACATACTCAAAGCATTTTATTCTATTTGATTTTTAATGTATATATATATATATATATATATTAAAAGAAACATGTTATACATTTTTAATATTAACAACGAAGATGAAACTTGAATAAAGTGTTATTTTAAAATTTTCTGAGTTGCTTGTTTTATTGAAGTATTCATTAGCTATTGATTCATTTGATTCACTTTGCTTATTGATTGACCTTAAATAACCATTTTTGAGTGTAATGTAATCCATATGACTCTAACCCTCTGAGCTTGAGCTTTCTATTTTGATTTCTTCATTGTGAGCCTTATTTGCTCCCTTTACCCTGTCAGCATCATTTAATACCAACTCACTGCGTGTTTATTCACCCAGCATGTGTTGTAACAAGCTAATACCCAGGTACTTACTTTTCCTTGCACTAATAGTAACCTCTACTAAGCCATGAGGTTGTTAACTTGTAGGAGAGAGCTGTAATTGATTGAATGTTAACCGTTGTTTTGAGATCTGAACTTTGCACATTTCCTTTACTTTTTATCTTTTCATGCACCATATTGCTTGGTTGAAGCACTTCTGAGGTTCTCAGCCTTTTTGAAGTTTGGTGCCCTCTCAGAACACTGAATGGCATTTTACAAACGCTCCCTTCTCAAGTTTTGCCCCCACCCAAAATGTCACTTTATGTGATGGTTTATTATCTTATCCTGCATGTCCCTAGTTCACCCATGACATTCGGAGCTCTTCTTGTGAACTCACAATGTCCATATAGGGCGCTATTATCCAGATCAAGAACCATTACTCTTACCTGTTATTAGTTTGTCAGAGCCCATCCATCTTTAAGCTATACCCACACAAGAAGCTGATAAGCAGTGTCACTGTTAAGGCTCCTAGCCTGTGAAACCTCTAGCCTGTGAAACCTCTAGCCTGTGAATCACCATGTAAGGTTTTATCTTATATCTCACTGTCGAAGCACTATTTGTTAAAAAAGAAATAACAATCTGTATGCATACTTAAAGTATATATATGCTGGAAGTCTCTTAAACTGCGGTATTAACCTTGGGAAAATATCTCTTATAGACGTATAGTGTTAGACACACAGTCTAGGGTCAAATACAAGGATCACGTTCTCATCTTTAGAGTGAGATTCATAGTCTGGGGAGCTAGACTATAACTCATAAGCTGGGGCTCTAGACCATAACTAGGAGGCTGGAACCCTACGCTGTGACTTATAGGTTGCAACTGCAGCCTAACTCATAGACTGTAACTAGACTTTGACACATGTGGTGAAGCCTTAGACCATGACTCATATGCTGCATGCTAGACCATGTCTCACAGACTGAGAATCTAGACCATGAATCATAAACTGGTGACCTAGACCTTGACTTATAAGCTGAGAAACTAGAACGTGACTCACAGGTTTGGCCTTAAACTATAATTCATTACCTGGAGCCCTATAACAGGAACTCACATGCAGGGACTGTAGACCATCAGACGTTGGCTGGGAACATAGACTGTGACTCATAGGCTGGATCCTAGAAATTGTTGGGGTCCTAGACAGTAACTCAGAGACTATGGAGCTAGATTGTGACTCACAAACAGGATCTCCACACTGTGACTCATAATCTGGCTCTCAAGACTATGACACAGGCTGGAACCCTAGAACATGACTTAAAAATTGGGTCTTAAACTGTGATCCGTAGGTTGGAGTCCTAATGTGTGACTCTTAGTCTGAGTTCCTAGACTGTGTGACGTATCCTAGTGCCTTAAGTTGTGACTCATAAGCTGGAACACTAGGTAGGTTGTGACTTAAATGCTGAGGACCGAGATTGTACTCATAGTCTGGAGTACTAGACTTTAGCTGGGACTCTAGACGGTTACTCATATGCAGGGACCCTAGATTACGACTCATAGACTGGGTTTTTGGTCTATGACTCATGCGCTAGGGCCCTAAATTGGGACATATATGCGGAGACCTAGAACGTAATTCGTAGGAAGGGTCCTAGACAGTAAATCAGGCTGGAAATTGAGAATGTGACACTTGTTCCCTCCCCCGAAATTACTAGCCTTGTGCCAAAATTTGAAACTAATATTGATGTGAAGGTAAAAATTATTCAAATCATTATGGATAAGAAAGCGCAGTTCATATCACGAGAATAGGTGAGAGTGATCTCCCTTGCATAAATATTGTCGCTTTCTGGAACTTTAACGATTTTTATTACATCAGCTTTGACGTTTTTCAAACAATAACTATAAATTAAATATAAGAATATGTTAGAACAAAATAATCTGTTGGTTATCATATTGAAACCATTATATAAATTGACTCCAAGTTTTATTAGAAATGACACGAACTTAGTAAATCGCAATCTAGAAAGATTATATGTAAGAGGCGATTATTGATAACTTTCGTGTGAAGAGTATTGTTACGAGATAATAGGATAGTGAATATAAACATTGACTAAATATTCAGAATAGCTGTTTAAGTAATGGGTGCGAGAGTTCAATCCTACATTTGTAGTGTGATAAATTGATGAGGTCTAAATTCTGAGAACGGTATAGAAAACAGAAATCATCTCAAGAAGACTGAAGGTTGTAATAGCTGACATGCTGTGACTACAACAAGTGAGGACACTGATCGAAATATATCAGTGTGTTATCTATCTATCTATCTGTCAGTCTGTCTGCCCGCCTGTTATAAAACATAAGACATTAGCTTTATGCATGTATGTATATATGCACGCATGTGAGTGATCTCCCATGAATAAATATTGTCGCTTTCTGGAACTTAAACGATTTTTATTACATCAGCTTTGACGTTTTTCAAACAATAACTATAAATTATCTATGTACGTACGTATGTATGTATGTATGTATGTATGTATGTATGTATGTATGTATGTATGTCTCTTCTATTTTTTAATTATTATAAATCTTCCACCGAGGAGGGAGTCGGTTTCCAACAAAGATACAAGGCTCCATCTTTGCGATGTTGTTAACACATACAAATTCACAGTTGAAACTTGAGAAAAGCCTTGCATATTTTTAATGTTCCACTCACAGATTCCACTTGTAATATACGAATCAGCCGGTTGGTTTCTCTTCCAGAAAATTCCAGCTCATCCAGATTCTCCTTTAAGCATTTTCTAACAAAACCTAATGCTCCAATTATTATTGGGATGAGTATAAAGAACCCGGAGGTTTCGAAGCAGTTGTCCATAGACATCCCCTTTTTCATTGATTTTCAGGCAGCTGACCTCTTTAATGGTACATGCCTTTGCCTCTCTGTCCCAAACAACAATATCCAGCCTGTTATGTTTACATTTGACAGAAGTTTTGATGGGATATTCCACCAGTATACCTCGAGTTGGTGTTTATGAATGTATTCCATAACAGAGAGATACCCAACGATCACGAATGACCATCGGATTGCACCTAGAAAGCCCCCGCTACCCCAGGCACAAGTCCAGGCAAGGTAGTATTTTTTTTATGGAAGACCAGTAATCGCCTATGCATATTCGCCTTCCCTCTCCACGCCACCACCGTTGTCCAAAGGAAATGCAAGGACCGATACAGTTTGGCACCAGTGACGTTACATCCCATTTCTACAGCTGAGTGAACCAGGGCAACGTGAAATTAAGTGTCTTGCTCAACAACACAACACAGCCCGGTCCGGGAATCGAACTCACAATCTCACAATTATAACTCAGACGCGCTAACCACTGCGCCTTCTAAATATATTGGTATATAATGCACCCACCACACGCAAACACCACACTCACTCACGCGCACACACACACACGCACACACACACACGCACGCATGCACACACATACATGTGTGCATTGTTAAGAAGTTGGTTTTGAAACCACAAGCTTCCAGGTTCAACCCTACTATCAATCAGCCCCTTGGACCAGTGTTTTCTGCAACAGCGCTGGGACCAACCGATGCCTTGTGAATGAATTTGGTAGGCGGAAACAGTGTGGAAGACCACCATATACATATATACATACACACATTCATATATCAGTGTGTATGTATGTGTAATGGTTAGATGTGTATCATGGTAAACAAATGCAAAAGAAATGTGTATGCCTTTGAAGTAAACAAATGAGTGAATCGATTCATAGTTAAAATAATTTATTCACTGGACTTAATTTGTTGTTGGTACACATAATTCTTCACTACATGCAAAATGTTGACAACTGCTACGAGTTGCTAGAAATAGAAACTGGGTACATCTGTGAGAATGATATGTCAGAAATGAATATGTTTGTGTGTGTGTGTGTACGTAGTTCATTTGAGACAGTAGTCTACCGTGGAACTTCGAACATTGCTCTGGTCTCTGCTGTCGCTAAAACCTGTTGTGTCGTAGACCTTCCTCGTTTGCCTGTTAGGCCCTAGTCCTTTGCCTGCTAGGCTTCTCCCTCTCGTCTGTCTGTTGACCACTGAATTTATAATAATCGTGACAGCTAGGACAGACATACTGCAGCAGAGTTTGTACCTAAATAGGTCAGCTCCTGTCCATTTGAACTTCGCCTGGCATGGCTGAGGTCGTAGGTCAAAGGGTGATGATCAATCACTTTTTGACAGGACAAAGAAAACCTGTTTTCGCGCCTGTCGATCGTGGTTATTTGGACAACTGAGAATTCTTAGATTCTGTTTCGAATCTAGGCTTGAGAAGGAAGTGTAAATTTTTACATATGTATGTATGTATGTATGTATGTACCCGTGTTTCCACTCCGTCTACTTTAACATAACGGGTCGGCGAAAGAAAACAATAGATTAAGTACC
>NC_068987.1:61136763-61138598 GCF_001194135.2 Octopus bimaculoides | reverse complement strand
ATATATATATATATATATATATATATACCAGGTCATCCCATAAGTAATGTCCGAACTTCTATATTTTACTGTTATGGCGAGTTCTTGTTTTTCTTCCGCTCTCTTCATTCCCTTTCTCAATATTTGCCTCCAATGTGGGCGATCATTTGCAACCTCCTCCCATCTCAGGATGTCCAGACCAAGCGACTTCATATCCCTCTTACTTGTAGATCATAACAGATTCTTATCAACTTCGGAACTCTGCCAAATTCTCCGGACATTTTATTAAGTTTATGTAATTTTTACCAATTTCTTTAACTTTCTTTCTCTTCACAGCATTTACACACTTTCTCCTTTTCTCATAACTTAGTTTAAACGGCCCATACTTGTTTTAAAAGTTTCATACACCCATGTAATTTTGTCATACAGTTGCATAGATATCAGTCAAACCCTTTATGTCCCATTTGCTTCACCAATATCTATTTAATCCTCAAACTCCCTCTCGTTTTACTTTCTCATAAATGCGCTTTTATTTCTCCCTCACCTAAATATTACACAAATACCAATACCTTACAACTTCACTAACTTCTACAGTTATACTTCTACACTTTCTAATCTCAACACCTATAGAGCACACTAAAACAGTACTTTTGTGTCCACCTTGCATACCTATGTCTGTATACCCAGCCCTTCCAACCTTCTTAACGTCCCCTATAGAACAGCATTCCCACGTGGTTTCTAACACTCCGCCCGATTTCCCTCTAATTGACTATTTCTCTTTTCACTTCCCCTATGCTCTTTGTTTCTCTTGATGAAGTACCAACTCCTGAAACGTTAAAACACTTTCTTGTTTAGCTAATATTTTGTTCCTCCTGTGTTGTCCTCTTTTCTGTTCATTTTACTTACACAATACATACATACATACATACACGCATACAAATATACATACACACACATTAATATATGCATGTATATATATATATATATATATATATATATATATATATATATATATATAGACGTACACACATGCATTCCTTTGTATACGCACACACATTCAAACATATACAGGTGCTATTTAGCCAAAGGTTTAAAAGTTTTATTTGGAACCATGAGGTTTCAGGTTCGATGTCGCTACGTGACATCTCGGATAGACCTATACCTTGTGAGTGAAACTGGGTAGTCGGAAACTGTATAGAACCCGTCGTGTAAATTTATTTAAGTCTGTGCATTAATATGGTATTTAGTAATGTTTATTCTTTCGCCGTGGCTGTGATTATTTTATGATCTAGTTTGTGCGTAATACACAAATATATGACTAGAGTTTTATATTTTTCATCGCAATACTTGTTTATGGTTGTACTTCTGCATGATGTCTCGCATTAATTATCTTATGGTCAGTTTGTATATAATGAATAATAACATTCTCAGATGGCATAGACTATATATACGATATCCAACTTAATAGGGTGTTGTATATGATATCTAGTAATATTCACTGGCAGTTCTTGATATTGAACTACGACTTGTTGATAAAGAGATTTCCGATGAATAATCACGTGACATATTAAATTTACGTTGACTTGCGTAATCTTTAATGTTGCAGCAAGGCTTGAAGAATCGCAGTCCATAAGAACAAGCTTTAATAGCAGCTGTCTTGAATTGACTGTGAAGAGAAAAGGTAAAATGTCAAAAGGGAAATAATTTTAGTCATGAAATTAGAATGAAAAACCGTAAACACACACACACACACACACACACACGCGCGCGCACAAACACACACACACACACACACGCGCGCGCACAAACACACACACACACACACACACACACACACACACACACACACACACACA
>NC_068987.1:61122917-61134363 GCF_001194135.2 Octopus bimaculoides | reverse complement strand
ATGTTACCCGTTCCAGAGTATGGACTAGACAACCCAAGACGGTCCAAGAGAACCCGTAAAACCCAAGAGAGACTTTGCTGTTGATACTTCTTGTGTAGCATCAATTTCAGTGGGGAGGTGTTATATGGACTGTTAGATATGTAATTCGTCTGACGTTCCGTGTGTCACTGTGGTTCGTCTGAGTTCATTGTTTCATTGTTGTTGTCTTGTGTGACTGTCGTAGTAAAATGTCATTGATATATATGGCGGACATGATTCTTGTTTATTCATAACGAACATTGGGTGAGTGCGTTCTTTGTATGTAATTGAATAATAAATGTAATAATTAAATTGTAGAACTCGTTGTGTTATCTCTGCGAGTCCTCCGAAGGAAATACAACATGAGGGATGTTGGTTCTGGTTTTTGATTGTTTAAGCAGCAGTAGCCCAGGAAGGAGACGACGAAGACGAAGAAGAAGAAGAAGAAGAAGAAGAAGAAGAAGAAGAAGAAGAAGAAGAAGAAGAAGAAGAAGAAGAAGAAGAAGACGGGAGTGGTATGACAGTAGCAGACTGTTCGTGGAGTCTTCTTAAATGGTCAAGTGACCTAAAAGTGACCTGTCGTGGTTATAGCAGTAGTGATTGGAATTGTTTTGAATAAATTCATGGGTAGTGACTGTTCTGAATATATCGCTTTTAATATTTGCGTGGGTATTATTCTAAGGCCCTTGTAGTAGTGTCATCTGTGGTGGAAGCATTCAAAAGGGGTTTATATTTTGCGATAAAATATGACTCTTTGTTAGCTAATGCGCCGATTATAGGTTGCATCGTCCTTGAATTCTAAAGTTGGGTTGTTCGTTAGTGGCGCAAATGTCGATGTGTTCACTAAATGCTATTTTTATGTATTTGGGAATACATGAAAATAGCATTTAGCGAACATATCGACATTTGCGCCACTAACGAACAACCCAACTTCAGAATTTTTCCTCTCTATTAATTCAGGGACGATGCAACCTATAATCAGCGCATTAGCAAAGAGCCATATTTTATCGCAAAATATAAACCCCTTTTGAATGCTTTCACCACAGATGACACTACTACAAGGGCCTTAGAATAATGATTTCTTTATTACCCACAAGGTAAAGTGCTCTTAAGGTGCTCTTTCTTTATTACCCACAAGGCGAAGGTGCTCTTAAGGTAAATACCGTAGTATTTGGCGTTGTAAAAGAACATCCACATTATGTTGGCTATGAATATGCCTTTTACATACATACGTACATATATACATTCATACATACGTACATACATACATACATGCATACATACGTACATACATACATGCACACACACACACATATATATATGTGATACTTACGATGACATGGTCATGAAAATGTATGGGTTTGTACAGCTGTTCACTACAACAAGGCCGTCAAAGATTTGAATAAGTAGCCGCCTATTTTTGGATGTTTTCACCATAATTATTCGGTACACCATCGACGGTCCCCAGAATATTATGAATGATACAAGTATTAAAATCATCATCTTGATCACCTTAAAGAAATTGAAAAGAAAATATATTTTCAAAAAATTTAAAAAATTAATTTTGGTTACATTTCTCTAATTACAAAAAGTACCACACCACGTATTTCTATCCATCAGTCACTTCCGTTTTTTTTTTATCAGTAACCACATACCTATCTTTCTATTTCATTTATTGTTACCGCAACTAAAGCGGCGACCTGGCGGAATCGTTAGTACGCCGACAAAAATGCTGAGCGCTTTTCGTCCGCTTTTTTTTTTTGTTCTGAGTTCAAATGCCGTCAAGGCCATCTTTGCCTTTCGTCCTTTCGTGGTCGATAAAATAAATACCAGTCGAGTACTGAGATCGGTGTAATCTACTTAGCCCCTGCTCCTAAAATTGCTGACTTTGTGCCAAATTTGAAAACATTATTTAGACCTTGTACCTCTAGTAGACAAGATTATTGCCATGACCCTTATACATCTTTCTCACCCGACCTTCTCTTCCAAATGATTCTCCTTGGTGACTTTAGTACTCAGCACTAGTATCTGTCAAAGGACTTGTGCTCGAAACGTCGATAATTTTCCATGTCCCACATCGGAAGTTATATTTACATTACTTTTATTTTTATAACTTGAACATCATCTTTGAGTTATTTGTTACCATTTCTCCTCCGATTCTAGATTCTATCTTACATAGTAATAAGTTTAGTACATATACACACATTTTGTTTCACAGTGAAAAAATATAATGGTTAAAGGTCGAAGTTAAAATAAGGAAATCACAATTTCATCTGCCGTTTCACTTTTCGCTTAGTAAATGCTTCACAGAATAATAAGTTCAGAGAATACTCGAAATATGACCAGGATATAAGGAATTCCTACATTCGTTGTAGCGCAAATAGTGATAATAAGCAGACAAACTTTAGGTTAGTTCAAATATGTGACATATTTTCATTCTAGAGGAAATTTCACTGTAGTTTACTGTAGAGAAAAAACTTTCGCCAATGGTAAGGTATAAACACAGTATTATCAGCCTGGCGCCCTCTCTGGGACTCCTAGATGCATTTCTAGCTTGTCATGCCTTCTTTCGTAGGAGATACCAACAAAGAGAGATAACCCTGAGCTGATTAGAAACTGTAACTTTATAACAGAACAAGTGACTGATTTACACTCGCCAACCGCCCGGTCAGAACAAATGCATTAGCAGTAGCGTGGGGCAGTGATGAGAAATAAATACACTTTAAAGTCAGTTCAAATATTTGTGACATATTTTCACCACAGTTTATCATGGAGAAAACTTCTCGCTTATGTAAGATGTAAGTATACTATAATTTCTCTTTGGTATTTCCTACTGAGGAAGATATAACAAGCCAGAAATACATCTAGGAGTCCAAGAGAGGGAGCCACTGAGCAGATAATGCCGTATTTACATTTTACCATAAGCGAAAAGTTTTTCTCCGCGGTAAGTTGCAGTGAAATTTCCTTGAGAAGTGAAAATAAGCCACAAATATTTAAAAAGTATCCTAAAGTTTGTGTGTGTGTGTGTGTGTGTGAGTGTGCGTGTGCGTGCGTGCGTGTGTGTGAAGTGCGTGATTTATTGGTTAGAGTATTCGGCTTACGATCGTAAGGACGTGAGTTCAATTTCCAGCGACGAGTTGTATCCTTGAGAAAGACACTTTATTTCACGCTGCTCCAGTTGACTCAGCTGGCAAAAAAGAGTAGTACCTATATTTCAAAGGGCTAGCATTTTCGCACTCTGTGTCACGTTGAATCTCCCTGAGAACTACGTTAAGGGAACGCGTGTCTGTGGAGCGCTCAGCCATTTGCATGTTAATTTCATGAGCAGGCTGTTCCGTTGATCGGAACAACTGGAACCCTCGTCGTCGTAACCGACGGAGTGACAGTTATATGTGCACTCATAATCATACCATGTGTGTCTCACTTGTCGGCGTCCATCTTAACTAACACACCTCAGAGCTCCTACTTATATGTCGGTCGCAAACTGAACACTTAAAACTATTTTCTTCTGTTTTATCCTCTCACGAATACTTTTTATTTTTCAAAGCAGCAAGGTGTGATTTGATCGAACTTTGACCGCCTTTTTCTAGCTGGCCGATAACGAATTCTTTATTGAAGTCTTTATAAAGTCATATTGTTTAGTTACTTAGCGTGGGAGAACAAGTTAAACTTCATATATAAATACACATAAATATTGCATAGTATGTGCACTAATGTGTACATAATATGCAAAGCGTCCTCCATTTGATGTTTACGACAAAAATGATCTCATGAATCAAAATCTGAATGGATTATCAACTTAGAATTTCAAACTAATTCTATACAACACCGATCTGAAAAAGAAAATGGGCGACATTTGAACAATGTATGCATCGTTTGATATTTCCCCGCCTAATAATAAATTACATATAATATAACACCAAATTATCTATATTATCAAATAAAGAATGAATTTTATTTCTATAATACCTTCATTCTTCCCTTGTAATCATTTCCTTTCTTTGTATTTTGCGTTGTTTCTTCAGCGCCGGCACTACAACAAAAGAAAGAAATGTGTTAATAACCGGAAGGCGTCAGTGATATAACATAAATCTAGAGGTAATCTAGCAGCGAGTGAAAAACTCCACCCAGTTAATTTGTTCAACTTCACTCCTTATATATATAAATTTAATGCACAACAGAAAGAGCTACCCTACCAATAGTTTTATGCTTTTATCATACTTTAACTAGATATATTCATAAAATACGCGATATACCTCCAAGCAATCTTTCAGGCTCTACATAAAAGCATAAAACTATTTGTAGCTCTTTCGCTTGTGTATTAAATTGATATCAACCTCTCATTAGATGTAGTACTTTTTTTTGTTGATTCTACCTCTATTGGAGCTATAAACCATGTGTATGTGTGTGTGTGTGTGTGTGTGTGTGTGTGTGTGGGTTACTAACACTTAATATAAACATACTCTTTCTACGCTATTGATGCGTTTACATTCTTATTTTACCAACTTTATTTCAGTTCTGATTTACAGTGTTGCGAGGAAACCGAAACTTCCAAGTCACTGTCAACCTTTTCTTTGTAAAACTTAATATGTGTGTGTGTGTGTGTGTGTGTGTGTGTGTGTGTGTGTGTGTGTGTGTGTGTGTGACTTTAAAGTACAACTGGCAGTGGAGCTCTTGTTCGTGAGTTCCAGGGTTTTGAATAGTGTGGAACTGCTTCTTAGCTACTA
The DNA here is from genome assembly GCF_001194135.2 of Octopus bimaculoides. Lineage (NCBI taxonomy): Eukaryota > Metazoa > Mollusca > Cephalopoda > Octopoda > Octopodidae > Octopus > Octopus bimaculoides. Next base: position 61,129,618 of record NC_068987.1, on the reverse strand, counting down.
TTGTTTTCAGGTCTACTCCGACTCGGAATAACAACATCTGCCGGGGTCTCAGCTTGGGTTAACTAAGCCCGCACTTAGATGGATTCTTCCGAGTGCGGAGACAAAGAAATACGCTTGGTTGGTGTTAGGACGTGCAGTAAAACCACCGAGAGTGAGGGACCCGTAGCTGTTGCCACAGTATTTTTCTAGGAGAGAGACACTCTTATGTAAAACCCACAGATTTACGTGATTACTAGTCATCTCTGTTCGGTCTGCGATTAGGTACTAATCACAAAAACTCAGAAAGTGGTACTCGTATTGTACAAACGTTCATCACTATAATCCAATGTCGTACAGATGTCTCTATATGGTGACTCCATTTAACATGCCATCTACTGAAAGTCCTACGGTGATGGCAGACTGGTGACCGGTGTAAACCTAAACAGCTGGAAGCTCCATGCAGATCTACAATGGGATTTAATATAGAGCCGAGAAGACATGAACGGATAATCAAAAATGTTATTGACAATGTGGAAGCACAAGACGATGGCAGTCATCCGTGAAGAGGGAGCAATCGCTATGTATGTATGTATGTCTGTATGTATGTCTGTATGTATGTATGTATGTATGTATGTGCTTCCTGATTTACGCACAAGGCCATTAGTTTTGATTAGCTGTGAGTTAGTCGATACCATTGGTAAGGCACCAACATAAACATTAAAGGTGAAATTTTTTGTTCCTGCTCTTATGAGCGCCGATATACCACAGCAAACTGGTTGGCCTCAACATAAATACAAACATTGGATCTCTCCTCTCCCATTGATGTTTCCTTTGACCGCAGTCTGAAATTGATATTTACTACACCCATCCTTGATATATATTAATACTCATACACACTTGATTTTAAAATTTACTCCCACCATCTCCATCCCTATTGTCCATCCTCACTCCCAATCTCTGTACCTCTGCCCATCCAGCTTTCATCTACCCTATAAGTAAATATATTGTATACCAATATACAGAACATAACTCCAGTGAATTAACTATTGTTTTTCTTTGCGTTTAACCTGGATGATTTCTTCACGAATTCCGTTCTAGTGTTTTTCTTTTACAGCAGCCATAAGACCCACAAACTAGATATGATACTTTCAGACCCAGTGACAAAAAGCCACGCCATACTATTCCTTTCGACCATTTCTGATGATTCTCATCTTCTGGTGTGAAACCAGTTGGTAATTTGTCTATTATGACACTATAATTAATAGTACGAAGTCTGACCAATAAATATCCGGACTGTTGCCGTGGTAACGAAGCTAAAGCACGCAGAGTAAAGCCGCTTGACTAAGTTTTAACGTTCTAGCTCATTTCCACTGTTTACAGCAGTGCTTGGATGGAAGGTGTGTAGCGTGTGATTGTCACATTGACCAGTACAGAGAAAGTTGTGCAGAGAATCTGCGTCAAATCTTGTCAAAGAGTTTTTATCGTTCTCGACACAATCAAGGAGATTGAAACTGAAACCCGAGTGTCTTTTTGGTCAGCTAAAAACAGTTTTGGCACAAACTTGGCAGACGCGCGTCTCATACCCAAATCTTCAGTGGAAATGGACTGAACCGTAACTAATCTGTACATCCTCTGATAACTCACGGATGACGATTCGACGATTTCCCCTCACAGCTGCACGCACATCTGCGATGTTTTCTCAGTTCTGCTGGTTGCGGGTCTCCCAGTACGTTCGTCAATGCCGACATATTTTCGGCCATCTTGGAAACGTCTGAATCACTCGTACACTTGTGTGCAGCTCATACACCTCTCTCCGTCACTTTCTGCAACCTTGTGTAGGCCTCTGAGCAGGTATCACCATGACAACTTTCTCTGTCATGGTGAATGTAAGGGTCACACGCTACACACTTTCTTTCCAAGCACTGCTGTAATCAGCAGGAGTGAGCTAGAACGTTGAAGCTTAGTGCGCATGCATAGCAGGGTTCAAGGTCAATCTGTGCCAAGCGGCTTCACTTAGCGTGCTTTAGTTTCATTACTATGGCAACAGTCCAGATACTTATTGATCTGAACTCGTATATACATATACATCTAAATAAACAAAGAAAGAAAAGTTATAAGTAATAATTGTAATTACCTGACGGTTTGAATGCCTTGCAACACTTGTGATGTTTGTGCACTCTTCCACAGGGAGTGACAACTGCTACTGTAGGCAAACACCATCACCAGAAAAGGGAGGAAGAAGAGAATGCCCAAGTAATAAGCAAAAAACGCGTATAAGTGTACGTCTTTTTCGAAGTTCTGGCGACATTGATAGCCATCGAGTATGTTTACATTTGATAGGTAAGTTTTCTGAAACGAACAGGACTTTAAAAATTCAGTTCTGTTATATTTTCATATATTTTATTGTGTTACTTTTAACTTTGGCCCAAAAGTGATATATAGCAGGAATGGAAAGTAGAAAATGTATTGTTTACATTTCCCCTATTGTTAAGTAGACCCAAGTCAATACTAATTGAGCGGAGTTATGATCAAATGTTCTTCAGTCGTGAAGACTTCTTCGTTTTGAAGACAGTAGGGTATAATTTGGGGGTAATTTGACTGCTGTGTCAAGTAGGTCTTGCTGTTGAGTATGGATTTCTTCATTGGCTCGACCATAATCAATATAACAATGACAAATAATATAACGAGGTATATTTCCAGCCTTTCAATCACAAGTTTGTTCTTATTTGAAAGAATGAATATTAAATAGAGAAAAAATCTTAAAGTTACAATGAACTTATCACGGCTTAAAACATTGACAAGATGCATGGAAAATACCACTTACTAGTGTCGCGATTAGTCAGTTAGCTAACTGGCTAATCGCGACACCAGCGCCTGTTCTGGCACTGTCAATCAATAAATCGCTGTCGGGAGAAGAATCGCTGCTGTCTCTTGCTGTCGATTGTCCATCATTGACAAAACCAAACAAGGTCGAAATCATGCGATCCAGTGGTTTCAGCGCTGGAGGTAGCAGGAATTTATTTCCCACTAGTAATATAGACTAGAGTGCATTTCACACCAGTATGCCAATATGAGAGTTTCTCTCATGGTATGTCGCAGTATAGTTTGTTCTAATAGAACGTCTGTATTTAAGTGAGCATAAATATTATCTCTCAGCACTAACACTGCGTCTGTCGCTAATACATAATAAAAATATATATGAATTCAAGTATTTTGTTCTGTTTTCTGTTTGCCTCACCAAACATGTATGTATGCATGATTTTTCTTTGAGTTTAATTAATTTCTTCGCGAGAGAGTTCAAGCCGATTGCTAAAATAAGCAGCAAGACATTTTGAGTTAAGTAAGTTCCCGGTATTTGTGAATATGTGGCTGAGCTAGTGTGTTGGTTGAATGTCGATGCATACACCCAAGTATGTGCATCTAATCACATAAGAATCTCATATGGAGAATTTCTGGAATGTCTTACAAATCTTCACTGTTCCACTAATAATTCGTGTTGGAGAATCCGCGCCAGTTTCTTTTGCTCTTTTCCCGTGAAACCACGTGTTCCTAAGTTTTTGTAAAAAATTGTTGGTACATAACCTAATTCACCCATGATGATGGGCATAAATTAGAAGTTACAGACAGTATACAAGGAAAGTGTACAAGTCTCGCATTCCAAGCTCTAGAGTAAACATTAACCCAATTTTCTTCTTTGATTTTCAGGCTGTGATTCAATTTCTGCTGATAAAGTAATTCATACAGTATTTATTAAGATCTAATAATTTTAATTTATTCTCGTAAACTCTAGTTTTAAAAAATGGTAAGGACCAAACATTAATATTGAAAAAAGAGCTTAAGTTGAAATTGTTTCAAAAGAAGGGTATTCTGAACGTCATGTTGCTAAAAACCTATCAAAAAATGGTGTGCACCATTGCTTTAAATGACTTGGTGAAACTGGCTCAAATCTTGACAAAAAAAGATCCGGTAGGCCCAGAGTAACATCTACTGCAGAGAATAAACACTTGATCCTGTCCAAGAAAAGGAATAGAAGAAAAACAAGTCCGGAACTAACCAGATCTGTAATGATTTGGGGATGCTTTGGTGGCGAGATTGCTGGAGACCTTATTAAAATTAAAGGCATAATGCGAAAGAAAAAAATATCATTCAATACTGCAGAAGCATGCAATTCCCTCTGGTTGTCACATTATTGGAAAGAATTTTGTTTTTCAACAGAATAATAATCCAGAACACAGCTCTAAATTGTGCAGAGATTATTTAAAATGAAAGGAAGATAAGGGAATTTTGCAAATTATGACTTGGCCCTCTCAGTCTCCATATCTTTTGTCAATTGAACTAATCTGGGATGAAATTGATCGTAAAGTTCGAAATGAAATGCTTAAGAATGAGCAAGAATTGTTTAAAGGCTTACAGACTGCTTGGAAATCACTTCCACTAACATACTTTTATAAGGTACTAGAAAGAATTTCAAGTATCCGCTCTGCAGTAATAGAAGCTCGTGGTGGTTTCTTCGATGAAAACAAATTTGAATTTTCTTCAATTAAATCTGCGATTATGGTATGTTAATTTTGGATTAAATTATTGTATAATTGTATGCAAAGATAGAATAAATAAAACCAATTCTTCAAAGATATAAAGCTTGTTATTTTCCTAGTTTTAGAAGAAAATTTCAGGGTGGTTCTAAACTTTTGGCCGCTAGTATATATATTCTTTAAGTTCGTTTAGGGAAACGTTCTTGGGTATGTATATAAAAGCTCCTATTTTATGGGGTGCCGATATAATGTAGGATAAATATAGTAATGGACGGAATTCATAAATATCTTAATGCATCGCTGCACACGTTTCCATAAATCACATGTTTCTTACAATCATAGTCCGTATTCCTGGGATGATTACAGTACAATCCGTAGTACCCATGGACATCGGGTGGATCATAGTTTATGCATTCTTTTCATCAATCGATATAGCGTTAAAATGTGAAGCAGCGAATGTGTTACTGAAAGATGTTTATCAATTTTCATTAATCAAAAAGTTAATTGGAGTATGTGGGCAGTTCTGTGTGAATTTGGTAAAGAAGAATAGGTGATAAAAAGAGAGAAAGGAATGGTACTAATAAAGAAGAGGGATGAGTGTGTGGTGAGGCTAGACCTGTTTTGATATTTGTGTGTGCTGATGTAGGGATGGGTAGTTTAGGTCATTGCTTCATGCAGTTGTTAATAAATTTTGCATTCATTTTTCCGTCTGAAGTTACATATTATATTATCTTTTCTGGTTTTGTAAGCGGATTATCACTGAGAGTAATAGAAGTCTATATGCCGCGCAGAATGAACCCAAGACCGCATGGTTGCGAAATAATCTTCTCAACCACACAAAGATTAAATTGATAAGAGGAATTGTAATTTACTTTCTCTAAGGCGATAATTTGTTAAATAACTCTTGTATACGTCAATGCACTTAATACATTAAAAGCTTTCCGAGATTTGAAATGGAAAACTGAGATATTTCATTCATTCAATTTACGTTCATTTAGAAAGAATACTTTTCCTAATGATTATTCGACAATTTCCGCAATAGAAAACGTAACGTTAATTAATAATCTTATGTTGTTTGTGAGTTGAAAAACTGAGAAGTGTTAAAACTTAATTCAGTACAGAACGTTAGATCGAAAAATGTCATAAACAAAACGGTCGATACGATATTTTCCTATTCAACTTCTGTTGCTTTTGCTTTAACAATTCAATAGTTGTTTGATCATAAAACAAAATAATTAGTGCATATCAGTTATGGCACTTTCTTTCATAGATCATTTTTTTGAAGAGCTGGATATTATTGTTTCATTTTTACATTACAACAGATTTTTTCTATAAAAGAAATCATGATTATCATAAAAGACGGTGAGCTGGCAGAATCATAAGCGTGTCGAGCAAAATGCTTAACATTTCGTCCGTCTTTATATTCTGAGTTGAAATTCCGTCGAGGTTGACTTAGCCGTTCATCTTTTCGGAGTCGATAAAATAAGTAACAATTGAACACTGGGCTGATGTAATCGACTAAATCCCATTGCCGAAATTGCAGGCCTTGTGCCAAAATTTGAAATCATTAGTATTATAAAAAAAAATTCATTATATTACAGATTTTGTATGATTTACTAAGTATTCAATTACACTGTGAGACACGATTAGTTGTATATGTAAACCGAATAAGCCTTTTTACTATAGGCACACAACTTGAAATTTTGGGGAGGGGAATAATCGATTAAATTGACTACAATGCTCGACTGGTTCTTGACTGCCAAAGGATGAAAGCAAAGTCGATCTTAGCACAATTTAAACTGTGAAGACGGACGAAATGCCGCTAAACATTTTGCCGGGTGTACTAACAATTCTGCCAGCTCACCGCCTTAACAAAAAAAAAAAAAAAAAGGGGGAACTGAAGTAATAATCCTTTCTACCAAAGGCACAAGGCCTGAAATTTGTGGGGAGGGGACTAGTCGATTACGTCGACCCCAGTGTTTCACTGGTACTTCATTTATCGACCTCCAAAGAAAGAAAGGCAAAGTCGACCTCGGCGGAATTTGAACTCAGAACATTAAGACGGGCGAAATGTCGCTAAGCATTTTGCCCGTCGTGCTAACGATGAACCAAAGTAATAATAAAATATATTTTCAAAATTTCTGCATTTAGCGGGCTTCTATCACTTTGTAATTATGTTTTCCTGGAAAG
>NC_068987.1:61120512-61121584 GCF_001194135.2 Octopus bimaculoides | reverse complement strand
TATATATATATATATATATATATATATATATATATGCATGTGCACGCATGTTTGTGAGTGTGTTGTATGTGTATGTACGTGTGTATGTGTGTATGTGACTTTGGGTTTGTCTCCCTATACCTCTTGACAACCGGTATTGAATTATTTACGTCTCCGTAACTTAGCGGTTCAGCAAAAGTATCAAAAGAAATAATAAGTACCAAACTTACAATATAAGCACTGCGGTCGATTGACTTCTCTAGTCTCTTTAAGGCGGAGCCTCAGCATGGTCGCAGTCCAATAACTGAAGCAAGTTAAAGACAAAAGGTCAAAAAAGAAAAACAAAACGATAATTAATTTTAGTTTCTTACCATAGCAACGAGTGTTGGTGATGCCAAAACGAAGGACAGACACCAAATCATAACGATGATGATGATCGACCGTTTCTTGGTACATTTGTATTGAGCTTTAAGAGGATGGCATATGGCATAATATCTGAAATGAAATCATATGAATGAAATCAAGGACGAAAAAAAAAACCCGGAGAAATGTTACACAATTACAAATACAACAACAGACATTAACAACAGTTGTCTTTCAACTAAGGACGAATCAAATTAAGCTGGCGTGTGTGGAAGTAAAGCCTTATGGCAGGAACATAGAAGATGAAAGTCATAGGAAGAAATACAAGAGATGCTACACGGATGGTAGTCGAACCAAAAAAGAAAGGTCAGGCTTGGCCGCACAACGGTCACGTGGAAGGAGAGAAGTAGTGGGTAGAGGGATTGAAGAATTAGGGAGGTACGAGAAAGAGATGAAAAAAGAAGGAAAAAGACAGAGTGAGGTAAAGGAGGAGGGAAAGTGATGAGAATGAAGGGAAGGCTAAGAAATGTGAGAGAGGGTGGGAGCGAGAAAAAGATATGTGGAAGGAACGGAGAAAGTGTGAAAGTGGTTAAAAGAAAGGGCAAGACTTCAGCCCGTCCCCTAAACTAGCCTTAATTTTTTTTCGACACAAACCCCCCTCCTTTTCGGCTACGGGGAATACGAATCTGCAAAAAAATTGGCATTTTAAAATTGCATCCCCCCCATATTT
>NC_068987.1:61117747-61118629 GCF_001194135.2 Octopus bimaculoides | reverse complement strand
ATATATACATATATATATATATATATACATATATTATACATATATACGACGGGCTTCTTTCAGTTTCCGTCTACCAAATCAACTCACAAGGCTTTGGTCGGCTCGAGGCTATAGTTGAAGACACTTGCCCAAGGTGCCACGCAGTGGGACTGAACCCGGAACCATGTGGTTGGTAAGCAAGCTACTTACCACACAGCCACTCCTGCGCCTGTTAGTAATAATAAGGTTAGTCAGAAGAAAAGAAGGAATTGTTTTTTAATTTATTTAACAGATATAGAAACTCTTCAAATCTTCTATGAAATGGAATGGAATGGAATAAGATAAACAGAGTAAAGTGTTTACGTTATTATATTTAAGAACTTTTCGTCCAGAAAGAAACTGTGTGGAAGTTTGTCGGCAGGACTGTACATGTAATTCAATGGTTCAGCTTTGTTTGAGAATATCTTAAGTGTATGTTTTGGGGGAATACCCAACCACTTACAGAGTAATAAAATGAATAGGTAGTTCGGTTGGTCGAATTTTCATTGCTGAAACCGACAGAGATCCAGGAATTTACATACACAGTGACACACGTAAACACCAAGAACATATACATAGATACTGTTATACACAATTCAGAAGAATAAGTTAGTAAGACTAATTAATAATGTTTGCCCTCACCTTTCCAGGCTTATAACGCACATTGTGATAATGGAGAAGACAAAGGTGAAATCCCGTATATAGTACATCAGCTTACAAACGGCATCTGCCAAATTGTTCACAGCTTTCAATGTTTCAGCAAGCTGAATAGAAATCGAAAAGTGAAATATTGTGAGTAAACATATAAAAACACACACACATGTGTATGTGTGTGTGTGTATATATATGTATATATATATATAT
>NC_068987.1:61103015-61114939 GCF_001194135.2 Octopus bimaculoides | reverse complement strand
ATGTATGTATACTAGGTCATGTTAAAAGAATAGAGAGCCACACATTGTATACAGCGTCTTATAATGTTTATTTACAGTTGTCTTTCACAACGCACCATAGTCACATTTGTCGTTCAATGTTTATCTCAATAGATTAAGAACCTGTTAACTAATGGGGTGGGGGTGGGGGCACTCAAATCGTTTATATTCTGATGCTAATGTTTGCAGTCATGATAGAAGTGGTTTTGGCTTCTTTTTGATAGAATAGAAAGCCGAATGGAAAACCTGAGATGCATACACCTGAAATCGAGAAACCGGAACTCTGTATTTCAAAACCGACACTACCTCGTGTCAGTGACCAAAACACTTAACTGTCATTGGTCGAGTCCACTTAAATCTTCGTTTTTCTGTTTTAGCGGCAGATAAGCATAATTGAGCAAACATATGATAAAAAATGTCACAGCTGTGCCAATCTTGTGCTTTTATTTCAGATATAGTGTATCTAAGTCTTCATTAACGGATATACTCTCTTTTATGAGAGGGTAAAGTCAGTTTTGCGGGAAATTTGGCTTCTGGTTCAAGCTAAGTTGAGCAAACATTCATTCATTCATAATCTCATCTCACTGAAAATATATCCCACAGTGGTTCGTAGAATCCACCGAAATAAACACGATAGCGCCTATGGAATTTACGAGTAATTCGTTCGCTTTATTGTTGAGTTCAGTTCCAACAAAGAAAAGCAAACTGCGATGGACTCCCTTCACAGGAGAAACTGTCTCATCTGTTTAACATGAAAGAATAAATAGACAAATGTCGGCTCAGTAGGAAAATTCATAGACAAATGCAGGTCCTAGTGGAAAATTTAAAGAATGTTGATTGCCATGTTTTATGACAATCTCTCTTTTGGATTAATTGATAATTACAGACAGTTACCAATTTTTTCAGATCATGGACTTTACTGGTTCAATAGTCAGTTAAAGGTTTACTTTTAATTCCATAGATTTCTCGGAATAATCAATTGCTTCTAAGATGTCACATTAGTTTGATGTGATTATCAAGAATGTGATGCAAAAGAACAGAGAATTAATACGACAGTGCTAACAAATTTCGAATATTAAGGAATAAATTCATACCTGGTCATACTGTATGCATACCAGAGAAACAAAAGGCGAAGATGAGCGCGTTCAGATCTGAGCTCTCAATGTTTACCGACAAAACTCAATAGTACAACACATTTAACAGTTTTCTACAGTTTTTTATGACTTATTGCATGACCAGCAAGGATTGCTAACATTGTGACATAGTACCCTTAAAATTCTTGAGTAAGTAAATAGATTTTACTGAATCTGGAAGTTAGTAAAATAAAGTCGAATTCAACAAGTTTTGAACTCAGAACGTAAAGTGTCGTAACTAAATATCGAAAGGTGGAGGCGCGTGGCTTAGTGGTAAGGTTTTTGCACTCGTGATTGTACGATTGTGGTTTCGATTTCTGGACCGGACAACACGTTATGCTCTTGAGCAAAGCACTTCATATCAGGTTGCTCCAGTTCACTCAGCTGACAAAATGGAGTAATCCTTCGAGAGTCCGGTGATCCGCTCAAGTCAAAGGGTTATATACGCCATAAAATCCGGGAAATCGGCCTTATAAGCATAAGGCTCGGAAAGTACCTTTGATACCTCTTTTTGAAATGGCAGATGACAATTTGTTTGATAATCTATCAATTATGTCACCCATTACTTTTAATGTGCCGATATCAAGACACGTTTTAATCCGATTCTTCCCTATTCTACCAGACCTCCGCATTTAAGGACAAGAAGTGAGAAGATATTACAAGGATGATTTTTTCCAGATACGTATTATCATTCATAACCGTTTAGAACAATACCATTTTTCTCGAACGTCAAGACGGTGCTTCTACGTGGTCGTTTGATATACTAGAAATAGTAACCAAATTTCATTGAAATCATTATTAACTGTCTTAAAAATGAGACATGCCGAACAATTTCGTTTGGGTACATTATGAAGGGATAGTCATAGCTAGTCTTCCTTTGATCATGTATTTGATTTACTAAGGCTGACTTAAGGATAAACAACAATGGACGGGAAATAAAAGAATAGTGAAAGAAAATAGCTTTGTTAAAGAACCGAACGTAGACCGATAAATTGACTTGCCAAAAATTTATTTCTATTTTACAGGGCACTGATACAAAAAAGAAAAGTAACTAAAAGGTAAGAATAACGACGTGTATAACATTTCCAGTGTATACATAAACGTGGAACGTAATATTTTGTTTCAGAGAAACTTCTCTTAGATTATTATAAACACAAAGCTTGCTCAGAAAATCGTCGTCAAATCGTCAGAAACTGGCGTTTCGACCTGATTTAGTCTCTTCAGAGACGAAGATCCACGCCCATTCAGTTTTTCCTAATAACCCACTCAGACTTTACCATCGTATAGCATTGTAAAGAAGGTTACCTTGGAGCGACTTCTTGTAACTTTTAATTGTATCGCCGAGAATTTGGGCTTTGCTCAGTTCCACACAAACTCAGCTCTTAGATTTTAAATAAAATCAGAATCCAAGGAGACTGGTTGTAGTTTGTGTCGGCAAGACTTGCACTATTTGTAAAAGGCGACAGAAAGATTATTGTTATGATTGACTAAAGCCCTTGAACGTGGTGTCAAAGTAAGGTCGTAGTGTAATTACGAAAACCAGTGAAAGGATAATTTGAAATACCTAGTATCTCGTACAATCTAATTCAAAGCAATCTCAAGTAGGCATTCATCTGGAACTTGATGTTTGTTGACCATGTAAATGTTTGCCTGTTGAGCATGGCCTCTTTGTCTATCGTGTAAACAAAGCATTATTAAAAAGAGCTGATGTTGACATAGATTTAGATAGATTGGTAGACAGACAGACAATCAGACGATAGATAGATAGAGAGAAACAGAGAGAGGTTTATTGAAAGTTCTTACAAAGTAAACAAATTTATTGCACTACATAGTTTTCATGTACCTAATGTTGCTACCGCTGTTAACTAATATACATGTGATCGATTTTCAGCAGATCATAATTAAATGACACCCACGGTCGAAGTTAGTCGGTGCAAGTCTCACTTGAAATTAGTTTTATGCCAAATCCTATGCATTCGTTTTCTATCAATCAGTATACATTTTCTTTTCAATTTTCATGCACGAAACATTGCTAAATCGCTTCTGAAATGGTCAGTGTTACAGAATACCTATGGATTATTATATAAGGTACTAAGGGCAGAGGGGTAATGAATGTAAGGAAAGGAAATAAGTCAACTGCTGGATATGAACACCTTTGTGATACTAACTTATGTTCCTTTATACTCTGAGATTAACTTTACTCTGTACGGCACTGATAAAATAAGTACGAATCAAGTAATGGGGATCGATTCAAGTAACTATATTCTTTAACTACAAAATTATGGGCTTGTATCAAAATCAATATATTATGTAGTGTTAGCAATGTGAAAACAGTGTTACTGTTACTGTTACTGCTTCTGTTTTTGCTGTTGCAGGTAATGTTATGAATTCATCGTTGCCATGGAATCCTTCATGGTATTACAATTGTGAATGTGATGAGTTAATAGTGGGATGGACTGTTGCTCATGAGTCAACACACACACACGCCAGCACAGATGAGGACCAAGAATTTGATACAATGGATGAGAAAAGCTATTGGCAATTCTGATCTCAGACAGACTAAATACTGTAGAAGGGTTCGTGTACCGTTTCGAAGCTCAACACCGCAAGTTATCGAAGCACTAATTATCAAAAAAGTATTCGCGTTGCTAGGCATAATGTTTCATATTACTATAGGATGGGAAAATGGTGAGGAGGTGACACTCCTAATTTTCTCCACCATTTAGTAATATCATAACACCCATTTTCCCATTAGTGTTAAACGGAGTAGAGTGTGATGTTTTGCATTGAATTTACTGACCAAATGAAATGGAATAGATTCAACTGAATATTTGAAACCGCATAGTAATTTCGAGACTCAGAAAATTTACCTTCTCCTCAAGAGCCTTCGCCACAGTTCACTTAAAATATTGGTTTCAAATTTTGGCACAAGGCCAGCAATTTTACAGAATAGGTAAGTCGATTACATTGACTGCAGTACTCAACTGGTACTTATTTTATCGACCCAGAAGGATGAAATGCAAAGTCGGCCTCGTCGGAATTTGAACTCAGAACGTAAAGGCTGACGAAATGCCACTAAGTACTTTTCCCAACGTTCTAACAATTCTGCCGGCTCGCCGCCTTAACTTCATTTAAAATATTACCTTTCATTATTAATGGTTTTGATAAGGCAGCGAGCTGGCAGAAGTATCAGTTTTGTACTGAGGTCAATGTAATCGACTAGCACCTCTCCACAAAATATCAGGCCTTGTGTCTATAGTAGAAATGACTATTAATGGTTTTGGCTGGGGCCGCGAACCGGTAGAACCGTTAGCAAGCCGGACAAAGTGCTTAGAGGCATTTCTTCTGAGATCGTCGACTTTACTTTTCATCCTTTTTTGGTGGAGGGGGGGGTGTCGTTAATAAAGTAAATACCAGCCGAGCACTGGGATCTATGTAATTGACTAATCCCCTCCCCACAAATTTAAGGGGTTGTGCTTACAGAAAGAAAAGAATATTGGTTCCGGCTCTTTAGTTCTGATTTCAAATTCTGCCGCGGTCATCTTTGCCTTTCACCTCCACAAGATCGATAAAATAAAGTACCAGTCTGATGTCGTGGAGATGATGTAATCGATTAATATCCTCTCGTCAAAATTACTGGCCTTGTGTTGAAATCAGATGCAATTATTATTTAGAAGCGAAAGGTGATGAAGTGGCAGAATCGTTAGAGCGTCGAACAAAATGCAGTGCTATATTCTTTTCGAACCTTTTACGTTCTAAAGTCAAATACCATCAGTGTCAACATTGCCTTTCATCTCGCCAGTGTCAATAAAATAAAGTACTGAAATATTGGAATCTCAACTTAACCCCTACCTAAACTAGAAACAATTATTCAGTTATTATTTAAATGTAAGCTTAATCCACGTGGAGAGATAAAATCAGATGAATCAATCTCGATATCTGTATTATAGTATCAAGTTGAGCAAAAAGTAAGTAACATTTTGAGCCATGAAGAATTTGTACCGAATTTTTGCAGAGCTTTGAATTTTTTTTTAAACATTTTCTTGAAATTGTCTGATAATACAGACACAGACTTGCCCAAATGCATCAATAAATTAACATTGATATTTTTTACACCGTTATTACAATCATCTGAAATGGAACTGTCAAAGCGCAATATTCGAGCAATTTTGCTATTCAACTTCAAGAAAGGATGTAAAGCAGCTGAAACTGCTCGCGATATCAAGGAAACGTTTGGTGACGAAATGACCAGTGAGTTGCCAGCTCGAAAATGGTTTAAGCGATTTAGCAGTGGAGACCTGAGCCTTAAAGATCGTGAGCGTAGCGGACGCCCATCTGTCGTCGATGACGGTCAATTAGAGACCGTTATTGATAAAGATCCACGTAAAACCACTTGAGAACAGACAAAAGAACTTGAAGTTAGCCAGAAAATTGCCTGCAACCATTTGAATGCGATCGGATAATCAAAAACACTCGACTAATGGGTACCATACGATTTGAATGAAAATCAGAAAATGTGCAAATATGAAATTTGTTGGTCGCTTCTTCTTCGTAATCAGACCGATCCATTTCTCAACCGTATTGTAACTTGCGATGAAAAGTGGATTCTGTACAATAATAAGAAACGGTCTTCGTAGTGATAGGACCAAAATGAAGCACCGAAAACCTTCCCTAAACCCGAGCTCTTCAAGACTGTTTGGTAACGTACTTCTGGACTCATCCACTATCAATTCTTAAAATCCAGAAAAACCATTACCGCAGAAACATATTGCCATGAAATTGCCAAAATGAACGAAAAATTGCTACTCTTCCGTCCCAGACTTGTCAACAGAAGAGGGCCAATCATTCTTCATGACAATGCTCGACCATATGTTTCACTAATGACGTTCCAGAAGTTGAGGGAACTTGGCTACGAAGTTCTTCCCCACTCAACTTATTCCCCAGAGTAAAGGCGCAATGGCCCAGTGGTTAGAGCAGCGGACTCCCGGTCATAGGATCGCGGATTTGGTTCCCCCCACCGGGTGTTGTGAGTGTTTATTGAGCGAAAACACACAAAGCTCCACGAAGCTCCGGTAGGGGACGTGGCAAACCCTGCTGTACTCTTTCACCACAACTTTCTTTCACTCTTTCTTCCTGTTTTTCTTGTACCTGTATTTCAAAGGGTCAGCCTTGTCACACCCTGTGTCACGCTGAATCTCCCTAGAACTACGTTAATGGTACACATGTCTGTGGAATGCTCAGCCACTTGCACGTTAATTTCACGAACAGGCTGTTCCGTTGATTGGATCAACTGGAACCCTCGTCGTCATAACCGACGGAGTGCCGTAGTAATTCTCCAGACCTTTCTCCTACCGACTATCACTTTTTTCAAGCACCTTGATGGTTTCTCGCGAGAGAAGGAGTTCAAAAATCAAACCGATGCTGAAAGTGCGTCCAAAGAGTTAATCAGCTCCAGAACTCCAGATTTTTATGTTAACGGAATAAACAAACTTGTAACTCGTTGGCAAAAATGTGTTGAGTGTAATGGTCTTTACTTTGATGAATAACATTTCCGCATTGTTGAAATATATTGTGATGATTTTCATGTTTTAAAACGTTGCTTACTTTTCACTCAACTGATATGTTGTTAAATAGCATTTGTCGCATTGACGACAGATGAAACTGAAACAAAACAGGGGAAGTAGCTGAATACACTTAATAAAGCGCTTTGCCAATCTCACCGCTTCCGCCACTCATATCTGTAGTGGCTGAACAAGTAGTTCTTACTATTGGTAGAAATTTCACTACTCTAATAACAGTTTATAAAGTATAAATAAACAATGTGAAAACTTACCTTAATAGGGATACAAACCACTACAAGAATGAGGTCAGCTGATGTTAAACTTAAAATGAAATATATTGTTGGTGCTTTTGATTTCACCCAAAAAATAAGACCGCAAATAGTTGTCATATTACCTGCCAGTGAGAAGAGATAAATAATAAAATTTACATATGGTTGATATAATCAGTATGTGTTGGTGGAAATAATTTTAAAAATTTATATGATGAAGTAATATGCTAATTAAGTTATATGATAAGTTCCGTTAAGCTGGCACATTCCTAATTGTGTGAAGTTATAAATTTAT
Source organism: Octopus bimaculoides (assembly GCF_001194135.2). Lineage (NCBI taxonomy): Eukaryota > Metazoa > Mollusca > Cephalopoda > Octopoda > Octopodidae > Octopus > Octopus bimaculoides. The sequence continues at coordinate 61,107,663 of NC_068987.1, read as the reverse complement.
ATTTTGGCTTAAGAAATGTGTCATTATTCAGTTTTAGTTTAAAATTTCTTGCCAACAGAGAAAGAACCGGTTTCATTGGAATTTCAACATTAACAGGATATGTATGTATGTATGTATGTGTGTGTGTGTGTGTGTGTGTGTGTGTGTGTGTACAGATTTGTATGTTTAGTTTTAAGTTTGTATTCCCATGCATGCAGTTGCATTTCTAGACATGCTCATATATACTTAAACGATAAATTTCTGGTAAGCTTTACAGATTTTTACAGTTTCAGTGATGTCTCGAATCTGTAGTCTTCGAATCAGCTTTCTCCTTTCTGGTTTTGAAAAGCCTAATTTCTCAAGATTGGTATTTGGGTAATGCGTTACATATTCCAGTGCTCCAATAACTACAGGTGTAAACCTGAACTTGTTATCAGGATAGACTAATTGCAGATTCCTCAATAATTCAGCGTAGGTATTTTCTTTTTCCCTGATCTGTAGCTTTATGTTAACATCCGCTTGGCAGCTTATTTCCACAACTGTACATAGTTTCTCTTCTCTATCCCAAATTACTATGTCAGGTCTATTATGTCTACATTTTATAGCTGTTTTCAGTAGGACATTTCACCAGCACTCCTTTTTATTATGAGTGGCTATGGCTTCTATCATACTGTGGGTTCTTATTTCTTTGGTCCCGAGGTTATCCTTCTGACGGATCTCATAATACAGTGTCCTAGCTACAACATCATGCCTCATAGATAGATAATACAGTGACAACTGCTTTATGATACCTTCGGTGTTAACTCCACAAAGTCTGTATCGGTTATCTCATTTTGCTGTTATCCCTGCGCCTCTGTCTATGTATGTATGCATGCATGCATGTATGTATGTGTGCTTGTATGTATGTATGCATGCTTGTATGCATACTTGTATGTATGCATGCTCGTATGCATACTTGTATGTATGCATGCTCGTATGCATACTTGTATGTATGCATGCTCGTATGCATGCTTGTATGTATGTATGTATGTATGTATGTATGTTTCTTTGGGATTTAAGTTTTTTACCTTTTCAGAATTCAAGCCGGTCAACAAAGTTGGAAGGCTTTTTTCTTCAAATCAAGACAGTTCTTTGGACTTGTGGTTTTCTGGATTATTTGATGTATGCATGTGTGCGTGCGTGCACGCATGCACTCGTATAGTGAGTGTACATGATATGTTGGTATGTACTTCATGGTATGTACTTCATGGTATGTACTTCATGGTATGTACTTCATGGTATGTACTTCATGGTATGTTGGTGTGTACTTCATTACTGTTTATGAACTTTCCAACATAAGGCGATGTCTTAAAGCCATGCTATTTACGACGCACGTTTTTATCAAAGAAAAACAACTGAAACTTCGAAACGAAGATATAATAAAATAAAAAAAATATTTATGAAAATAATAATAATAATAATAAATATATATATAAATCAATCTAGAACATACCTATGAAGCCAATCAACAGCAGGAAAGAGTATGAGCACATGACAAGAAGAAATTGTACGATGTTATGTGGAGCTAATGGATTCTCATATTCCTCTTTTAGTTTCTTTATATGATCCATATCCGGTTTTACCATATTACAGGCTCCGTAGCATTTGCAAACTACTTCCTTTAAATACTCAACTGAATACTTATACTCAAAATTCCAGTTGCTATATTCTTCTGCGATCTTACACATCTCAGACAAGGGTACGGTTTGTGAGGTACTGTTTTCTTCCGTAGTAACCATCTCTGATTTTGAATTTACAATGACGTGCGATGATAAAGGAGTTCTACTTTTGTTGCTGACGTTGTCGTCTGTCAAATTCCACGAGGAAATCTCATAGTCGGTCCAAGTTGAATTAAGAAAAATTATTGTTTTTATGCCATTATTTAATACTGCAAAACAAGAAGAAAAAATACAAAGAAGATTTAGCATTTAATTCTACATTGACTGACCTACATTGATTATTAATAAAAGAACGGATATATCTACAAACTCAGATCTTGCGTGATTAAATTATCATCCCAACACCTAGTTTTAGCTTGTTCAAACCCTCCAATGAATTGGACAATTTTTCAGCATAAATTACAAAAGAAATATAAATTATAATTCAGTTGAGTCACAGTTACCAACTCATTGGACACCTCTAAAACTCATATATAACCAAGACCATGTGATTCTGACTCAGTGTTTGCTCAAAAGTCATGAAGGATAGCTGCGTCTTCTTGTAAACCCCACAAATGTAAGTAAACTGGTATTTTTACCTAGTGTAAGCAAAATTTTTATTTATCCACACTGAATATTAAGCATATTGTATATTGAATTCTTTAAAAATTTACTCAATATTTTAGTATAAATTTTACTCAATATTTACTCAAAAATTTACTCAATATTTTGGTATAAATTATACCAGTATTTTGGTATAAATAAAAAATTTAAAAAAAAATAGTTTTACTTTATCATCCGTAACTGAAGGGGTTAACATCTTTCAATTATGTCTCAGAAACTGCTTTAATCTTTATCCAGTTCAAGTTGCCAACGGTCACAGAGAAAAGATGTTGCTTAGAATATTACGCTACCAAAATATGGAATGCGTTTCAAATTAAATCATTATTAAATCTTGAGCTTCAATACCGTTTCTTTTCACTAAGCAAGAAAATGGATGAGACAAACCTTTGCAACAAACCTTTGCAACAAACCTTTGCAACAAACCTTTACGAAACATTGAATATAATCTTACGACTGCATGTTTGATAATTCTATAAATATACCACTGACCAAATTTATCAAAGTAGTAAGATCTGCTTTTGGCACTTGTGTTTGCATCATATGCTGTCATCATGATACAAGAGATCGTAGTAAATAGCTTACGATAGTGCCCATACTCTCCTGAGTGAAATAGTTTTCTCACAAAAGATACAGTTCAATGGTATATGATAAGTGGGCATTTATTTATAGTTGAGGAATGTTTCAATACTTAATTGCATTTCTTCTGACTCTCTATTTTCTGAGCTTAAACCCTACCGAGAAAACTTTGCCTTTCATCGTTTTGGGTTCAGTAAAATAGGAACCGGCTCAGGAGCGAGGGGAGGGGCGATGTGATTGCAAGTCTTGTGCCAAAATTCGAAACAATTATTATTATTATTATTATTATTAATTAATTAATTAATTAATTAATTTATTTATTTATTTATTAAGGAGGCGAGCTGGCAGAATCGTTAGCAGGTCGGACGAAATGCTTAGCGGTATTTCGTCCGTGTGAACATTCCGAGTTCAAATTCCGCCGAGGTTGACTTTGCCTTTCATCCTTCAGGGTCGATAAATTAAGTACCAGTTGTTTACTGGGGTCGATGTAATCGACTAGCCTCTTCCCCCTAAATTTTAGGCTTTGTACCTATAATAGAAAGGATTATTATTATCATTTGTGTCTAGATCTATCGGCTGCGTGTTCAGAGGTGTGTTAAATTTTCTTTAAATTTGTTGTTTTACCTTTTGTTTTTCCAAACTTTGTTGAACTGTTGTCTTTGTAACGAAGCTCGCCACAACCAGGGCTTGGTGGGGTGGCAAAAAATTCGCCCGCAAATTTTGAGTTTTAATAACTGAAAATTTCATCTTTTTAAAAAGAAATCTAAACAAAATTTACAATATGGCCACGGAAATCGTGGGTGTTGAAAATTATTGTAACCGCGCTTTCGAAATTTCTTTCCCTCCGCTATCAAATATGGTTGAGACAGAGAGGAAAAATAGCAGTAGCAGCAGCAGCACTAACAACAACAACAACAACAACAACGACAACAACACCATGAACACCGACGGTGGCATGGAGGAGGGAGCGGAGGAGAACACTAACACTGCTACCACCACTGCCATCACGTGGACCAACCAGAGTAACAAAAAAAAAAAAAAACGCAGGAAAGTGAAGAGAAAGAAAAAAGAATTCTTTCACGTCAAACACCTGCATATTTCACCACCACCGTCACCACCACAAAGAAGGAAGAAAAAAAATATTAAAGCAACAACGTCGTTCGCTTCTTCTAAGCAAACATACAGTGGATTCGCTGAAATGTGTCGCAGAACAGAAGTGAAATTGTCAGAAACCAACTTGGCTAGAGCGAAGATGCATCTAACAAGAACTGGCCGGACAGTCAACCTGAACACATCAGAAGAGGTGCAGGAAGAGATACGGCGGAGAACAATAATATACAGATGTATGTCATTGAAAACATGCAAGATAGAAAGAGTCACGCAAGCTCTGGTCGAAAAATGCCTGAGGCATGTATAGAACGTAAAATCGTATATCGCACGTGTTAAAAGCTTTGGCATAGTAGAAGAGGTTTTCAACCGAATAACTGGCCAAAGAAAATGCCACGACAATCCTTAAGACCGAAGAATTACATAGGATATATGCATATATATATATATATATATATATATAAACAAAAGTAAATGAGTATATGCATATATACGTACAGGTATGTGCATACCGACATCCACCTGTATGTATAGGTGCATATCTGGGTACAGGACATTGCAAACAAACGTAGACGAGAACACACGAGCCACATAGAGAACATTCTACTTCATCAGCTACCCACGTTTTAACACCGGCGTTTCGACGAGCTTATATATATATATAT
>NC_068987.1:61096757-61102940 GCF_001194135.2 Octopus bimaculoides | reverse complement strand
TATGTATGTATGTATGTATGTATGTATGTATGTATGTGTGACTGTTTGTGTCCCTACCATCGGTAGTTCGGATGAATGGTTACCTATCGGAACTATTCAATATCATGCGCACGGTCCATCAAGGGTGTCCTCTCTCGTCTCTCCTGTGTGTGATGGCCCTGGAAACTGGAGGCGTTGAGAGGTATCCCGCGCGAACTAATACGAGTCATAGTGTCGAACACCAGGCATACAGACCTGGTCGGCACTGCTCTAAAAGAATACGAGGCGGTGACAGAGGAAGTCAGTGGGCCTGCAACTGGGCACCTGGAGAGGCAGGTCCATGCCTGTTAAATAGCTCGGGGTCTGGTTCGGTCCAGATCTCCAGGTGGAGAAGAACTAGGACGAGGTGGCGAGCTGGGTGGCCAATCTCATCCAGAAATGAACTGAGAGAAAGCTATCCTTGAAAGGTCGGATGGAGGTGGCGAATGCTTACATCGCATCCGTCATCTACTGACCCGATTTCTCTGGTCGGAAAGTGTGTCAGCTGCTGAAATTCATCAGAGGCTTTTAGCACAATACGGGAACAGCACTACCACGTAGAAGTGTGTATGAGTGGGTCGAGAAGTTTAAAAGTAGGGGGACAAGCGTGACGCACGAAGAGGGAGAAGGACGCCCGTCGACCTCCACCACTGACGGGAAGATTCAGCAAGCTCGAGAGATGGTAATGGTCAACCGGCGAGTTATGATCAGTGAGGTAGCTGAATCTTCTCGTCAGTGGTGGAGGTTAACAGGCGTCCTGCTTCCTCTTCGTGCGTCATGTTGTCCGGCCACTTTTAAGCTTCTCGATCCACTCATACTCACTTCTATGCGGTAGTGCATTGTCCCCATATTGCGCTAAAAGCCTCTGATGAATTTCAGCACCTGACACACCTCCCGACCAGAGAAATCGGGTCAGTGCTCTTTGTCCTTCTTTGGTGCACATTGCTAGTGGAGCGACCATGCTTGCACTATAAAGCCAGAAAGAAAAATGGCGTGATCAGGCTCAAACTTGGATCACGTGACCACAATAATACCAACTATAAGCACACATGCGCAGAAGGCAGTGTGACAAGAATAAAGGTATGTTATGGGGCAAAAGTGCAGATAAGTTTTGACTTTCCCTCGTACAATGGTTATATCTGGTGTATTATTTTCTAATTTCTTGTCCGTTTGAATAGGCAAGTCCCTTCGACTCCAATATTCTTTCGACTCGATGATTGTATCAAGTGTTTCCATCTTCAAATCCCCATTTCTGGCACAGTTTCCAGTGTATTACATTTACAACCCGGTCGTGCCTCCATTTCTTATATTCTTCCTGTGCCAACTTGGAACATTTTGCCACAATGTGTGCCACTGTCTCGCTCCAAGTTCCACAGGCTCGCTCCACGTTCCACAGGCTCGCTCTAAGTTCCACTATTTTTCTGAGACATTCTCTCCATATATATTTTTTCACAAGTTATTTGTTTTTATCGCTTCATCTTGGGCTGCTACAATTAAGCTCTCTGTTTCTTTATTTAATTGCTCATTTCTTAAACAAGCCCAGGAATTTGTTCCACATGCGTCTTCAGTGGCTTTCTAAAACTGGCCATGCAGAGGTTTCTCTCTGATCTGTCTGACGTACTCTCTTTGTATTTCATTCTTGTCCTTTTCTCCAATTACGTGCTTCACTACATGTTCTTTACTGTCTTTACTAGATTTTCTGCGCTGCTCTGTAAATACTCTACTAACTTTTTCTTTTCATCTGTACACATTCTTCCACTGCTATTAAGCCTCTTCCACCCTGGTCTCTCTTCAAGTACAGCCGATTAGTATCAGCTTTCGGATGGTGGGCTCCATACAGCAACAACTTCTTAGTTTTTTTGTCAAGATTCTTTATATCGTTTCTGGTCCAGTCTATAATTCCAACTCCATATCTTATTAAGAGTGCTTGAATTTTTTGCTTTAATAAGATTTTTAGAATTCAACTTTGACTGCATTAATTTTCTGACTCTCCTTGCGTACTCCCTACTGGTAATTTGTTTCATTTCTTCATTTTTTAATCTCGTCTGTTTCCAGTATTCTCAAGTTCTGATGTCACTGTCCTTTCTCAACCGCTCTTATTGTTTGCCCATTAGGCATTTCAATTTGCTGGCTTCTTTCAAATCTTCCTCGTTTCATTTTGAATATAGCGTACTTTTCTATCTCAAATTCCATACCTACGTCATTTGAGAAAATGTTTCAAGCTGTTTCTTATTTTTCGCATAAATCTTTATATTATTCATGAAAAGATGATTTATCTGACCATATCTTTTTCCCAAATCGTAAGCAATTTTAACTTTGACCCGATCAGCGGAACAGCCTGCTCGTGAAATTAAAGTGCATATGGGTGAGCATGTACCCTTAACGTAGTTCTCAAGGAGATACAGCGTGACACAGAATGTAACAAGGCTGACCTTTTGAAATATAGGTACTACTCATTTTTGCCAGATGAGTGGATTGGGGCAACGTGAAATAAAGTGTCTTGCACGAGGACACAACGCGTCGCCGGGAATCGAACTTACGACCTTGCGTTCGTGAGCTAAATATCCTAACCACTAAGCCACACGCCTTCGCCCTCTATACTAAACACAGTATCCAAATCAAAGTGAATCATCAGAATCTAAAGGAGAAAGTGATGGTCTGTATCGGTAAATAGTAAACAGAAAAAGTAAATAAGAACTAAGAGGAATAGAAATTAGAATTTTCCTCTTAACGGCAAAATAACTTATTTCAGCTTGCTCACTTTTTATAATACATATATATATATACGGATGAAAACTCGAGAGATAAAATATCAATCATAACTGATGCAAACTACATTATCGGTAGTAATTATTCTATTAAGGCTGTAAACATCGTGTTATCGTATTTCCATCTATTGAAATACAATTTATTGTTTTTGTATTTATAACGAGTATTTCATTGTATCCCAAGTTGCCATAACAAGCATAAAACACGCGAGGATTTGACAGTAAAGACAGCAGAAATACAAAATATCAGTACTAGTATATAGTGACATATGTAGAATAACAATACCTTATAAAACAAACAGCATAACATGACACTGCAAACACTGTAATTTTCATATTATAATAATATCACCGTACACGCACAGTACAATGTTGTAATACAGTACAATGAAACATATCGCCTTACATTCGGGTTGTATAAAAGCATTGAACAACTGTTCTGTGGGAAGTATATATTCTTGAAGAATTTAATAACCCAGGTTCGAACACAAATTTAACATGTTCCAAGCGTTGCAAAATAAATAGCCTAGCCTGTTTGAACGGGTAGACGATGTATGCTCTGCTCTGACAAGATCCCGGGTAGATCTCCTCTATGCTCAGAGACGCAGTGTCAATGTACCACAGATTCAAAGCATTCTCACGATTTTCACTGTCTGGTAAGAATAGTTTGCCAAGTTGGTGATTATTAAACTACCGACTTAGAATACGCAGTATGTATCCATGTCACCGGCCTGTGTACTAAGCATGTTCCTTAAGTCTCAAATCTAAATAAATACTATGAGGTAGTACAATTGAATGCTGTATGCAGCAAGTGTGCTGTATAAATTTCTTGCTCGCCGTATTGGATTCGAATCAGATCTGAGTTGTTTACGATACACATGAAATGGTATCTCTTTGACCCAACAGGTATCATTTTTTTTTCTACACATATACATGTACGTACGTACATACACAAAAGGTATCACTCTGTAGGATCTTGTTTGGCCTTGCCTGCCTGAAATTCGAAACCGAATCTAGAAATTATCTCTAATCATACGACCTGTTGTCCTGTCAGAAGGGAACGCTGATTAATGCGTTTTCCGTTTGACCCAGGACCTTGGTATACCATAGAAAGTTTAGGTAAACAAAGTGCGACCTACATTAATTTAGCCATTGTTATAACGGTATATCCATCTTCCTAGCTAGTCTGCAGAATTATAAATACTAGCATTTTGTAAAGAAAAAGGAATGTGTGAGAGCGACCGACAAAGAGTAGGGTAATTGGCACAGAATTACTGTCTCGACAGAACGTGATAGAAGGACAGTTATGGAATCCACCAGCGATACAGTTGTCTCTTACTTTCTCACTCACTCACTTTTGTTTCAACATCACTTGATCTATTTAGATACTGCTGCTAGAACGACAGGGAATATGGGAAAACATAAGTCCAACGCTATCTACCTTTTACAAAGAAAATATAACTCTCGTTACCTCGTATGTTTTCCGACTGTTTTTATGCACACCTGCCCGTCGTGGTTTGGCTTTTATTATATGTAATGGTGAAATAAATATGTTATCTACAACTTCGGCCACTGTCTTTCTTTATTGGATTCAGCATCAACATCATCATCTTCGCCTTCCAAAATAGAACGCATCCATTACAACTCTCTCTCATTGAAAAACTCATTATATTTCATAAAAAAAAAAGAAGTTAAGGTGGCGAGCTAGCAGAATCGTTAGCACGCCGGGCAAAATGCCAAGTGGCATTCTGCCTGTTATTATGTTGTAGGTTCAAATGTAGCCGAGGTCAACTTTGTCTTCCATCCTTTCAGGGTCGCTAAAATAAGTGCCAGTAGAGGACTGTGGTCGATGAAATCTACTAACACAGTTTCATAAGATGTCATCCATATGCTACATAAGGTCGTACTAATGAACACTCCTTAAATATTGACTCGATGTAAAATTTTGTCTTCTTTTCGTCTCTTGTACGCTTATTATAACAGGCTCTGATCTTTTCAGCTTAGTAATTCTACTTACATCCATACATAGGCCCCTCTCTCACTTTTTCGTTGTCTTTGTGTCTATTAGGCTCTCTCCACCCCTCTCTCTCTGTCATGTTATTTTTTAAACCTGTATTCAAAATCTGTAGAGGCGCAATGGCCCAGTGGTTTGGGCAGCGGACTCGCGGTCATAAGATCGCGGTTTCGATTCCCAGACCGGGCGTTGTGAGTGTTTATTGAGCGAAAACACCTAAAGCTCCACGAGGCTCCGGCAGGCATGGTGGCAAACCCTGCTGTACTCTTTTACCACAACTTTCTCTCACTCTTACTTCCTGTTTCTGTTGTGCCTGTAATTCAAAGGGTCAGCCTTGTCACACTGTGTCACACTGAATATCCCCGAGAACTACGTTAAGGGTACATGTGTCTGTGGAGTGCTCAGCCATTGATCGGATCAACTGGAACCCTCGACGTCGTAAGTGACGGAGTGCCAACAATTAAAAATCTATTTAGCACCTTATGTAGGGGGTGTTGAAAAGTTCCTGGCTTTGTGTAAAAGAAAATATAGTAGAATTTGTTATTTATGATTTTATTCAATATATTCCCCTCCCAGAATTACACACTTTTTGCAGTGGTCCCTCAGTTTTTCTAAGCCCTGTAAAAGAACACGGAAGGTTGGGTCTACAACCAGGGATTTCACAATACCCTTAAAGCCAGAAACCTTTCAATATTCCCTCGTAGAATAAACAGGAGAAGCATAAGAAGTAACTCACCTGACTGGCTGTATGTGTACTGGTAAGGAAATAACACCATGTAGGTGAACAAGACAACTGATGGGGTGTTAAGTGTGGCATATCTATAAAAGAACAAAAAACTTGATTTAAGAAAATAAAGAAGAGTCAGATCTGTTGTTTCTAAATGTTACTATGATTTTGATATATACAGAGTCTATTTAGCATTTAAATGATATATACGAAATTTAAATTTTTTTCATTTTGTTACAATTTTCCTTTGATATGTTACTAATAAGTGTAGAAGTGACTGTGTCGTAAGGAGCTTGGTTCCAAACTATATGGTTCTGGGTTCAGTCCCACTGCGTGGCACCTTGGGCTAGTGCAGTTGTTCTCAGCCCTTTTATTTAAATGAATTTTCCCACGGACCTTTTTTAATATGCTTATCCTTATGTATGTATGCATGTATGTATGTATATATGTATGTATGTATGTATATGAAATTTTGAATTTAGTTCAAGGACCTCTAGCACTACATTTGCGGACCATCAGGGGTCCACGAATCCCAGGTTGGAAACCACTAGGCTAGTGTCTTCTACTATAGCCTTGAGCCGACCTAAGCCTTGCGACTGGATTTCATAGATAGAGACTAAAAGAAGCCCATCGTATATATATATATATATATATAT
>NC_068987.1:61091854-61096026 GCF_001194135.2 Octopus bimaculoides | reverse complement strand
GTGTGTGTGTGTGTGTGTGTGTGTGTGTGTGTGTGTGTGTGTGTGTGTGTGTGTGTGTGTGCGTGTGTGTGTGCGTGTGTGTGTGTGAGTGTATGTATGTATATTTGTGTGTATCTGTGTTTATCCCCACCACCGCTTGACAACCGGTGTTGGTGTGTCCCCGTAACTTCTGGTTTGTGCTCATACTACTGGCTTGCTCTTTCAAGACCGTATTTTTCACAAAACCCCCAATGAACGATTTTTGCTACACTATCATGGCGCCACTTGTATTCTTTCTATGCCAGCTTTGTGCATTGACTGGTGATATGCCACCCAGTTTCTCCCTTTTCTCCGCACATCCTACATTTTTCTGTTGCAGCTGAGTTGTCAATATTGTGCTTAACATAGTTTGTCCTCAAAGCTGGCTCCTGTGTTGCACAAATTAAAGCTGTTTTTGGTTTAAGGTATCGATAAAATAAGTAGCAGCTGATCACTGGGGTTAATGTTATCGCCTAGCCCCTTCCACCAAAATTTCAGACCATGAGCCAAAATTTGAAAGCATTCTTGTTGTTGTTGTTGTTGCTTTTGCTCTTACCGCCACCACTGTTGCCGCTCTTGTTGTTGTTGTTGCTGTTGCTGCTGCTGCTGCTGTCCCTGCTGCTGCCGCTGCTGCCGCTGCTGCTGTTGCTGTCGTCGTTGTTGTCGTTGCTGTTGTTGTTTGCTTTTTTTTCTATTTTGTTTCTATTTCTTGTCGGTTGTCTTCCTAATACGTAGGGTAAGAAACTCACTGTATACATTGATAGGCCATTAAAATAAACACACCTGATTGCTTATTCTGAACTTAGGTGGTTCACTGTTTCAATCTCATCGTTGCAGACTTGGCGAGTTGGGTCTGCTCCGATTTTCCTCACGTTGGCTTGGAAATTCCTGATCAATAAGTTTTGATCCTGAGCAGCTATGGTGAAACCAACGCTATTTGCCTTTAACCTTGAGCTGCGTTACCACTGATGAGTGTGCCCCTGGTCAATATCAGTTTGTTTGCTATGGGACACATATTTGCAATTCTTTCCTTGCCATTGATTTCATCTTCTTTGCAACAACAGTTACCGCAGTTCCCTCATGCTATTCAAATCTCGGTACCATGCATGAACTCAGTAACAAGTCTTTTGCTCTCCTTCATGGCAGAATTAGGCTTCTTACCCCTCTTGTGTTTTTCAACGAGTTTTAGCACCCAATCTTTAGATGTTTCAAGAATTTTGGCCAGTCCAACTTATTATTATCATCATCATCATCATTATCATGGTGGCAAGCTGGCAGGACCGTTAGCACGCCTGGCGAAATGCTCAGCGGTATTTCGTCTGTCGCTACGTTCTGAGTTGAAATTCTGCCGAGGTCAACTTTGCCTTTCATCCTTTCGGGGGTGATGAAATAAGTACCAGTTACGCACTGGGGTCGATGTAATCTGCTAGCCCTCTTCCTCTTAAATTTTCAAGGCCTTGTGCCTAGAGTAGAAATAATAATAATAATAATAATAATAATAATTATTATTATTATTATTGAGAGAGAGAGAGAGCAGTGCATGCCATCAAAGGGACACTGGGGTACAAATATACGAAGCCCAGTATACCCCTCATGACTACCCGTCTGATAAGGGTACACCAGGCACATGTATCACAACCATATGTACACGACATGGTGATCGCATATCAAGTCGAGGAGCCTATCTTGCTCAAAAGGTCTCTGAATAACGGGTGTTTAAAAATATTGAACGAAACACCCATGTTTCCCGAGGTGAATTATTCAAACTCCAAAGAATTCCTCTAAACACATGACTATGATGTTCACCGGCGTCTTCTGCTCGTGATCAGAGATGCGCATATCAACAGCCACCAAGGGACATGCTGAACTGGTTAAGGTCAAGCAACTGACAAGCAAATCTGTGGTATTGAACAGAATATTTGCTGTAGCTCATCTTTTATACAAAATATGATAACACTTGATAACATTTGTACCTGATAATACTTCCAATCAATTAAGATCAGAAACCATGACAGCTACTGCCTGGTACTGCATCAGAGCATCTATTATTATTATTATTATTATTATTATTATTATTATTATTATTATTATTATGGTGGCGAGCAGGCAGAATCGTTAGCATGCCGGGAAAAATGCTGAGCAGCATTTCGTCCGACTTTACGTTCTGAGTTCAAATTCCACCAAGGTCGACTTTGTCTTTCCTCTCTTAGGGGTGAATAAAATAAGTACCAGTTGAACACTGGGATCGATGCACTCGATTTATCGCCTCCCCCAAAATTGCTGGTCTTGTATCAAAATTTGAAATCATCATCATCATCATCATCATCATTATTATTATCATTATTATTATTGTTCAGTAGTTTTATTTTTATAACGTGCTTTCACTTCACTACCGAGCGCAGCTCTGTGCGCCTTGGGTATGTGCTGTGGTGCTCTTATGTTTACTGTATTGAAAGTGTTTTGCGTAGAATGTGTGCAGTACCCAGTAGTGCAATTTACTGTATGTTATATATATTTGTAAGTCCTGGTGTTTTTGTTATGTATTTGTCTGAATATTTTTTTATTATACCTAAGGCACCTACTATGATAGGAATTGTTTCTGTTTTTAGATTCCACATTCGAGTTATCTCTATTTCCAGGTCATTGTATTTTGAAAGTTTTTCCATTTCTTTTAGAGAAACGTTGTCATCTGCTGGTATTGATACATCAATATTATTATTATTATTATTATTATTATTATTATTATTATTATTATTATTATTATTATTATTATTATTATTATTATTCGATATAACGTTATTAGTTCAACTATAATGTCGAGAGGATGTAACCTATTTGTTATATCGTTGTCTAGGATAACATTTATTTACTGATAAGAGAATTATCAATATGATAAGGTAACATGTTTCCAGAAAGATAAGTGTTTAGTTAGATCATAACAGTGACATCTTTATAATGATTCAAACTGTTTGAGCAAGCATTACAATGTAAACACTATATGTACTTTAGAATATTATGGCTATCCTTTGGATACCGTTTTCTAAAACAGAAATTTTCGAGAGATTAAATAACGCTAGAATAATCTAAAATTCAATAAACTGATTTCCTGCAATGGTTCAAGATAAATTGTTGTAGAACCGGGGACTAATCAATTAGATATATATCATTATTATAACTGTAATATGTCTTATCGACCCGAAGTGATACAAGATAAAGTGCATTGCAGAGGTATTTAAGCTCAAGACAAAGATTGTGAATACATGTAGTTCGACGCTCTACTGTCCTATTAATTTCTACCTGTAAAGTCGATATATTGATCCATTATTTGCTTCTAAGAAGCTGCAGAGTAATGATAAAAACGGTTGAGTACTGAAATCATTTCAATATTTAGTTTCAATCCTTTTCGTTCGGAACACTAATCCTACTGGGAACTAACATTGCCTTTGACCTTCTGATCTTATATATGTTCTGATATAGGTTATCTTCATTAAATCCCATCGAACTTAATTATTGAAAGAGCTGTTGTTGCAGAGACTGAGTCCTGGACAATCTTCTCCAAATCTACAGAATAGATAAAACTCAACCCTGCAAGTTGAACCATTTGTAAATTTTACGTACCTATCGCTACTTGTTGCATTGAGTCATTAACAGTTTGATCATCTCTGTACAATTTAAGCGGGACTTGAATTATAACAAAGTTGTGCGTCTTGGTCATAAACAAGATACAATCCTACGGGAAGAGGATACGAACAGCCGACCTTCAAGCAACTTGTCCTGTAATCTCTGCAGGGATTAAACTTGTGGCAGCAAGCAATTTGTTCAATATCTATGCTTCTCAAATTCTTAACCAATGGCAACTAAAATCATCAATGCACTCGGGCCTCTTGGTTCGGAATAAAACGTACATGGTTACTTTAGGATTATGTTACACTTATAGAGTCAACAGGGAGGACACATTATTCCGGATACAGATACGCACATGTTGCAAAGAGTCTGACCTCTCAATGGAATTATTTATGCATTACTATATATAAAAAGATGCTTTGTCGACTAGAATAGTATATGTTGACCGTTGAAGTGTATATGAGATGGAGTACAGCAGCAAATTGGCAGAATCGTTAGATTGTCGCACAGAATACTTTGTGGTAGACGTC
>NC_068987.1:61084115-61087723 GCF_001194135.2 Octopus bimaculoides | reverse complement strand
TATATATATATATATATAGTGAAGGTGCATGGCTCAGTGGTTAGAGCGTCGAGCTTACGATCGTGAAGTTGTGAGTTCGATTTCCGGACCGGGCTGCGTGTTGTATTCTTGAGCAAGACACCTTATTTCACGTTGCTCCAGTTAACTGAGCTGTTGAAATGAATTGTGACATCACTTGTGCCATGTTGTATCGGCCTTTGCCTTTCCCTTGGATAACATCAGTGGTGTGGAGAGGGTAGTCTGGTATACATGGGCGAATGCTGGCCTTCCATAAACAACCTTGCCCGGACTTGTGCTTCGGAGGGTAACTTTCTAGGTGCAATCCCACAGTCATTCATGACCGAAGGGGATCTCCTCATATACGTACATGTATATATATATATATATATATATATATATATATATATATATATATATATATCCTGTTGCGTATATATATATATATATATACACAACAGGATTCTTTCAATTTCCGTCAACCAAATCCGCTCACAAACTTTGGTCGGCCCGAGGCTATAATAGAAGACAGTTACCCAAGGTGCCACTCAGTGGGACTGAACCTGGAACAATGTGGTTGGGAAGGAAGCTTCTTAACACACAGCCACGCCTGTGCATATATATATTTTCATACATACATACATACATACATTTATTTTTGTCTGCTTCAACGATACTACAAATAATTCTTGTGTATGTCATCCTGCGGTCAAACCCGTTCGTTGCACTTATTTATCATCATCATCATCACTCTCTATTTCCCCCATCAAATTTCAAGCTTAATGCTTTACCCGATTCCTTCCAATCCAGCATTATACCCATATGGAATTCTCTCTTCGTCCACATCTTACAACAAATTTTAATCCAGAAGATAGATACTTTTGTCAATCTTGTAGATTAATACCTGATTCAAACATAAACTGTATTGATCTAAAAAAAAGGACCTACTTGCATGGCCTTTTCTGGTTGAAATATTTAATTTTTAGAACAAAAAGTCTTAGTCACGAAAGTGAATATAAGCTTAAAAGCAAGTAAAAATCAATTAAGTGTACTATCTATATCTATATAGTTAATATTTCACGTACACGAACAGAGCAATCAGCGAAACAAGAAAAACATTTATTCTAATACATAGGATCGACAGACAGAAGTAGTAAGATTATAGCGAATAGATTCCGTAGTGACACTCATAGCAATGACAACTTTGGTAGTAATAAAAATGGAATTGGACTAAAAATGAGCACCTTACCAGGGTAAACCTCAGTACTCGGGTTTGCTCAGGAAATGTTTTGTCTGGATAACATCTAGATCATTAGGAAAATTGTTACTGGCGGGAATTGTTGTTGTTGGCACTCCGTCGCCTACGACGTCGAGGGTTCCAGTTGATCCAATCAACGGAACAGCCTGCTCGTGAAATTAACGTGTATATGGCTGAGCACTCCACAGACACGTGTACCCTTAACGTAGTTCTCGGGGATATTCAGCGTGACACAGTGTGACAAGGCTGGCCCTTTGAAATACAGGTACAACAGAAACAGAAAGAAAGAGTGAGAGAAAGTTGTGGTGGAAGAGTACAGCAGGCTTCGCCACCATCCCCTGCCGGAGCCTCGTAGAGCTTTAGGTGTTTTCACTCAATAAACACTCACAACGCCCGATCTGGGAATCGAAACCGTGTTCCTATGACCGCGAGTCCGCTTCCCTAACCACTGGGCCATTGCGCCTCCACACTAGCGGACTATATGTGAACTAAAATGAACGGATACATTAGATAAATGACAGATAAATTAAAATAAATGATACACATTTATAAAATAGCATAACCACTCTGAACAAACTTGGAGTCTTTTTGTGGTCTTACTATGTGCTAGAATTAGCAGCAACTAAATACTCGTCAGATTGCAGCCTCCCATCTTTAAAAGAGAAGGCTGCATTGGACAATGTAGTGCAGGATAGATTAAGCAAAAAAGAAAGAAACCCTGCCAAAAAAGAAAACTCGGAATGATTCGAATTGGAATGATTTGGATCATAGTGTTTGCCCTGAGGGCCTATTGGGAGCTAAATAGCAGCAATGGTATAATCATGCAATGGCCAACAAAAACATGAACACGCACAAATATATGTACATGTACACACAAAAACACGAGTATTCACAAAATTACATGCGGAGGAAATATGTATTGTCAACATTCATGAATCGTCGCTAAAAATCTGGAATAGCATAGAAAGAAAGCATACATACCGACTGGAAAACAATATAATCATAATTTCTAGCAGAAGTACAGGGCCTTGTATTTTGAAGGGAGAGTTATAAATCGAGAAACTATCAAGAATTCCACAAAGGATTTCGCTCAGTGCGCAACCGATTCTGTCGTTGATTTCTCTAATAATAATTGTTTCTAATTTAGGCACAATCTCAGCAATTTTGAGAGGTAGAGTTAGTCGATACCATTTACCCCGCTCTAGTTAGTAAGTAAGTTAGTTAGTTAGATATCTCCAACACGATTTCTCCAACCAGTTGCTTTATGTCACTGTTCTGGTCTCATTCCAGTTTCTCCACCCTTCTCTTCTCCTTGTCAATGGTTCTTTGCCATGTGGTTTTAAGGTGCCCTGCTGCTCTTTTCTCCTCAGACCGCCATTATAATGCCTCCATACAATCGCTTTCTCGATCTTGTCCGAGGATATATATGTCCGGTTCGGTTCCAGTGTCTGCGTCGTATTTCGCCACTGACCCTGTTGATGCATGTCTCAATTGTGACATTTTGAACTGACTCTTTCAACTCTATACTTGTCTAGTACTTTATTTCATCGACTCCTGCGAGATAAAAGGCAAAGTTAATCTCGATGGGATATGAATTCAGGACGTAAAGTACCGCAATTAAATACTACTAGATATTTCGTCTGACGCTCTAACGAATAATTTCTCTTAGAGATACATGCCTTAAATTTTTCGGGACAGGAATTGCCGATTTACATTAATCTAGTACTTGACTGCTACTCATTTTACTACTCTCTATTTATCGAACAGCTAGGTTTTACTAGAACATAATGCTTCACAATGTCACTTACAACACGTATGTAAATTAGATTTGAAAGAAACATTAGTTAATATCAAATACGCGAATAGATTAGTAGACTAAACTATGGAACAACACAGAAACAATTTCACCAACATATATACAACAGCCAATAAATTCATACAAGTCACACTTCTGGTTATCTCGATTGATATGTGCATAGGTATGTGTGCATGTGCGTGTGGATAAACTTGAAGTTTCGTTGTGGGTATGGATGTCACTTTAGTCGTACACAAGTATGCTTGCTTCGTTACTGTTTGTGCATGTGTGTGAGAATGTGTGTATATGTGTATGTGTATGTGTATGCCTTCAGTCACAGGAATCAAACTGGGGAAGATAGACTTGTGGCTAAGGCATACAAACACTAGATGGAGAGTTTGCTTTCTTATGGAATTTCACGAATCTTCAGACTTTGGCATGGAGGTCCATGAAGGGAGAGAGAGAGAAAGAGAGAGGGAGAAAGACAGAGAGTTCTTTTCTCCTTTTGAACAAACATTCATATGTATACATGTGTGCATATATATATATATATATATA
>NC_068987.1:61081644-61083915 GCF_001194135.2 Octopus bimaculoides | reverse complement strand
ATATATATATATATATATA
Source organism: Octopus bimaculoides (assembly GCF_001194135.2). Lineage (NCBI taxonomy): Eukaryota > Metazoa > Mollusca > Cephalopoda > Octopoda > Octopodidae > Octopus > Octopus bimaculoides. Next base: position 61,083,896 of record NC_068987.1, on the reverse strand, counting down.
TACATATGTAAATAAATAAATAAAAACAGATGGATAATGTGTCAAGTCACTAGAGCTGTTTCCAACGAACTTTTTAATATAGTTATGTATTCAAATGTATGTATGTATGTATGTATGTATGTATGTATGTATGTATGTATGTATGCATGCAGGTATGTATGTATGTATGTATGTATGTATGTATGTATGTATGTATGAAGTCACATCCTTAAATATTTTTTGCAAGTGGAAAAAATTTTATTGTTTGATTTCAGTTAGGCCCAGTTCAGTCATACCTATGATTTAAGACATTCAAACCACGACCATGCAGTCATTTCATGCACATAGTTTATCTTAGACTGCACCTTCCAATATGTCCATCCTATATCTCATTAAAGAAATTTTATTTAAAGGATATTTGATCACTATTACTAGCAGGTCGTATGATTACATAGAGCGACCGTCAATGGATCAAAACAAAAGAAAAAATGAAACAATTCACTAATATTCCAACTTACATGTTCGTCTTCATATTCTTTTCCTTTCTCGCCCTGCTTCCAGACGATCTCTATTTCATTAGGAAAACAAAGAAACAAAATCAATTTTTCATCCAGACCCCAAATTTTGTAATGGCCTTCTATTCGTCCTTAATACACGTGTGATGACGTGATGTTCTCATCTGCTCTGTAGTTTCTCCCATAGTCAGCGACGGTCAAATTTGTCTTCTGTGCAGCGTTCATCTAATACCAAACGACAGACATTGAATATCTTCTGTTATAGGCTGCAGTTAATTAAGTCCCCTGGCCTCGTATTGCCGTTTCTTTCTGTCCTTCTTTATTTCTTTTTCCTTCTTTCTTTCTTACTTTCTTTTTTTCTGTCTTTTTCATTTCCTTCTTTCTTTTATGTTGCATTTATGCTCACTCCTTCATAATTATTATTTCTTTCCCCACCCCACTCTATCTTCAAAATGTTTCTCACTTTCCTGTCTCTCGCTCGCTCACTGCATAAAAAATATGTATATGTATGTATGTATGTATGTATGTATGTATGCATACATACATACATATATATATACATACACACACACACACACACACACACACATATATATATATATATAAGTATATATATGTATGTATATATTATGCACATATTTATGTATATATATATATGTATGTATATATATATATGTATATGTATATATATATATGTATATATATATGTATATTTATATGTATATATATATATGTATATATATATGTATATATATATGTATATATATATATATATGTATATATATATATAAATATATATATATATATATATATGTAAGTATATATATAAGTATATATGTATGGATATATGTATATATATATATGTATATATATATATAAATATATATATATATATATATATATATGTAAGTATATATATAAGTATATATGTATGGATATATATATGTATATATATATGCGTATGTATATGTATATATATATATATGTATATATATATGTACAATATATGTATATATATGTATATATATATATATATATATATATACATGTTTGTATGTATATGTATATATATATGTATGTATATATGTATATATGTATATATGCATATATGTATATGTATATATGTATATACGTATATGTATGTATATATATATATATATGTATATATATATGTATACATATGTATATATATATATATATATGTATGTATATATATATGCATATATATGTAATAATATATGTAATATAGCAATAAGAAAATGGAGGGGAATATGTGGTACTCATCGACTTGCAGACATTGTATTATGTCAATTTGCCTGTTTATTTTTCAACTATGAGGACAGGACAATAAAAACAGTATACAAACACATATGACATATTATGTCATGTCAGTAATTAAAATTTAAAAAGAACATCTCCTTCGGTCACTAGATGTCTTTTTCAATTTTTAATTACTGATATGACATAAAATGTCATATGTGTCTGTATATTGTTTTAATTGTTCTCTTAGTTGAAAAATAAACAAGTAAATTGACATAATACAATGTCTGCAAGTTGATGAGTACCACATATTCCCCTCCATTTTCTTCTTGCTATATAAATTAAGGGTAAAATATCCTTTTACCCGTACCCATTTATTGCACTTGGTAAAAACATTGGTGTAATAATAATTGGGTATCCTTCCAGCAGTATATTGGATAGATATTATCCCTTAGTGGGTTTGATTCACAGCCCCTAACTTTCTTGGATTATATATAT
>NC_068987.1:61075949-61079073 GCF_001194135.2 Octopus bimaculoides | reverse complement strand
ACACACACACACACACACACACACACACACACACACACACACACACACACACACACACATTTCTGCACACCTACATTCAATATTATCGCGTTGACAATGATATCCACACACAATCCGGACCTAGCAACCATCTTTGTTTAGCCATTTACGAACAATACTCCTCCACGCCTCCACGCCTCCACTAGCCTCCCTCAAGCCACTAAACCCAATTACTAATCTCATTGAAGTATCTAATAAACATTTTCTCTTTTGTTTGATTATTGTTTTATTTTTTGTATCGTTGTGTTTTATTTTACACTGCTCATGTGTGTGTATGTGTATTTGTGTATGTGTGTGCATGTGTATGTACACAAAATTGTAAATGTATATATATAAACGTGTTTGTGTGTATGTGTGTGTATGTATGCATTATGTATGTATGCATGTTTATGTACACACACACAAACACACACACACACACACACACACACACACATATATATATATATACAAATTTATATAAATGTATGCATACTTATGTTTACACACACATACACACACACATATATATACAGGGGTTGGACAAAATAATTGGAAGAGTAAAAATTTAACTCCAATATTTCAATGAGCCATTATATTACGAATATCCATCCAAATTTCATATTGAGTGTTTTATGGATTGTAGATGGTTTTATTTATCTAATTTACCGATTATTTCTATTACTTGTTCAGATCGTTGTATAAATTAACCCATTACCTCCCATAATTCTATCAACTGGAATTTTTTAATGAAACTTTGATTTCTAGCATAAAACAGCCTTAGAGACACGCTGGAATGATCAAAATAACATTTCAAAATAACATTTCAAAATAACATTTTAAATAGAAATAAGCGTGATATTGGGTGAAAAATTAGCAAACCTCATTTGAATATCAGAGAAATATACCTAGTAGATATAGCAAAAAAGTTAGATAGGTGTAAATATTGACAGATAATTACGAAATTTGTAATTTTTAAGTGATCTCATATGAGATCACTGGTAGGTAATCGGTTAAGCTAAGATGCGTGGCCTCACTGAGTTCGAAAAAGGGAAAATTGTTGGAGCTCGAATGGCAGGAGCTTCCATCACCAGAACAGCTGAACTCCCTGGTTTTTCGAGAGCTACCATATCAAGGACCATGACTGAATTTGAAGAGCAGGACAAAACCTCCAAAAGGAGGAGCAAGGCCGGTAGGACTTCGAAACTCACTGAATGAAACCGACGAGATTTGAATCACATTTTGATGTAAAATCACCGGACAACTGACCCTAAAGTGACTGCATAATTGAATCAACACCAGATTAGCCCAGTTTCGGCCAAAACTATTCGCCCTGAGCTCAATAAAGCCGGATATCATGGAAGAGCCGCCTTTAAGAAACCTCTACTTACTCATCAAAACATTCAGAAAAGGTTGAACTAGTGTAGAGATCCCAAGGGCTAGTCGACAGACCAATGGAAGCAAGTAATATTCTCCGACGAGTCCAGTTTTTCTCTTTTCCCCACAGCAGGGTGAATTTATGTGTGGAGGCAGCCCGGGGAAGCTTCTAATCCTGACTGCCTCCTTCCTATAGTGAAGCACGAAGGAGGGTCTGTGAAGGTTTGGGCAGTCAATTTTTGAAATTCTCTTGGTCCAATCGTTGCCCTGCATGGTAGGATCAAAAGCAAAAATCAAGTCCTTCTCATGGTCCAGGCATTATTCCCTGATGGTGAGTGCAGCTTTCAAGATCACAATGCTCCGATACACACCTTTCATGTGGTTAAGAATTGGTATGAAGAGCATAGTAGTGAGCTACAACACATGAAGTGCCCTCCCCGCTCAATCTCCAGATCTTAATATTATTGAGCATCTGTGGTGCATCTTGGAGTGAGAAGTTAGAAGTCGTTACTCTCCACCGTCGTATCAGCAACAACTGCAGCAGGTTTTGCAACAAGAATGGCTCAAGATTTCTCTCAATGAAGCCAGGAAGCTGTATGAATCAATTCCTACATGCAACGAAGCTGTTCAGAAAGCTTAAGGAGGACCAACTCCATATTGAATTAATGTTCATTGAATTTAACACGTGTTCCAATTATTCTGTCCAACCCCTGTACATACATACATACATACATACATACATACATACATACATACATACATACATATACAGGGTGCGATGAATAAACTGTCGTCTAAATTACGCAATAATGAAACTAACACTGGCGCCTATTTTAGCAGATATATTTACCAAATGTTTAATTTTTATCACTCTCGGTACATGTCCTCAGATTGCAGTCCTCAGATTGTACTGTTCTCAGACTGACACGCAAACATTCTAAAATGTTCGTATTGGAGCCTCTGGCGCAAATGCCAAGCAATACAGCATGTCGTTTCCAAATTTCTGGCAGAGTGAATTGCGTCATGGTGCTGTTTTTCTCACGTACGTTGCCCAACTGACCCTACTATATTGTGTAGTCGACAAAATCAAAAACAAACAATGTGCATGCGCGAAATTAAAACTATACAATGGCAACAATTTACCCATCGAACCCTGTATACATATGTACGTATATATGTGTATGTATATACATGTACTATACAATACACACACACACCACACACATATATATTCTTTCACTTGTTTCAGTCATTTGACTTTGGCCATGCTGGAGCACCCCCTTTTGTCGAAGAAATCGACCTCAGGACTTATTCTTCGTAACCTTAGTACTTATTCTATTGTTCTCTTTTACCGAACTTCTATGTTACGGGGACTTAAACACACTAACATCGGTTGTCAAGCGATGGTGAGGAGACAAACACACACACACACATACACACAAATATATATACATATATATACAATGGTCTTCTTTCAGTTTCCGTCTACCAAATCCACTCACAAGACCTTGGTCGGCTTGAGGCTATAGTTGAAGAACCTTATCCAAGGTGCCACGCAGTGGGACTGAATCCGGAATCATGTGGCTGGGAAACAAGCGTCTTACCACACAACCGCGACTGCTTCTAGACTGTCTGTCTGTCTGTCTGTCTATCTATCCATTTATTTATCTATCTATCTATTTATCTCTCTCTCACACACACTCTCTCTCTCTCTCTCTCTCTCTCTCTC
>NC_068987.1:61073984-61075612 GCF_001194135.2 Octopus bimaculoides | reverse complement strand
ATGTTTTCTAGATACTGAGCTAGCTGCAATCCCTACTCCTACAAAGCACAATCCATCAACATGAAATGCAACATTGAAACACAATATTTTGTTTCATGTGATGCTCAGTGACCGATTCATAATCGGCCCTCAGCGTTTCTTTCTTTCTTTCTTTCTTTCTTTCTTTCTTTCTTTCTTTCTTTCTTTCTTCCGGCTCCTTACATTCTGAGTTCAAATCTCTCCGAGGTCAACTCTACCTTTCATCTTTTCGGGTTCGATAAAATAAGTACTAGTCGAGCACTGAGGTCGATGCAATCGTCAAAATTTCCTCCTCTCAAATTGCAGGCGTTGTGCCAAAATTAGAAACAATTATTAATTTTTCTTTCCTTGTTCTTTCTTCCACTTAGTAATGTTTGCTCGTTCTTATTTATTTCTTCTGTTTTACTTTTCCTTTCCCCAGATCGTTCCCTTTCATTTGTGTCCATCATCATCATCATCATCATCATCGTCGTCATCATCTGTCACCATCATCATCATCATCATCATTAGCATCATTATTTTCATCATCAACATCATCATCATCCTCACCGTTCCTCTTCCTGTTTTGTCATCTTCCATTTATATTCTTTCCCTTTCAAACTATCGATCAGGCTTTCTTATTCCAGCAGCCTACTACCGATAACGATTAAGTGTTTGAATTTTAATTCTTCTAGAGTTAGAGTACCCTCTCTTGTCTTCCTTTTCAAAAAATTAGGATTACCTCTCTGAATTGCCATTACTTTGATGTCTTTTCCAATCCGCCTGGCATATGAGTCAGTCTTCTCTAGTTTTATTCGAGCTCATTTTAATTTTTTAGCCTAGAGTAAGGCTGAAAATATGCGTATTAGAAACGCATTCTTTTCCTCTCTATCTAAACCATTTTTTTATACTTTATTCCCGAGAACGTAAGTGTTAAGGTCTCACCCATTATTTGTTGGGTCTATGCCAACTTATTCACACCCCATATTTTCTTCTTCTTCTTCTTCTTCTTCTTCTTCTTCTTCTTCTTCTTCTTCTTCTTCTTCTTCTTATTATTATTATTATTATTATTATTATTATTGAGTGAGAGAGCAGTCCTTGCCATCAAAGTGATACTGGGGTAAAATATACAAAGCCCAGTATACCCATCATGACTACCCGTCTGATAAGGGCACACCAGGTACATGCATCACAACCATGCATCACAACCATATATGGAACAAAAATGCAGTAGAGGACAATAAAACATCCGAACAGATAGATGATACAAGGCGGACAGGATAAATAACAATTAGAGGGACAAGAAAAAAAAAGGACAGGTCATTCGTGGCTTTCTTTTGTCAGTCAAGTTAACAGATGTCCCTACAGTTTCGGGCCGTTACACTTGAGACTGTTCGATGAGGTTGCCCCACAAAACGTCTAAGCTAAGAGCATTAGATTTTTTGTAAGAAATCAAGTGAATGTGTACGACAACAGAGACAAAAAAAAAACAGAGGACATATAACACAATTACAAATACAAACAACAAGAATATAACAACAGGTGTCTTTCGAGTGAGGACAAATCAAATTGAGCTGGCGTGTATAAAGTGAAAGCCTTAAAGCAGGAATATATATATATATATATATATA
>NC_068987.1:61065248-61073512 GCF_001194135.2 Octopus bimaculoides | reverse complement strand
ATATATATATATATATATATATATATATATATATATATATATACACACACACGCACATATATATATATATATATATATATACACACACACACACACGCACATATATATATGTGTGCAAACACACATATACACATACTTATGTATATGTGTATCTACATATGATGTATGCATACAAATGCACATCTTAATGTTTTGTTTTTATGTTAGTAGTAGTAGTAGTAGTAGTAGTAGTAGTAGTAGTAGTAGACGTTTTTGTCATCATGGTCGCGGTTGCCAATCTTTTCATTTATGTCTTTCTGCTTAGTTAGTGTTTTTTTATTGCATTGTCTTTATTGCTGTTCTTTTATTATTGCTCTTGCTTATCATATTGTGGCCATTGAGTAAGGCAAACAGGTGGGAAATGGCATGATTCTCACCATTTCACAATAATGGATTGAGACTTAATTGGAAATAACAGTGTAGATAAAAAAAAGTTCATTGTTAGTATATTTAATTGTGTAAAGATAAAGCACTTTTTAAATAACCTTATGGTTGTTGAAAGAATCGACCGTAATAAATGTCCGAAGGATCCGCTGTAATTTTTTTTTATATTCCTAACGGTGATTTACAAAGAAACTTTATAGTCATCGAGGGATGCTTAGATCAATAAATAACAGCTATTTCCCCCTGAATATCTTTAAAGCAGAAGTGAATGTCCTTTTTTTCTCTTAAGTGGTTTCTTTTTAAATATTGTCTTTATACTGCATCCATCCGCAAATATGGCAGTCTATTTTTCTTTTGAAAAGGAAACTTTATGAAATCGTCCATCATTTATCGCATTGTTTAATTTTCATTTCATTTCTGTCTTATTTACAAGTTTTACTTAAATGGAAGTGATGAGAGTGGAAAATAGTGTCTAAAGATTTTTTTAAATAATTTCTATTCACTGCAATATAAGCATTGCACGGACAATCAATTGACAATGACTTTTTCTAGGATATTCAAACTTCACAGAGGAGAGATGGAGTTTCTCAAATGTATTTTATTTGCCATGCATTGATCATTTACAGAAGGTTTACATAGTAATAATAACCAATAGTAGTACACCTTTGTTCAAATCAGGTTTTATTTTTGTGTTTCATTATAAAACCACTTTATACTGAAGAGAATATATTTGCTATAAACTTACAATGTCTTACGTTACGACAAAGTCGGTAATGTTGTGGAAGCAGACAGAATCTATTAAATCAATATCGCTACTTGACTATCACTTATATTCTTGACCTCGGAAGGATGAGCAGTAAAATCACCCCTTGGTATGATTTGCAACTCAAACTGTAAAGAAAAATAACTAAATAATACAGCCTATTTGGTCAAACACTAATGGTTCTACCTATTACCACCCTTTTAAATACGTATAATAATAAATTCCAAATTTTTGCACAAAGCCAGCAATTTTGGGGTGGGGTGAAGTCGATTACATCGACCCCACCCCGTACTTGACTGGTTCTTATTTTATTAACCCCGAAAGGATGAAAGGAAAAGTGGGCCTTGGCAGAATTTGAAGTCAGAATGTGAAGACGGGCGAAATGCCGCCAAGCATTTCGCTCGGCATGCTAACGATTCTGCCAGCACGCCGCCTTATTATTATGTATAATAATCTTTTCTGTTAAAGGTACAAGACCTGAAATTTGTAGGGCGGGTACTACTCGATTACATCGGCCCTAGTATTTCACTGGTACTTAATTTATGGACCCCGAAAGGATGAAAGACAAAGTCAACCTTGGCGGATTTTGAACTCTGCCCGTAGCGTCAGGTGAACTTTGTCCAGCGTGCTAACGATTCTGCCAACCCACTGCCTTATTAATACAACAATAACATCAACAACAACAGCAGCAATAATAATCATTTCTAACTTTAGTACGAAGTATATTTGACCGTAGTGGCACCATCATGTCTGTCCAGCCTTATCACAAACCGACAATGCCCTGGTAGTACTGTAAAAATGTGGATTTTTAGAAATTTCCATTGGAGAAGACTATTTGGAGTACATCTCAATAAATCGTCACCCATGCCTATTACTAATCCTCTAAACAATATAATGCTAGACATTCACCAACTGCATTACCCAGATAGTAGAGAACAAGATGAAGACTATCTTGGCAATACTACAGGCGTCGACCACCTTTCCTAGTTCTATGGTTGACTATGGTAATCTGAACAAAATTATGTCTGTGAACTAATTATCATATTAGTTCACTGTTCAGAATTCTTTGTAAATGTGGCTATCTCAGCGCAACTCTGTTCATTATCGGCCACGATATCCTTGGGTAGCCCTTGCCATGTGTTGGCATGAAGTGAACTTTCTGACTTACTGATCAAATGTACCTTTCTTTCCAACAAATATTGACAAAGAAAACATCTGATCAGATGTTTCATTAGACAAGCAATGCAGTATTAAACACGGAAACAATTCACCGCCACTATTCGACCCTTTTGAAGATAACTTCCTCTCAGCTGCCGACGTCATAAAACTGGCCTCAATGATCTTTACTTCCTTCTAATTCCATTCCACTTTCTCCTTATTTCTACTATTTAAACAGACAACAAGCCTTACAACTGATCATGGGTCCAGGAACAAAAGCTTACAGCATATATTTGAATTGTCTTGGCTAATCCTTACCTTTATTTCCAATCCGTATTGAAAGAGATGATTAATTCGATGTTTGAATGTCAAATAATGTGTCCAAGGCGTATCAGAATATGTAGACATTGTCTTCCTGGTTCTCAGGAACGTTTCAAGAGTTAAGATATATGATACTAAAGGAAACCCTTGATGGATTGAGCGAATAATACCAAACAATTCCAATAGAAAGCAATTTAGCCTGACCATAGAAAATATAGCATTATATAAAACACAGAAGAAACCTCTACTAGCCAAACTGTCCAATGTCGATATGTAATGAGAAGAAATCTCTAAAGTCCAAAAAGCTAAATACCGATGTTTCAATCTGTCCAACACTCACGGCTGATTTAAATTTATTGGAGACCTAACGAAATAAAATATACTCCTTACACTCTTTATGGTTATGGTACTAATTAACGGTGGAGGCGCAATGGCCCAGTGGTTAGAGCAGCGGACTCGCGGTCATAGGATCGCTGTTTCGATTCCCAGACCAAGCGTTGTGTGTGTTTATTGAGCGAAAACACCTAAAGCTCCACAAGGCTCCAGCAGGGGATGGTGGCGAACCCTGCTGTAATCTTTCACCACAACTTTCTCTCACTCTTTCTTCCTGTTTCTGTTGTGCCTGTAATTCAAAGGGTCAGCCTTGTCACACTGTGTCACGCTGAATATCCCCGAGAACTACGTTAAGGGTACACATGTCTGTGGAGTGCTCAGCCACTTGCACGTTAATTTCACGAGCAAGCTGTTCCGTTGATCAGATCAACTGGAACCCTCGACGTCGTAAGCGACGGAGTGCCAACAACAACTAATTAACGATTACAGGTAAGTTCACCACCATCAGTTCACCGTGAAGAAAGTTCACCGCGAGGAAAGTTTACCGAGAAAATATATCCATATCTCACCATTAATAGTTGGAAACTATTTTATTGAAAGGAAAAATTAATTTTCGTCTTTTAAACAAATGTCGTTTTTTGTTTTATTTCAGAAAGGACGTAGACAATCTTTGCTTCAGCAATTTTGAGCAAATTGGAGCTATGAATCCTTCTCTTACGCCCTTTGGAGCTATTTCCCTGTAAAGTTGATAACTTCTGGCAGGATACATATTTGTGGTCTCGTACCCTTTCTAGGCCTTGTTTAGAACGCAAATCCTCAATCAGTTGTAAGTAGCTCTTACAAAAGTCTGGTGTTGCTGACATTGTTTTTGCTGTTTTATTGCTGTTGTTTGTACTGCTGCCATTGCAGCTTTTGCTATTGTTGAATTAGTCGCTTGTGTTGTTATTATGGTGTTTTTCCTGTTGTTGCTTTCGTCGTTTGCATTGTATTCACTGCTGTTTTTGTTGTTGATATCATTGTTTGTTATCATTGCCTGTTTTTGCTATTGTTGCATTCGTTGTTTGTGTCATTATCATTTCTGTTCTTAAAAACCTTGTTGGTTTCGTTATAGTGATGATAATAAGTCACTGTTCAGCACTGATTCAGTAGGTTCATAAACAAAGACGTACCATCAGTAACCATCTTTTCTCACATTCGAGCTTCATCCCTTATTTAAGATGAACAGATATGATTCGGAGGTGATTTGATTTCAGAGAATACTTAATTTACGCTGTTATTATGGCTGTTTTATTTTGCGCTGTTATTGTTAATTCCGCTCTTCTTTCGCTGTTGTAGTTTTGCCACAGGTCAGCCTTGATACCATAGAAATTCCATTCATAAAATTTCTATATTTTTCAGACATAATACAACTAGGATTAGAAACTACATTATCCAATTGGTTGGTAGATTTCGTTTTTATGCCTACGTCATACAGCTGTAGAGACGCTCTCTCGCTGTGGTGAAGTGATAGAAAGCAACATAGATCCACAGAGCGTAAATAATATTTACAAAATTTACTCTCGATATCTAACACAGCACAACACAATTTAACAAGCTGCAATACTTGACTACTGGCATGCCTCCATTCAAAGTTTAATCAAGCTAAACTTCGAAGTTATGTCTCTTGCTTTTCTTTATAAAAATTGACACTGAAGCTACTGACTTTATTTTTCATTACTGTTATAGTTTTATTTAATTAAACATGGTTTTGCTCGCCACAGTACGTTACCAGCCGCTGTACTGTACTTCATATTTTGTCAACTCCAAAACAACGACAGACAAATCTAGTTTCCGGGGGTTTCGTACTCAGAATGTGAGGGTTGTAATCAAAAATAGCAAATCATGACTCTCGCTACTTTAACAATGTCGATTACTCTGCCACTCAAATAAGAGTTTCTCATTTTGACATAAGGCCAGTAATATGGAGAATAGAGAATTAGACAGCAGTAATTAACGGGTACTTATTTTATCAATTTCGAAAAGAGAAAAGTATAACTAACTTCAGCGGGATTTGAACACAAAACCTAAGGAGTTAGAACAAATGCCGTAAGGGAATTTGTTCGATGCTTTAACGAAACTGCCATTTCACTACACTTTACCACTATAAAAATAATTGTTTCTGATTTAGGTACAATGTTGAAGAAAGGGGATTGATCAATACCAGCGAGCCCAGTACTTGACTAGTACTTTATATTATCAATACTCGAAAGGATAAACGGCAAAGTTGATATCGGCGGAATCTGATCTGAAAACGTAAAGAGCTAGAATAAATACCACAAGGTACTTTTTCCGACGCTCAAACGATTTTGCCAATACATCATCCTTTGTCAGTTTAATAATAATAATAATAATAATGATGATTCTTTTTGATTTAAACACAACATTGTTGAGGAAAGGGGACAGCCGATATAATCCGGTACTTGACTGGTGCTTTATTTTATCAACACAAGAAGCATCAAAGGTAAAGTTTGACTTCGATAAGATTTGAATTTCGACGGTGGGGAGTCACAGCAATTGTTGCCGGGCATTTCGTCCGATGCTCTAACGATTCTGCCGTTTCACTTTCCTTTACCATTCAAATAACAAATCCTTTCTACTATAGGCACAAGACCTAAAATTTTGGTGGAAGGGACTAGTGGATTACACCGACCCCAGTGCTCAACTGGTACTTATTTTATCAACCACGATAGGATGAAGGGCAAATTCGATCTCGGTGGCATTTGAACTTGTAATGTGAAACCGAAAGAAATGCCGCCAAGCATTTTATTTGGCGTACTAACAATTCTGCTATATCACCGCCTAAACATTCTAATAATAATCCTTTCTACTAAAAGTACAAGGCCTGAAATTTTGGGGAAGGGAACTAGTCGAAGTAATTGACACCAATCTTTCACTGGTACTTATTTTATCAACCCGGAAAGGATGAAAGGCAAAGTCGACCTCGGTGGAATTTGAACTCAGAACGTGAAGACAGACGAAATACCACTAAGCATTTCGCCCGGAGTGCTAACGATTCTGCCAGCTCGCCGCCTTAACCATCTTAATAATAATGGTTGCAAATTTTGGCACAGGATCAGAATTTTTTTGAAGGGAAAAGTAGTCGATTATATCGACCCTAGTATTTGACTGCTGCTTATTTTACCGGCCCCAAAACTTTTACCGACCCCAGTGTTCAACTGGTACTTAGATTATCGACTCCGAAAGGATAAAAGGCAAAGTCGACCTCGATGGAATTTGAACACAGGATGTAAAGACGGATGAAATGTTAAACATTCTGTCATTTCATCATTCTAATAATGATTCCAAATTTTGACCAGCAACTTTGGAGGTAGGAATAAATCGATTGTATCGACCTCAGTGTTTAACCGGTACTTATTTTATCGGCCCCGAAAGGATGAAAGGAAAGTCGACCTCGGCGGAATTTGAACTCAGAACGTAAAGACGGACGAAGTGCCTCTAAGCATTTTATCCGGCGTGCTAACTATTCTGCAACTTCATTCTAACAATAACGGGGAGTTAACTTAAACTTGACAGAGGGAATTCTAATGGAAGGAAAATAAAGGTTTATGTGAAAAATAAAAGATAAAATGGCAACGTTAATTGAGTTACTGCACTGAAATATGTTTTCGACTAATTTATTCTCTTCCTAGCAAAAACAAGGACAAAAATGTTTCGAGTTATAATTATTATAAAGTATGGTATTGTATATTTAATTAATAAATCCAGCTGACTGAGTATCGGATGATAGTGAGAGATAAAAGAAAAAATGCGTTCTTTTTTTCTCTGTGCATTATTCAGCCATTAGTTTTGGCTTGGTGCTAATCGAAATATTATTAATGTCTGGTGTATTGTTCGGATCATTATGACAGATTCGTCTCAGCTTACATTTAACCACCGGATTAGTTGACGTTAATTAGCAATTAAAGGTCTGATCTAACTAAACCTATCGTGCATCCGGAATGAACAATGATTCTTTAACAGCCAAATGGAAGAGTAAAAATACAGGTTCGAAGGTACTGATTAGTTGTTACTAAAACAATAACAAGAAACATTGTTTTCTGTGGATTAGACACAAAGCCGTGTACTTTTAGGAAAGGAGAAATATGATGTCCATACTTTTATCAATAAATTCTAACTTCCAAAAAAATTAGGTGCCACTATTATTATTTCGTTTGTTTATTTGATTGCTTGTTTGAGTGTTTGCTCTATTTCTACTTTTTACAAATCTACTAAATTATATTATTATTATCATAATAATATATTTATTTTCGAAATATAGCTTGCAGTATGGCTCAGCTTTACTCATTTTATTATGTTTTGGATAAGCTTAGAGTTTATATGATAAATGAAATCAGTTACATAGAAACCAAAACCACAACAAAATTGTTCACTCGTATAGGTACATAGTAAAATACCTTTTTTCCTCCTTGATATTTGTGGTCAATAGGGAAAAAAAAAAATTCACCATATCTGTAATGAAAATCTCTAATTTATTTATTAATTTTTGGATTAATATTGGTTTCAAATTTTTGGCACAAGGTCAACAATTTCGGAGGAGGGGTTAGCTGGTTATATCGACCTCAGTATTTAACTGGCACTTATTTTATCGGTTCCAAAGGAATGAAAGGCAAAGTGGACCTCGGAGGAATTTGAACTCAGAACGTAATGACGGACGAAATGCCACTATGTATTTTGCAAGGGTGTGCTAACAATTCTGCCCGCTCGCCGCCTTAACCTCTGGATTAATATTGGGTCAAATGTAATTACTTTGTTTTGTAATTGCTTCTAATTTAGATGCAAGGTCAGCGATTTTAAGCAGAGTCGGTTACTTGGTACCATCAATCCTTGTTCTTCAATGGCAATTTATTTCATCAACTCTCAAAAGCTGAAAAGCAAAATTGAACTCGGCGGGATTTAAACTCAGAACGTAAATAACGGAAACAAATATCGTAGAGCTTTTCCTCCTAACGCATTTACGATTCTACTAGGTTGTCGCCTCATTATTTTGGCGGTGAACATCGGAAGAATCTCTTCTTGTCTTTATCTGGTTTTCAAATACATCAACTTTTTTCAAAAATATGTTTTACAACATATTCGTTAATATATACAAGAAAATAAATTTTTAAGCATAAAGAATTGCAAAAAAAAAAAAAAAATAATAATAATGATAAAATAAAATAATACTGCCTGTTTGCAGTATTAGAATAATGCTATCAAATTTTAGCGC
>NC_068987.1:61058892-61065073 GCF_001194135.2 Octopus bimaculoides | reverse complement strand
AAGACCCGAAATTTTGGGGGAGGAGGAGAGCCGATTAGATCGACTCCAGTACGCAACTGGTACTTAATTTATCGACCCCGAAAGGATGAAAGGCAAAGTCGACCTCGGTGGAATTTGAACTCAGAACATAAAGACAGACGAAATACCGATTTCTTTATTACCCATAAAGGGCTATACATAGAATTTTTAAGACATCACAAAACATAAAAACAGTACAAAACGCAAACATAAAATCGGGGTAATTAAAATAAAATGATAATATGCAAGAATGAAAAAAAGTAACACAACAGTATTCACAATAATTCACAGAGCCGTTATACCGCGAAGCAGTTCAACCGGCGTGCTAACATTCTGTCAGCTCGTCACCTTCGTAGTAATAGAATGATATCGAACTATTTCAATTTTTTTTCTTTTGTCTCACTTGCCTTTAATTGATTTAATCCTCTTTTGATGGGAAATATTTATTTAAATCGTTTTAAAACAAGAAAGACAATCTCAAGTGGGCTGTTATCAAACGGTTAATCGATACTAGTTTGATCTCGTTTCAAATTTTGCCACAAGGACAGGCATTTTGTGGGAGGGGATGTGTCGATTACATCGCTTTGAGTGTTCAACTGGTAGTTAACTTATCCAGCCTGAAAGGATGAAAGGCAAAGTCGACCTCCGTGGAATTTGAACTCAGAACGTAGCGACGGGCGAAATACCACTAACCATTTAGCCTGGCGGGCTAACGAGTCTGCTAGCTCGCCACCTTGACTAATTAAAATAGTGATATTTTTCAGGATAATATCGCTGGGTTATCTCCCTTGGGTTGTGTCTTGTTATCTCACATCTGTGTATGTAATTATTCTACATATGCATCTATGTTACTATCTTCCGAGTAATCTAGGACGTACGTGATTGTCAATACTTCCCTGATGAGTTCTAATAAGACAAAAACTTGTTCCTACAGATGCTAAACATTAAATTATCTCCTCTTTCACCACATTACCAATCTCCAATTTAAATTATCTGAAAATTCTAGAATATAATTTTGAGTTATTACCCTTGACTTTGATACGAACATTGTGTAATAATACTTACTTCTTCCATCATCGACACGAATATTATCTTAATTAAAATTATCGTGCTCATTTCATTAAGTTAGTACTTGTATTTCTATCTATCTTACGGTTTAGTTTTATGATAAATTCATCTTATATTTACTTTAAACCTCTCAGCCCTGTCAAAAAGAATACGCAACGTTCATTAATGTCTAAAAAGTAAGAGAACAAAATTATGTACAAATTGAAATTAAGCTCTTGAGTATATCGGAATCGAATTATCAAAATACTGTATATTGATTGTTTTTGTACCAGTCAATGTGTTTTATGCATATAACATTAGAAATGAGGAGAACTTTTTCTAAGTTCATTTATCTACGGTTGTGACTTTACATGTTTGTTAAAACACAAAGGAACATCACCATTGCGAATCGTATTATATGTTTTTTATTCAAATATTGTTGAAAATGAGAAGTACAAATGGAAGTAAAAATGAAATATTGAAATGAATAGAATGCAAACAGTGTGTTAATCTTAAACGAATTTAATATTCTTGTGTCGGATTTTTTAGTAAAAAAAATTCTAATTGAAAAGGGGATAAGCGCAAAGCAATCGAAATACAGATATACCCAACTCACGTCGTTTTGAGTTACAACTTTTTCGACTTTACATGTTTTTTTTCTTAAAGAAATTAATGGAATAAAATAAATCTCAACTTTATTCGATTTATCCGAATTTATGTCGGTCTTTGTGAATATATATAAAAGGATAAAAATTAAACAAACACCTAAAAACCAATACTGGAGTGGAAAATCAAAATATGAATGAAACTATGTACAAACCATTTATTAAAACAGATGTAAGCTAAAAAAAACGAACTTATAATCTTTCGTGTTATAATCATTTTTCGAGTAATGTATCTCTTCGGACTAATTACCGACGCAAGTTGACGTATGCCTGTATAGTGATTTTGGATCTGATTGTAAACTTCATCATCCTGGTGTTCTGTCCGATATGAAAGCGTGACAGAAAGCCGAATGATAAAATAGCAAATTTTTGTTCTTGTTTTTGATTAATCCAGATACGTTAAGGTTAATAACATTTTATTGATGAGACTTTATAATTTGACAAATATTACAAGCCTTCGTTGTGATTTCTCTTTCGTTTAACAAAAGCATTTTAATTAACATGAATATACAAATACACAAATCGTCAGTATTCAAGCAGAAATTATCCAGCGCTTTTACTTTTCCTTTACATCAGTGATAAATGCTGACGAGAAATGGGGTTATCCCAGTTTTTATAACTAAACGCATGAGATTTATCCCTTCACCACTGATAGAACGTTGGTCTATAGGGGATTTTGCTTATAGAAGGACTTGCATTTGTTACTAATAATTAACGAAACATTTGTATATTATACAAACCACTCATTGCTTGCAGCAAAGAGTTGAACCATTTCAGAATACAAGTTCTTCAGGAAAGTGGGTTAGAAAACAACAAGAGTTAAGTAATTTTATCAAGCATACATAGCATCACCGAATACGAATTAGGGAAATCTCTGCCCGGCATTCTCTTATTAGTATTCGGAAAATGGTATTCTGTTTCCCTATTTAGTCAACTAGTTCTGTTCTGACTTTCTATTTTTTCGTTATAACATGAAATGAGATTTTGATTTCAATTTAGTTCTGTCCCGGAAATATTTTATGATGGGATTATCTATGCCTAACTCTTTCAGATCTTCATTTGACAAAGCAGATAATTTTTTACCATTGAGACGCATCTTATTAACGCGGTTTATGACCCCAGGATCTATATTTAGACAAATCAGTATTGTTACAATGTCTTTTGTTGGAAAAGATAAGAGGCTTCCATCTCTTGGAATTTCTAAATTAGGTTCCGGAGAATTGGGTGTTGACGCTGAAAATAAAACAAAAATCAGCCTTAAAGGTTCATATTTTAAATCAGAAATACAGTTATAGAAGTAAAAGAACAAATAACAAAGAAGGAGAACTTCAAACAAGGCAAAAAAAGAAAGTTGAGCAATCTTTATGTATTTCAGGCACAAACACCCGTCATCAGACGTGAACATTTTAGAAATGTGAGTTTGTGTCAATCCTGCTATTTTGATTGCCAAACAGGCATTGGCTTCGTTTTATCTGGTGAATATGATAGCAGCAGCAATTTCCCCCCAAAATGGTGTCGATGGCCGTAGAAGCAAAAATTGTGTACGTATTGAACACTACTGAAGTGTCTTTCCTTACGAGTATCTATGAAAAATCAAGCCCTCGAACAGCATACCTCTCCGAGATAATAGCCATGCTAAGGTTAAAACTCAGCCTTGCCTCACTAAATGTACATTGTACTCACTTCTTATAAGAATGAGCAGCTTTACTTATAAGTTGTGACTTTTCACAGAAAGGCGAATTTAACCGGTGAGAACCAAATGTTTATATATTATGATCCAAGTGAAGGCGGTGACCCGGCAGAATCGTTAGCACGCCACGCAAAATGTCTAGCGGCATTTCCCCTGTCTTTACGTTCTGGGTTCAAATTCCACCGAGGTCGACTCGTTTTTTATCTTTCGGGATCAATAACATGAGTACTGGGTTTGATGAAATCGACTAGCACCACCACTACTGCATAATTTCAGGCCTTGTATCTATAATAGAAAGGATATTATATCCCCAGTAAAAGGATATAATTCATTGTCTATTAGGTTTGTGGAGCGTTCAACACCACATTGACACGGTAAATTGCAACTATTTTATAATTAACAGTGGAATTTTTTTTACTAAAGGCATTAACAAAGTAAGAAGCAGTTTCATAATAAAACGTAGGTAGATGGTTTGTTTTGACACACTAAAATGTCTCCACCTAATCGGTGGTATTCCTTGTCTCAAACGTGTTATATTGATATAACCGAGACGGTGAGCAATCTCAATTTCTGTTTTGACTAATTTCGTTTCAGTCTTGTATCGACTTTAAGAAAGCCGTAAAGAACAACATTGCTCGTTTATCATCCTAGTAAAACAAAGATTTTGTGCTTTGTTGGTTTTTAACACTGAATTAAAATCATACTCAGAAGGAATATAATTCATTGAGTCAATCTCAGTACAATTCACCGAATAGAATGCTGCAGAATTCGAGTGATGATGAAAATACCTGGAAGAAGTCTGAGGTTGGAGAGGTCAGTGTTGACTAGAAACTACATGAGGTTGGAGCTTCATTGGTATTCCAATAAACCAAACACCCGTCATCAGACGTGAACATTTTAGAAACACTCACTCACTCAAATAATACTCAATAAGATGCATTGTTCTGTAAAGTCTTAAAAGAAAACGCATACATACAAAGATGGCGTTGAACTTTAGCTTTCACTGAGGAGGTACTTCCTGAATACGATGCTGTTTTGTTTTTGGTGTACGTTCCATCACGTGAATCACTGAGACTGTACCCTCCATCACGTGAATCAGTGAGACTGCAAAGAAAAATTGTTATTCATTTATTTATTTATTTTGTTTAGTTGTTTTATAGAGTCAATTGTTTAATTTCTCTCGATGAGAGTTACGTAGTAATATCTGGTTAGTCACGATAGTCTGGTGAAGTTAATGTTTGCTACCAGGATTGGAATGTAGAGTCCAAAATAGATCTGAATTTGCTATTTGTGAAACTTTATTCCTTGTATGATTTCGCATGTATTAGGTTTTAGAATTTGCCATCGAAAGCTCTCTTTTTCATTCAGTTATTGAAATATGTCTCGGAAAAACCGTCAAAATACGAGTAAAACAAAAGATTTTTGATGCTACTATAGTATGATAACTACCAACTGTTGGTAATGTGAAATATGTTAAAAATCATAAAACTTTTATTCTACAAAAAGAAAGAAGCAAAATAAACAGTTTATAGTGTAAAATTTATAAAAAAATCATTAATACCTTATAATACAAAATAAAAATTCATCAAATGTTGATTTTAATGTTTGTAAACTGATCTGATACCATTTAAAATAGCAATGAAAAAGTCATCGTTTTTCCTGAGCAATTTCCAAACAATAATGATCTAAATGTGATAGAAATGTTGAGTAGATACGCCTCTTTTTTTCTTGAGTATTCCAATCTAGGCATCAAGCCACGATCGCTCAATAGCTTGTATATGAGCTCCTGAAGTTGGGTCCACCTAATTCACTTGATGATTGACGGTTTTGGGCTGATAGCCGATATTCTTTAAGCAACAGTAGGCCGGCCACTTATCGAAATGGATCACAGAGCCAAGTTATATTGAGTCGTGTTTTAAATAGACACAACTCAAGAATCGTGTTTTAGATAGACATGACTCCAAGAACAGTTACACACTACAAAAATTAGTAAGAACACCATACCTATGTAATTCTAAAGTCCCCCTTTTTTCTTTATTTAGTTTTATTATTTTTTCTTATTGTGTTACTGATGAGTACTCTTTGACAACTCATATTCTTAAAATGAATTTATTGTCTTTCTGTACGAAACTATCGGATAACGAAATGAATAAAACATAATTTATTCCATATTAACATCTAACCTCCTCCATTTACGAAAAAAATGATTGGATTTGTCGAATTTCGTTTTATAGCTTAAATCATATACCTTATATATATATATATATATATATATATATATTGACTGTGGGGTAAGTAGCTTGCTTACCAACCATATGATTCCGGTTCAGTTCCACTTCGTGGCACCTTGAGCAAGTGTCTTCCACTATAGCCACGGGCCGATCAAAGACTTGTAAGTAGATTTGAGAGACGGAAACTGTTTACACGTCATTCTTGCAAGTAAGTTTTGACTTTATATTTCTGACGCGACTCTGTCTATCTTTGTATCTTTCTCCCCCTCTCGTTCTTCCTTCTGTTGTTCTTCGCCTCTCCCCTTCACTACTATATCTCTCTCTTCCTCCCTGTCTCTCGTTGCTCACCTATATTCTACTTCCTCCCCTTTTTCTCCCTCTACCACTCTTTCTCCTTACCCCTCGCTGGTCACATGTGTCCAGCCCTACTTCCTTTCTTATCTTGGCTATCGCCAAGCACGCACACGAACATTCTTCGTCCCGCTTCCTTCCAGTTCGTTGCTTCACAGCGTTCAGTATACACATATTTT
>NC_068987.1:61056345-61058169 GCF_001194135.2 Octopus bimaculoides | reverse complement strand
ATATATATATATATATATATACATATATATATACATGCACACACACACACACACATACATATACGTATAAATATACACCCATCAATATATACGTATGTATGCACATACATATATACGTACACATACGTACACATACGCACACACACATACACGCGCTCTTACTCTCTCTATCTCTCTCTTTCTCTCACACACACACACACATACATAAACACACAGGTATGAACATAGACACATGTGTTTGGATATGCGTGTGAGTGCAGTGTTCTCATTAGATCTACGAAATATTTACTAATATCACTAATATACTTTTCTACTCTAGGCACAAAGCCCGAAATTTTTGGGGAGGAGGCCAGTCGCAACTGGTACTTAATTTATCGTCCCTGAAAAGGATGAAAGGCGAAGTCGACCTCGGCGCTAGACATTTCACCCGGCGTGCTAACGTTTCTGCACTATTTTGTATTTGCTTATCATTTCTGAAAGTTGTGCTCCTTAAGTGTGTAATTCTATAGGTAATGGACCAATATTCAAGCAATCCAATGCTTCGGTTAGTTTCCACAAATATCAGAAGCCTTATTTAACTTTTTCTAAGCCAGTTTATTTAGGTAGTCAACAATTAAGCATAAACTGAATTTTATGTTTCTATATCTGTGATGACAGAGGAGGAGGCGCAATGGTCCAGTGGTTAGGGCAGCGGACTCGCGGTCATAGGATTGCGGTTTCGATTTATTGAACGAAAACACCTAAAGCTCTACGAGGCTCCGGCAGGGTATGGTGGCGAACCCTGCTGTACTCTTTCACCACAACTTTCTCTCACTCTTTCTTCCTGTTTCTGTTGTACCTGCATTTCAAAGGGCCAGCCTTGTCACACTGTGTCACGCTGAATATCCCCGAGAACTACGTTAAGGGTACACGTGTCTGTGGAGTGCTCAGCCACTTGCACGTTAATTTCACGAGCAGGCTGTTCCGTTGATTGGTTCAACTGGAACCCTCGACGTCGTAAGCGACGGAGTGCCAACAACAACAACGATGACAGAGGATGGACAATGCTGAAGACGTGGGTAAGGGTCGCCGTCATTTCATCAATAACAACAAATATTCTTTACAGCTTGCAAAAGTATAGAATATATACCTTTTACGTCTGCCTCTGATGTATATTGTGTTTTTAAACACAGCACGATCATACAGGATTTTATCTCGAAAACCACAGTAAATAGACTGCCATCGGAATATATACATTGAGTATCATACAAAGATGGCTATTTTATATGATTTCTGTGTGCGCGTATGTGTTTGTGTGAGTGTGAGTGTTTGTGTATGTATGTGTGTGTGCGGGGGGTGTATGCAAGTGTGTGTGCGAGGCCGTGTGCCTGATGTTGCTATATATTGTGTAGATACATCTCAAACAATGTGAGATAGTCTAAAATGTTGGACAAAAGGGAAATAAGTTAGATTATACATACATGTGTGTGCATGCGCGCGCGTGACTGTGTGTATTTGTGTGTGTGTAACTGAGTATAGCAATTGTAGATGAACAACTTTCCCACGACATACGTATCTCTTTTGTGAAAGCCCAATTCCTTTTCCTTTATTTCATCTGATGTGCCTTCAGAACCGACGCCTCGCTCAAACCTCCCCACCCTACACATACTCCAACCCACAAACCCAGTCAGAGATACGTATAAATATTCATATAAATACATTCATGGCACATCCGCAAATATTTAAGTTTACATATATGCATGAATACACACATAAATCTAAGCGCGCACACACACACACACACACACACACACACACACACACACACACACACACACACACACA
>NC_068987.1:61050382-61054030 GCF_001194135.2 Octopus bimaculoides | reverse complement strand
ATCACATTGGGCAATGTCCAGCAAATATGGTTGGTGGAACATCGTTTCCCATTTAAAATGTTCCAGCCTTTGGAATGTCAGCCTCGTTGTATGCAGTGAAGCACTTTCCTGATGGAAGAACACTTTTCGTCTTGAAACCAAAGATGGTCGATTTTCTTCTATCGCTGACTTAGGCCGCTGAAGCTGCTCGCAGTAGATCTCCTTTGTTCTCGTTTCGCTTGGGTTTAAAAGTTCAAAATGGACTAGATCTTTCATATCCTACCAAACAGATAACAACACCTTACGTGGGTGAGGACCTTCTTTAGCCTGGAGTGCGTGTGTTTCTCCTTTCCCTACCCGCTGTCTTCGGCGCTTGACATTTTTATAGATAACTCATTTCTCGTCACCAGTCTCTATTCGGTCCAAAACAGGTTCATTCGTGAGACGAGACAGCAAAGAAGAGCACACATTCACTCTCTACGCGCGATTAGACACAGAAATTTTGTGAGGAACCCATTGACTCAATTTGCTGACTTTTCCGATGGCACGCAGGTGTCGATGAATGGTTGAATAACCAAATCCAAGCTTCTCTGCTAATTCCTCAACAGTTACGTTGGGATTTTGTTCCACCGGAGTTTGCGGGACGTCTGCGTCAAGCTCTACATATCTTCCAGGACGAGGATCATCTTCTAGGCTGTAGTTTCCGACTCGGAATTTCTGGAACTACCGTTGACATTGGCTTACGCTTATTAACTGATCCCCATATACTGCATTAATATTCCTCACACTTTCCGTTGCGTTGTTGCCTTTATTGAACTCATAAAGAAAAATATGCCGAACATGATCCTTTGTCACTTCCATTATAGTTTTTAAAAATAACTGTTAAAATTTAACTGCACTCTTCAAAACTTACACTAAGAATAAGGACAAGGTAAAATTACTACCTGCTTTTATAAAAAATTGATGCAGGTAGTTTATCCCGTCCCTCTCCAACTTTTAGTTCATGCAATTGAGAAAAAAACGCATCATTTACAAGATGAACCAATATAATCCTGGCGGTTACCGTTTTAGCTCTTATCGGTTCTCAATGCCAGCTAGCCACGGTGAGTGTTAATAAAATTCAAGTTAGTTAAAGTTTATTATACTTGGTTAATCCTTACGTGATAAATTCGAATGACCTTATAAGAACTACATAGTTTCCGTTGAAAAGATAATAAAATTAATGAAGATCGGGAGAACGGATATTTGCACATTCAAGTTTTATCATACTATTATTTACATCGTTGTTCATTTAGACCTATGCGCGTTTCCGCTGCAAGCCGCTGCACACTGTTAAGTGTGCATCTTGGTGTTAATGATCGGTGCAACTTCATCAGGGTTGTTTATTGCTGCTGTTCGGATATCATCTGAAGAGACTATAACCAAAAATTATCCCTATATGAGGTGTTAGCATTACTATAAATAGTCATATATCCCGTGACCTGTAGTTTACTTCGGCTAGTTTGGTATTTATTGCTGTTTGGTCTTAAAGTAGGTCAATGTTCCTGTATGTTCTTAATTCACATTCTAACTAACCATTCTACTAATTTAGAATTTTATTCTTATTTTTTTAAAGGTATTATGGTAGTGTTTTATGTCTTTTTTTTTAGCTTAATTCTTCTTTTGCAGCTTTAGTTTATCATTTTAAATTTTGAATGAATTTTACCCCTCTTCAGATGTATGACGATAGAACTCAAAGAAGAAAAATACTGAACATTCTGGACATCTGCGCTCTTCACTTTCAGTAAAAGTTCCAAACCTACCAAGTCAGCTTGTGACATTTGTACGGTGTACTGATAGAGAGTTATTACTGAAAGAACTACGCAGAAATGCTTTTCACCCTTCAAGAAGCGAGAATTCGGCCTCACAGACAGCTTGCATTCCGGTCGGCCTCTACAGTTCAATGAAGATCGATCGAACGAGCTCATCCACGAGGATCCACGCCAATCTACTTGGGAATCAGCCCAGTGGATTGGATGCTCTCATGATACCGTCACCAGTTACCTTCGCTCGGCCTCTACAGTTCAATGAAGATCGATCGAACGAGCTCATCCACGAGGATCCACGCCAATCTACTTGGGAATCATCCCAGTGGATTGGATACTCTCATGATACCGTCACCAGTTACCTTCGCTCGATGGGCAAGGTTCAAAAACAGCACAGCGTGCTTCTTCAGCACGACAACGCTCGACCCCTCCCCACATAGATAATTTGACCAAACATTTCTATCCAAGAGCTCGTTTGGGAAGTTCTATCGCCGCATCTTCCGTATTCTCCAAACATAACACCTTCAGATTATCGCCTTTTTCGGTTGCCTGCGACGTGGAACTGAAAACGTGACTCGATAAATTCATCGAGTTGCGACCCACTGATTTTTACCGTCAAGGCATTGACAAGCTAGTGGAATGTTGGCGAGAAGTCGTGAACAATGAAGGAAAATGTATTCTTTTCTACTCTAGGCGACATACACGTATTGTCATGACTTATTTTAACCTCGTTATTTTGTAAGCTAGAGCAGAGTTCTTTGACCTGTTATTACAATATTCTTGAGAAAAAAATATCTTTTTATTCGTTTTGTTTTACAATGTGTCTGCTTCCGACATTTGCCACCTCCTACGCAGAAGACATTCTTCACTGAATTGGCGTGAGAAACACCGTGTGATCACCTGATCAAAAGAGAAATAGCTGCTAAATCTCCCTCATATCATACTTTACTCAATTAGGAAATAATGACAGCAAATATCGGATTGTTCAGTCCGAGATATAATATATAGAAGTAAAATTTAAATAAGTAAATAAATAAAACAGGATAGCCATAAATAGAGGGTCAGTGATTAATAAATAGCAGGAGCAGTAACAGCAACAACGACAACACTACTAACATTCTTTTCGTATTCCGGCACGTGAAATCACTTTATTCTGTTAAACTGCTGCTCAAAGCATGGTAGTATTTGGCTACAGAAATAATGAGCAAGTGGTATTAATAACAAAGACTGTACCACAGAGTTGAGGCATGTTGCTTAGTTATTAGGAGTGTTGGACTGATGATCATAAGATTGTGGTTTCGATTCCTGGACCGGGCGGCGTGTTGTGTTCCTGATTAAAACCCTTCATTTCACGTTGCTCCAGTCCACTCAGCTGGCAAAAGGAAGTATTCCTGTGACGGATCGGCGTCCCGTCCAGGTGGGGAGTATATGCACCATGGAAACCAGGAAACTGGCTCTTATGAGTCAGTATGACTCAGGAAGGAACTTTACTTTACTTTTGCTACTGTACCACGGAAGTATCTAAACAGCAAATAAATAAATAAACAACAACAAAGGTTACGACCAAAAATACGGCAATAACGGATTCTAAAGGCCTTTAATATATTCAGTGATGTGACACACAACTACGCATTTCGAGGTGAGGAAATACAATGAATTTAGCCGATCCCATTATGCAAACGCTAATTGTTTTAATCGACCAGGAAGTGAAAAAAGGGTAAAGTTGATCATTGTGATGTTTCATCTCCGAAGGTAAAAGAGTGTGTGTGTGTGTGTGTGTGTGGCGCGCGCACATTTACCTATGTGCATGGATGTATGTATGTGTGTGTATACATCTATCTTAATTATCTATATACATACATTT
>NC_068987.1:61047972-61049715 GCF_001194135.2 Octopus bimaculoides | reverse complement strand
CAGTGCAAGATGCAGTGCTTTGCTGGCCAACAAACTGAAGCCAACAATTCGCAACAAACGTGGAAGTCTATGGTCGAAGAAAGTTTTGTTGTTGCATGACAATGAACACACACACACACACAACCACCCAGACCATTGAAACCATTAACCGACTGGGTTTTGAGGTGCTGGAACATCCTGCCTACAGCCCAGATCTCACCCCTTTATGACTATCATATCTTTGGGCCGCTCAAAGATGGTTAACGAGGTTGTCGATTTCCTACGGATGAAGATGTGAAAGAAACGGTGCATAAATGTTTGCTCAACCAACCGAAAACCTTCTTTTTGGTGGGAATACGCAAGCTTGTGGACTGCTGGACCAAGTGCATCGAAAAGGAAGGAGACTATACAGAAAAGTAACGAACTTGCTTATCCCCTGCTTTGTTGTAAATACATTGAAAAAAAACAAGAGTGCGCATAATTTCTTACTCTCCCTCGTTAATATATAATATATTATATACTGATATATCATATATTATACATGTGCATATATAACCCCAACGGGTTTTGAAGTCAGGACATAAAATGCAGTAAAAATATCATAAAATACCGATAGGCTGACAATAATCTAAACAAACATTAACCATCGCTGGATATGCAAATATCAACCAATCATCATTCAAATCACACATTAACTCGCCTTTAAAAGGGAAAGAAGATTGAATAATATATTGCGAGGTGCACTCTGATCCGTTATTTGTTCCATTCCATGGACTGCACGCATGCTGAAGTACCAGTTGGATGGATATAGGCGAAGAAATCAACCTTGGTGTTGATTTTTAAAGCCCGGTACTTATTCATTCGATTTCTTTATGTAGAACCGATACTTTACGTGTTGTTAAGCGCTGGCGAGTAACACACACAAATCCACACACACATACACAAACATACATACATACATACATACATACATAGGTATGTATGTATGCATGTATAAAAAATATAGAGAGCGATAGAGGCAGTATTAATACCCAAAGGTAAAATATTCACCACTTAAAAGTGGATAGTTGCGTTAGAACACACAAATACAGCAATATTTACCAAGAGAGAAAACTCTCACATGGTTAACTGGGGCATAAAAGCACATCATAGCTATTGCCAGTGATAAAGAATCATCGCTACTTCCGCTGCTCGGACTACCAGATCACGTGATTTCGGCCTGATTTTTACTTTTCATGATAAACACTAAGCCGCTAAGCGTGGCTTAGTGGTTAGGGTATTTGGCTCACGATTGTAAGGTCGTGAGTTCGATTCCCAGCGGCGAGTCGTATCCTTGAGCTAGGCGCTTTATTACGCATTGCTTTAATCCTCTCAGCTGCCCCCTCCAAAAAAATGCGCTGTACTTGTATTTCAAATAGCCAGACTTGTTATATTCTGTGTCACGCTCAATTTCCCTGAGAACTATGTTAAGGGTACGCGTGTCTGTGGAGTGCTCAGCCATTTGGAAGCTAATCTTATGAACAGGTTGTTCTGTTGATCAATCAACTGGAATGTTCGTCGTCGTAACCGATGGAGTAGCAGTTTTAACACACACACACACACACACACACACACACACACACACACACACACACACACACATTCGATGGGCCTCTTTCAGCTTTCGTCTACCAAATCCGCCTACAAGACCTTGATCGGCCAGAGGTTATAGTAGAAGGCACGCGTCCAAGATGCGTCCACATGGCTGGAAAGCAAACGTCTTAC
>NC_068987.1:61046612-61047924 GCF_001194135.2 Octopus bimaculoides | reverse complement strand
CGTCGTCGTAACCGATGGAGTAGCAGTTTTAACACACACACACACACACACAAATACACCTACGTCTATTCCGGTAAAAAAAAAGTAAATGACTTTGTCATTTGTGACAGGGGACGCCTTTTAGCATAAGTCTGTTCAATCAGACATGGCTTAAACAAGAACAAGAACAACAACGACAATGATACCAGCAACAACTTTGTTTATGAACAAATTAAGCATTTAATAAAGACAGGCCACCGCCGTAGATTCCTCATATTTAGGGATAGCTATTCATTGTGACCCCTTTTGGAATGCCTCCATTCTCAGTACAGCTCGCCATCACACGCGAATTAGTATAGCATGGTAAAATGCACCATGCTTTCAGTAATTGCTTTAAATGTTTATGAAGTCACGAGCAGACATAGACACCTTCTCGATCCCCTCGCTCTTGTCCTAGATGTGACAGCTAGAGGGAAAGAGAGCTGCACCAGCACCGGGATGGCATTCATTACCACTAAGAAGACTGGGTCAAAGGGAAATGAAGTGCCAAGCGCAACGTTACGATACACCATCCAGAATAGGAGCATAACGAAGACGTCCCACATGCTCACAGTCCAGTGAGGTTGAGGCATGACTCTGTAGTTAGAAAGTTTGATTCACAATTACGTGTGTTTAGTTTCGAGTCTGGTGCACAGCACATTGAGAAATGTTTTTTTTTTTTTTATTAATACACCCTCGGTTTTATCAAAACTTCGACTGAGGTTGTCGTACAGAGAAACCTAGTAGAAATAAGTCGAATATATAACTAGTAAATTTTACTAAGTGTTACTAATTATACACATCACAGTAGCTACTAAAAAGAAAAAAAGAGTATGTCTGGATAGAAATATTAGAGCGCCGGAATAAATTCTTTCACGGAACATATGCTCACCTCTCTGAGTTCAAATCTTACGAGGGACGACATCGCCTTTCACTCTTCTTAAAACAAGTATCACATTGATATAGCTAAAATAATTATTTTCCTTCTACGAAACCATTGGTTCTCGACTGGGGCCCATTGTATGATTTTCTTGTCGAAATTTATATGCAGCAAATTGCTTATGCTTCTACAATACACAAAATATGTTGATTATTTTACATAATAGGTGCAGGCTTGGCCCTGTGGCAAGGAGCTTGCTTCCCAACTGTATGGTTCCGAATTCAGTCCCGCTGCGTTGCCCCTTGAGCAGGTGTCTTCTACTATAGCCTCAGGCCGACCAAAGCCCTTTGAGTGGACTTGGTAGACAGAAACTGAAAGAAACCCATCCTATTATATATATATATATATATATAT
>NC_068987.1:61041582-61042584 GCF_001194135.2 Octopus bimaculoides | reverse complement strand
TATATATATATATATATGAGGGAGAGAGAGAGATAATTATGTGCGTATGTCTTTGTATTAGTGTTTGTATTCCCCACCACCGCTCGGTAATCGGTGTTGGTGTGTTTACGTCCCAGTAACCTAGCGGTTTAGCACCAGTGACCGACACAATAAATACCAGGCTTTAAAAACAATAATAAGTGCTGGATGCAATTTCATTCAGCTAAAAATTCTTCAAGGCAGTGCCCCAGCATGGTCGCAGTCTAATGACTGAAATACGTAAAAGATAGAAGAATTCTTAATATTTAATTATAAACATATGATAGGATGTTTTGTACACTCATCGAATGGCTATTGAGGTCTAGTAGAGTAAATATAGGAATCAAGGAAGTTCTTAGGCAAAAAAGTAGTCAAGAAACACTACTAAACAATTGTGTGACCTTGTGTCTTTGCGTCTCTCTCTCTCTCACTCTATCTATCTATCTATCTATCTATCTATCTATCTATCTATCTATCTATCTATCTATCTATCTATCCCCAACGGATGTTAACACAAAGCTAAAGATCTGCGAAGAAGGAATACTTACGTTGAACTATTGAGAAATCTGCAGTTTATCCAGATTACAAGTTCAGGTTTATACTTGTAAATAATGGGACACTGGGATATGTAACACACTGCCTAAATACCAATCTTGAGAAATTAGGCTTCTCAAAACCAGAAACGAGAAAGCTAATTCGAAGACTACAGATTCAAGAACTGTAAAAGATCACTGGAACTGTAAAACTCTTTAAAACTTTCCAGAAGTTTATCATTTAAGTATATATGAGCGTGTCTAGATATGCAAGTATATGCATAAGAAGACATACATAAAACAAAACATACAAATCTGAACGTATACATACATACACACACACATATCCATCCATCCATCCATCCAACCATCCATACACACATACATACATACATACATACATACATACATATATATATATATATATATATATATATATATATATATATAT
>NC_068987.1:61039600-61041495 GCF_001194135.2 Octopus bimaculoides | reverse complement strand
ATTGCGCCTCCACACATACATACATACGTACATACACAAAATTGACCCACCGTCGGTAACGACGGTAAGTGTTCCAATTGATCCAATCAAAGGAACAGCCTGCCCGTGAAATTGATGTGCAAGTGGCTGAGTATTCCACAGACACGCGTATCCTTAACGTAGTTCTCGGGGATATTCAGCGTGACACAGTGTGACAAGGCTGACCCTTTGAATTACAGGCACAACAGAAACAAGAAGTAAGAGTGAGAGAAAGTTGTGGTGGAAGAGTACAGCAGGGTTTGCCACCATCCCCTGCTGGAGCCTCGTGGAGCTTTAGGTGTTTTCGCTCAATAAACACTCACAACGCCCGGTCTGGAAATCGAAACCGCGATCCTATGACAGCGAGTCCTCTGCCCTAACCACTGGGCCATTGCGCCTCCACACATACATACATACGTACATACACAAAATTGACCCACCGTCGGTAACGACGGTAAGTGTTCCAATTGATCCAATCAAAGGAACAGCCTGCCCGTGAAATTGATGTGCAAGTGGCTGAGTATTCCACAGACACGCGTATCCTTAACGTAGTTCTAAGAGAGATTCAGTGTGACACAGAATGTGACAAGGCTGGCCTTTTTGTGTTACAGGCACTACTCATTTTTGCCAGCTGAATGGACTGAAACGACACGCTGCCAGATATCGAACTCATGATCCTATCATCGTAAGCCGAATACCCTAAGCACTAAGACACATACATACATACATACATGCATACATACATACATACATACATGCGTTCATAGTTCCTACATACATATATACATACATATACATTTTTTAAAACCCACATATATATACGCATTTATATATTTTTTGTTATTTCATATGGTAACTAGTGAACGATAGCGTCGTTACAGATTTTCCCGTCATCAATGGTTTATTTTGTACAAACATACAAACATACACACACATACATACATACATACATACATACATACAAGCAGATACATGTCTATATTTCTGACAGTAACCAAATTATTTATTAACAAACTCTCTTATTTTGTTTCTGGCTTACTTTTTATATATGTACTCAGTAGTTTGTCTGAGAATGGAAACCAATGAAAAGAAACTTGGACTATACTACGAGTCTGCTTCACAGTTTTCTTCTTAGATATATAAATCACATAGGACTCTATATGCTGGTCATTTGTCATAAAATTTATGAAATGAATATCCTGTATACTCATAAATAAACATACATATACATATTATTGTATATATACGTAAGTACATACATACATGTGCGTACTTTGTATGTGTATATATATATATATATAGGTGTAGGAGTGGCTGTGTGGTAAGTAGCTTGCTTACCAACCACATGGTTCCGGGTTCAGTCCCACTGCGTGGCACCTTGGGCAAGTGTCTTCTGCTATAGCCGCGAGCCGACCAAAGCCTTGTGAATGGACTTGGTAGACGGAAACTGGAAGAAGTCCGTCATATATATGTACATATGTATGTATGTGTGTGTATATGTTTGCGTGTTTGTGTTTGTCCCCCCAACATCGCTTGACAACCGATGCTGGTGTGTTTACGTCCCCGTAACTTAGCGGTTCGGCAAAAGAGACCGATAGAATAAGTACTAGGCTTCTAAAGAATAAGTCCTGGGGTCGATTTGCTCGACTAAAGGTGGTGCTCCAGCATGGCCACAGTCAAATGACTGAAACAAGTAAAAGAGTAAAAGAGTAAAGAGTATATATATATATATATATAACCACAGATGGATAATATGTATTTATGTATTTAGCACGCCGGGCGAAATGCTTAGCGGTATTTCGTCTGTCTTTACGTTCTGAGTTCAAATTCCGCCGAGGTCGACTTTGCCTTTCATCCTTTCGGGGTCCATAAATTAA
>NC_068987.1:61036531-61037795 GCF_001194135.2 Octopus bimaculoides | reverse complement strand
TATATATATATATATATATATATATATATATATATGTATGTATGTATATGTATGTGTATATGTTTGTGTCTGTGTTCATCCCTTAGCATCGCTTGACAACCGATGCTGGTGTGTTTACGTACCTGTAACTTAGCTGTTCGGCAAAAGAGCCCGATAGAATAAGAAGTACTAGGCTTACAAAGAATAAGTCCTGGGGTCGATGCATTCGATTAAAAATTCCAGGATAGTCGCAGTTCAATAACCTAAGCAAGTGAAAGATGTGTGTGTGTGTGTGTGTCTATGTGTATTTCGTAGATGTCTAGAGATATGGAAACTTCGTTAAAATGATCAAAAGGACCTATCGGTTCGGCAAAAGAGGCCGATAGAATAAGTACTAGGCTTACAAAGAATAAGTCCAGGGGTCGATTTGTTCGACTAAAAGCGGTGATATATATATATATTATGGATTCGAGTGAATCAGGTACTTAAATGATAGGAACCAGGTTGGGTCGAATTAACTTGTAAACAGTACCTTTAGTGGAATAAATATCATGAGTACCGAACTACATCCAGTGAAATATTCAGGTTATGTATAAAGGGTCTTTGTTCTTCATCTATGAACATCAAACATACAGTGAACCATCGATGACGGGAAATCTGTTACGACGCTATTGTTAAATAGTTGCCATATAAAATAGCCAAAAAGAAATTTATAAATGCGTGTGTATAGACACACACATACAACACACGCAGATACACGTGTATTTATGAAACTATGAATACATGTATGTATGTATGTATGTAGGTATGTATGTATGTATGTTTATGCATATATGTATATATGCATATGTTTTGTGTGAGTATGCATGTATGTGTGTGTGCGAGTGCCTATTCTTTAAGCAGGAATGGGCAACATTTTAACAACACCCTTCTATTATTTACCCAAGAAAATTATTTCTATTGTCAATGTACGCTAGAATATAGAAGATAAATATTGAAAGACTTTAAAAGATATCCATCTCACTCTCACCCTCGCTATACTATATATGTGTATATACGTGTATGTGTAGGTGTGTATGTGAGTGTGCGTGTATGTGTGTGTGTTGTATGTGTGTGTCTATACAAGTATGTGCGAGTGTACATCAGTATGTTTCTATATCTATCTATCTATCTATCTATCTATCTATCTATCTTTCTATTTATCAATCTATCTATCTATCTATCTATCTATCTATCTATCTATCTATCTATCTATCTATCTATCTATCTATCTATCTATATATAT
>NC_068987.1:61026598-61030092 GCF_001194135.2 Octopus bimaculoides | reverse complement strand
TTAGCTCAAGGGAAGGAGGTTTCCTATCTTCTCAACAATCTCTGTTACATGAGAATATTGACAAACGTATACGGACGTATGACATCATGCACACACACACACACGCACACACACACACACACACACACGCACACACACACATACACACACACACACACACACACACACATACAACACATAGAACATATACACACATACCTATTATTGCTCAAAAACTAGTTTTTATTTTCGTATCTCGCCAGTACGTAGTCCCTCCTCCTCTTCTCAGCTTGTTGCGTGCACCAATTCAACTGACCTGGGATCTAACACTAACTTTAATCAAACGATACCTCCTCTTACTTCACCCCTTTCCTGTTATTTTTTCTTTTCCGTATTTGAGTATGTAGTAATAAAACAACTTCTCTTTGTGTCGATACAAAACATTACTTTCTTGGAGTTTGCTGCTTTTACTATTTGACTTGGATTTCTTTTCTATCCGTGTTATTTTGGGATTTAACTAGCAATGAGTATTTAAGCTGTATCTTTCATCTTTTTCCTTATATCAGTCATTTGTGTGCTGCCGTGCTGGGGCACCGCCTCGAAGAATTTTAGTCGAATGAATCGATCCCAATACTTTTTATTTTTTATTTTAAGTCTGACACTTATTCTATCGTTCTGCCGAACGTAAAGACACCAACACCTGTTGTCAAATGACAACAGTCACAAACACGCGCGCACACACACGAAAACACACACACGCGCGCACTCACACGAAAACACACACACGCGCGCACTCACACGCACACACACACACACACACACACACACACACACACACACACACACACAACCAGCTTCTTTCAGTTTCTGTCTACCAAATCCTCTGACAAGGCATCGGTCGCCCCGAGACTAGAGTAGAAGCCACTTGCCAAAGGTGCTACGCAGTGGGACTGAACCCGGAACCATGCGGTTGAGAAGCAAGTTTCTTACCACAGAATGACTTGTCTCTATTACATAGAGACCATGCTCTCTACCACATAGAGGCCATCAAGTTGAAGTGAAAAAACTAGTGCGAACAGGAATCGTAAATGGATTAAGTCGGTCATTAACCTTAACCTATTACTAAGGTTTGGCGTGAGAGACACATTCAGCCACATTGCGAAAATATTAAAGTTTGTCATATCTACAGTGAGAACAACACGTAATAATTAAGTTAAAATTTAATCATGTTCTCAAATAGGCACTTCATTAAATATTCAAATGTTGATTTCTTTTAGAGATGTGATGATTAATATGGGACGAATCATTAGTGCGTGAAATGATGATCAAACTGAATGTAATACTAACAAACATGATCATTCT
Organism: Octopus bimaculoides; assembly: GCF_001194135.2. Classification (NCBI taxonomy): domain Eukaryota; kingdom Metazoa; phylum Mollusca; class Cephalopoda; order Octopoda; family Octopodidae; genus Octopus; species Octopus bimaculoides. The sequence continues at coordinate 61,028,751 of NC_068987.1, read as the reverse complement.
TGTGAAAGCTAAAAGTTGCTATGAGAAGTTGAAATTTTTGATACCAAAACGCTTCCTCACTAGTGAAGGTTGGCTTGGAAAGTTTAAGAAGCGCCTTAATTTACACAACATTAAAAAGACCGGTGAAGCTGCCAGTACTGATACAGGGGCTGATATTAATCATCCTGAAAAGCTGAGATAATTATTGCTAGAGAAGTGCACAATGTTGATGAAACTATAATTTTCTTGAACGGTAGATCGACTAAAACTTTGATTTCTACTTAAGAAAAACGAGTACCATGCTTTGAAAACCTTCCAGTTTCGTCTGTTGTTTCATATAAGAGATCCTTTTGTGCTGCTGATGATATGAATTTAAGTTTTCTACTTTTAAGTTTCATACTTCTAAGAGCTTTTAAGGATTATGCCAAATTTAATCTAGCCGCGGTTTCGCGTTAAAAGATGGCTCGGAAGGATTTTCCATGACAGGTTTACGTTTTTGCCCTGCTGTAGAATACTACGAGCCGTGTTTCTAACGTAATACAGTTTCTTTTAGATATTACTCCAAGTTACCCTATGATCTTTCCGATAGTGTTGGAGTAGAATATAATCTAAGAGCAAATCTTAGTTCCAGCCTATGGATAATAGCGTGTTGCATGGCTTCAAGGTATATTATCTGGGAACTTCAAAATCATTTATAAAAGCAATTGATTGGGACGATAAACCTATAATTAGGGACTTCTGGAAAAAGTTCATCTTTATGCATGCTGTGAATAACGTAACTATTAGATGCTTATGAATAGCGCTTAGAAAAATATGATCAGACTGAATCCTTTCCTAAGACTGGTTTTACAACTTTTATATGTTCTGCTATAGAAAATTCCATGTCATTTGTAATATTTCCAGAAAAGCACTGTTTCATTCAGAAAATACACCAAATTATAGTGTAGGGTTTGAAGAAGTCAATGAAAGATGATGTGATTGAGTTGCTAAGGTTCAATAGAAAAAATTTGTCTTAAGAGGAGTGAGATGCAGGATAAGAAGAGGATATAAATGAATCATGTATCCCATTTCAGCAGACTGTAAAGAACATGTCTAAAATATTGTTAGTTGTAGACAAAGGCTTGCAAGATTTTGTTGGCAACGATTCTAACAGTGAACGTAATATAAAACTTACAAAAAGTGTTCATAATGACCTTAGTTTCTACACAAAGAGATGTGTGTCGTAAACGTAAGCAACGTTGAATAAGTTTTTCCTTCTTGCAGCAGATGATGTCAGTGTACAATGCAGAAGATAGTACCTCTCTTCCTCCCACTAACCCCCTTTGCTCCAATTCCCATCCCTCAGCCGTCAACATCGTTTGTAGTGGGTATGGGTTGTGCTACTAAATTACTCTATTGTTATTTATTCCCTTACATATTTCCCTTCAAATAATTTTACGTATACATACATCACTATTTGTGTCTAAAAGTAGCTATTTTTCAGCGTAAAAGATATATTACTTTGAAGCTATAAAAATCCGTTGGAAGGCGTTTTAGTTTTTAACATGATGTCTTGCAAACAACTCGCACATGCAAGTGATACCAGTCGAGAACTCCGCATACCGGAAGCCACCAAGTGTATGGGGTCATCAGGAGAGAATGCGCGCCGTTTCGGGATCTACCTCTCGACGGCATCAATGCGCACCGGCCTCCCTCACTGATATGAGGCCCCGCTTGCTAGATCAACTGGTTATTAAAAACAAAACTCAATATTTCTCTAACCATCACTCATCGTCACTTTTTCACCAAATCCAGTGGCTAGCCTTCTCCACTGTATTTTGGATATCACTCATGGTGGTATTCGCTTTACGATGAATTAGGACTAACGATAACAACAATCGCCTCACACTGTGTCCTACAAACCCTCTACATCCAACTTCGATTGGAAAATGCTCCACTTTCCAACCTGCGTCTTCACATTTCTCGAAAAAATTATGTTTCTAGTTAAGGAATTTCGTTACGGCAAAATTTTTAAGAACAGGGGATTTCTATACAGCAATTATACCGTTGTATGTTCGTTGTGTGTTTAATTTAGCCATTTCATCACACATGAAGATGGCCATACTCACTTTCTGCTTATTGTTTAATATTAAACAAAAAGCAGAAAGTGAGTATGACCATTTTCATGTGTAATG
>NC_068987.1:61025010-61026443 GCF_001194135.2 Octopus bimaculoides | reverse complement strand
ATATATAACTTTTATAGGAATATTCCAAAAGAATATGTAACTGAACTTATATTGAGTGCTCTATTGTTTTGAGCAAATAAATATATATATATGTGTTTTTATATTATTAATAAATTCATAAACTTATCAATAATATTCTCAGGAAATCAATATTTAATATTTCGAAAGATATATATCCAATATGACATGGTAATATAATAAATTTATAATTTAAAATATACGAAATATAAATATAAATATGTATAAAAATATGAATGTAGATAAAAATACATGTGAATATAAATGCGTATAAAAATTTATGCGTAATTAAGCATGAATATTATAAAGTCTAAAATATACACTTCTTGTGCACGTCCACGCGTTCGTTGTTCTTTTTTTTTTTCGTTTTTTATTCGTTTATTTGAATTGTTCGTATATTTAAATTGATTATATGTGTGTGAGAGTGTGTGTGTATGTGTGCGTGCGTGCATGTGTGTATACGAGGTGTATCAAAAAGTTCCCGGACTAATTTTGTGGCGCGCCAAAAGATGGCAGCGAACGGTTGCGTGTGTCGTGAGAGCTAGCAGTGACCTTCTTGAGGCAGTGTGCCGAGTGACATCGCTGTATTAATTTTGCAAGTTGTGAAATTTATGTTTTTGTGATCACGTGTAGGCTGTAGTCTACGATTTTGTCATGGACAGGAAATTGGAACAAAGAGCCAACGTGAAATTTTGCGTTAAACTTGATGAGTCTGCTACAGAGACAATGAGCATGCTTCGGCAAGCTTACAGGGATGGGGCAATGGGTCGTATACAATGTTTCGAGTGGCACTGGTGCTTCAGAAGCGGAAGGAAGATGATGAACGATCTGAAGGACCTGCCACGAGCATCAACCCCGGTAATGTGGAGAAATTTCATCAGCTCGTGCATATGGATCGACGTAGGACAGTCAACGACATTACTGATATTGTTGGTCCGTGCAGGCAGTCCTAATGTCTGAACTGAACATGTGGCGTGTCTCTGCCAACTTTGTTCCCCGCCAGCGGACCACTGAAGCAGAAAGAACACCGCTTTGAGTTCTATCAAGATCTCCGTCAGCGTGCTGCTGATGACGCATCCTACATATCGAGGATCATCACCGGTGACGAGTTGGACCTACGTGTTCGACCCTGAGACGAAACAGCAGTCATCACAATGGAAGAGGTCTTCTTCACCTCGACCGAACAAGGAACGACAGAGCCCCAGCTCAATCAAGAGCATGCTCATCGTTTTTTGTTCGACATCTGCGTTATTGTGCATAGAGATTTCGTCCCCCAGGGCCAGACCGTCAATCGAGAGTTCTACTGCGAAGTTTTGAAGCGTTTGAGGCAGTACATTCGCCGAAAGTGACCCTATCTGTGGAGCGCGAACAACTGGATTATATATATATCTATATATATATATATATATATATAT
>NC_068987.1:61021984-61024555 GCF_001194135.2 Octopus bimaculoides | reverse complement strand
ATATATATATATATATATATATATACATACGTCTATAAAGTTGAGACAATGTTATATTACATTTGTCTCATCATCATTATCGTCGTCGTCGTCGTTGTCATCATCTTTGTTATTGTTGCTGTTGTTGTTATTATTACCATTATTATTATTAATTTGTTTTCGTACTGGACAAACAACTATATATAGAGGTGATATCGAGTGCCTGTCTTAGGCTGCAATCGCTTCATTACATCACCTGCTCTCTTCTACCAACTGTTACTCCAGTCCTTTTGTAATCCCACAAGTTAGCGTCATTGCTTTGTTCTCAACGTAAAATGTAATTGGATATTTCCTCATTGATTTAAATGTTCTAAACCAATATTGGACTATAGCTTGTTTTTCCGATCATGAATACATCCTTCTCCTTTGACACTTGATAGCTACTCTTTAGGATCCATAGAAGACATAAAACGTCTATAAAGCTGACAATGAATGCTTGGTTTATGTGCACAACTACTGCCATTCGTAAAACAATACCTACCTCTGTTCTTATCCAGATTGTTTGCTTCAATCAATGCCTAGGTAGCCGCTCTGACATACGAGGGGTTGTTGAAAAGTTCCTGGCTTTGGGTAAAAAAAAAAAACACAGGAGGATCAACTGATTATGATTTTATTCAATATATTCTCCTCTCATATTCACACACTTATTGTAGCGGTCCTTCAGTTTTTCTAAGCTCTGGAAAAGATTTCAGAAGGTTGGGCCTCCAGCCAAGCTTTTCGTGATACCCTTAAAGCCAGTAGCATTTTAGCATCCCTCGTATTAGTAACCATTGAGTTAAAATCTCTGAAACGTTTTTATAATAGTTTACAAGTAAAATAAGGAATTAATTGATATTTATTTATTGGAATTTTATTCAGCATCTTTATTTGACCATACACATAAACAGGGCCGGTTTTAGCCAATCCGACTGATTTGTTCAAATTGGGTACCGCGCCAAGAGGGGGCCTCGCGCATACGCTCGAGCGGAGAATGCTATGATGAAATTTTTGTGTATCATTGTGGCTCAGAGCTGTTTGGTTGGGACTGGTGTACTACACGAAGCATAAAGCATCAATATTCAGCTTTTGTTGAATAGAAGGCCCCGCTGACAGTTCTCTTATTGGGTCCCGTACTTCCCAGCGCCGGCTTTGTAAATAAGGAGCTACGGATTTCTCGAAACATGGAAGCAGTTACACGAAACGAAACATAACTGAAAGGTGTTCTATCGAGTGCGTAACAAAATAGTTTCTTTTAGATATTAGTGACTGGAAAATATATTAGTTTGTTTTCAGTCTTTAACTTTTAGATGAATATGTAGCTGAATATCCTTTCCAGCTGCGTAACAGAACAGAAAGTGCGTTGCATATAATACAGAGCCTTATTTACTGTTTCCTTCTTACTTATATCATATACACTCAATGCCAAAATTTTCATATAATAAACAGATTTTTTTTTTTTTTTTTTTGCTGAGCAATCCCTGAGATTTGTGGGAGGAGTCTAGTCAATTACATCAGGTACTTATTTTTCCGGCCCCGAAAGGATGAATCCAAAATCGGAATTTGGACAAATCCTCGGAGGAATTTGAACTCAAAACGTAAAGTTGTAAGAAATGCCGCTAAACATTTTGTCCGATACGATTATGATTCTATCAGCTCACCGTCTTCGAGTCATCCATAGTACTGGTTTCAAATTTTGGTACAAGGCCGGCAAGTTCGGGGGGAGGGGGTTAATCGATTACATCGCCCCAGTGCTCAACTTGTACTTATCTTATCATCCCCGAAAGGATGAAAAGCAAAGTCGATTTCGGCGGAATTTGAACTCAGAACGTAAAGACGGACGAAATGTCACTAAGCCCGGCGTACTAACGATTCTGCTAGCTCACCGCCTTTGAGCAAATCATATTCTTTTCTATTCTAGGTACAAGGCCGGACATTTTTGGGGAGGGGAGCAGCCGATTAGATCGACCCCAGTACGCAACTGGTATTTAATATGTCGACCTCTAAAGGATGAACGGCAAAGTCGATTCGGCGGAATTTGAATTCAGAACGTAAAGACAGACGAAATACTGCTAAGTATTTCGCCCGGTGTGCTAACATTTCTGCCAGCTCACCGCCTTCAGCAATTCATAATATTTATTTCTTTATTGGCCACAGGGGCTGGCTAAACATAGAGGGGACAACCAAGGACAGACAAAGGGATTAAATCGATTACATCGATCCCCAGAGCGTAACTGGTACTTATTTAATCGACCCCGAAAGGATGAATGGCAAAGTCAACCTCGGCGGAAATTGAACTCAGAACAAAACGGCAGACAAAATACCGCTAAGCATTTCGCCCGGCATGCCAGCTCATCGCCTTGAGCAATTCATAATATTGAATAAAAAAAATATAGTCATGGGCATGGCTATTTGGTTTATAAGTTCGCCTCCCCAAAAATGTAACTGTGTTTAACTGCTCATTTACCCAAATTGAGCCCCTGCGCTACTTGGTCAAATATTTTTTATTGTATGTGTTAGATAATGCCATACCAGTTGAATTCAGTTAAGCTTATC
>NC_068987.1:61019791-61021572 GCF_001194135.2 Octopus bimaculoides | reverse complement strand
CTGTTTCTTTTTTCTAGTTAATTTTAGTTAATTTTTGTTTATTTTCAGATCACTAAAATGGAATGTCACATTAAGAAAAACGAGCATTTTCGACACCTACTTCTTTTTGCTTTTAATCAAGGTTCTATGGCCGCAAAAGCTGCTCGCAATATTTGTGCTGTGTATAGAGAGGGTGCCATAGCTGAAAGAACCGCTCGTAATTGGTATGTCAAGTTCAAAAATGGAAATTTTGACCTCAAAGACGCACCTCGTTCTGGCCGTCCAGTTGAGTTCTATGAAGAGCGATTAAACCAACTTTTGCACGAAAATTCTCGTTAAATGACAAGGGAACAGGCAGAGAAAATGGAATGCTTCCACACTGCTATAGAGAAGGTTCAGAAGTATGGAGCGTAGTTTCCGCATACTTTAAGTGACAACAACAAAAATCAACGAGCCACAATCTCCACTGGTTTGCTCGCTCGTCACCGCTCAACTCATGGACACAAGCAACGATTCCTTTACCGAATCGTTACTGGCAACGAAAAATGGTGCCTGTACATCAATATGAATCAGCGTCAGGAATGGCTTAGCCCCGGTAAACAAGCGACACAGCGCGTGAAACAAGATCTTCATCCGTGTAAAACGATGTTGTGCGTATGGTGGAACTGGGAAGGGATTATTCATTACGAATTGCTTGAACGGAACTCTATGTTCAACAGATGGAACGGCTCAACACGGCTATTCAAGAGAAAAGACCTAATCGGCAGCATGGAGTTCTTCTACTGCACGACAACGTCCGACCTCATATCGCCAATATGACCAAGGAAGCCATTCAAACGCATGGGTGGGAAGTGCTGCCACACCCACCGTACTCTCCTGATTTGGTACCAACGGATTTCCACCTCTTTCAATCTCTTTCAAATGCTATGCGCGGAGTATCGTTCAATATTCATGCAGAAATGAGAGCTTGGTTGGATCAATTTTTCGAGTCGAAATCGGGTGATTTCTACCAACGAGGTATTGAAAATCTTGTTGAACGTTGGGAAGAAGTTGCAAACAACAAGGGTGAATACATTATTGATTAATTAGTTGCTATTTTTTATTAAACCTTTTTTAAAATTTCAATTTTAAAAAACGGCGGCAATTTAGTTGCCAATCCAAGATATATATATATTGGTGTCAATATAAAATGTTACAGCATACGTAAAATATTTTCAGCGATATTTTTATTTAATAATAAAAAAGACGAACAACAGTTTGGAGAAATTAAAATTTATAACATGAAGTTATGATTCGCATTCTTTTTACATTTACTCCTAAAATAACAAATAACGACATTGTTGAGTTTCATATTGTTCAATTCTGTATCTGTGATCCTTGAAAATCGTTCCCCATTTACCTTCTTTTTACGGAGAGTTTCTAACAAATTTTGACTCACGTTGAAGCAAGAGAAAAACTGGCACATCTCTTCGACGTCAAATTCAATAATGTTACCATTCGCTGGAATCTGGAAAACTTTCGGCTCATCTTTTGACTCTAAAAATATTCAGTAAACATATTTGTAAGAATACATACATACATACATACATACATACATACACACATATATAGTTATAGTTTGCAAATCCAGTACCCTTTCAATTTTACACCTATTATTAGTGGAGCACAGAATACATTCCAAGTCAAATGGAGCAGAGTACGGCTGAACTTGTTATCTTGGGGAGAGAATGCACATATTTAATTCATATGCTACAAATGATCAAGCTCTCTATGACAATAAAAATCTATAGGATATTCTTAAG
>NC_068987.1:61018216-61019223 GCF_001194135.2 Octopus bimaculoides | reverse complement strand
TATATATATATATATATATATATATATATATATATATTCTCTTATTCTCTTATTTGTTTCAGTCATTTGACCGTGGCCTTGCTGGAGCACCGCCTTCAGTCGAACAAATTGGCCCCAGGACTTATTCTTTGTAAGCCTAGTACTTATTCTATCGGCCTTTATGCTGAACTGCTAGGTTACGGGGCCGTAAACGCACCAACATCGGTTGTCAAGCGATTGTGGGACGACAAACACAGACACACATGCACATACATACATACATACATACATACATACATACATACATACATATATCTCCCCTTTTTCTTATCTCTCCTGTGCGAACTTTCTGTCCAGCAGTCGCCATGATAGATCGCTAACCACAACATTCAATTTTTTTCTCCGTGTTTTTCTCCTTGTTTTCTCCTTTCTGTTGAAGAGCGTAGCTCGAAACGTTAAAGACTTTCTCTATTCCCGAGCGTTAAACTAATACATCCTTTTGTTGTTTACACCACCTGTCCTCGTCTGTTGTTGTTTTTTTCATAAATTTTCCAATATATATATATATATATACATATACATATATATACGACGGGTTTATTTCAGTTTCCGTCTACTAAAATCCACTCACAAGGCTTTGGTCAGCCTGAGCCTATAGTAGGTGCCACGCAGGGGAACTGAACTCAGAGCCATGACTTCTTTCAGTTTCCGTCTACCAAATCCACTCACAAGGTTTTGGTCGGCCCGAGGCTGTATATACAGACACTTGCCCAAGTATCACGCAATGGGACTGAACCATGTGGTTGAGAAGCGAGCGACTGTATATATTTTTATTGTTTAGTTACATGAATTTAAGTGACATTATTCTTCATCTTTCAAGTATTTTCCGTTTTTGTCGTTTTGTTTGAAAGCTTAAACATTTCTCTTGAGGTACACATAAGTACTTTCTCATATGAGCAAAACACCTTTTCATTAAAAATTTTATGCGAAATGTTATGTGAAAATTTTAGAGTGCAACATTTTTTGTA
>NC_068987.1:61017082-61017761 GCF_001194135.2 Octopus bimaculoides | reverse complement strand
ATTAAAATTCTTTTAAAATAAAATTATAAATATAAAACTACAAATATATAAAAAAAACACTCAAGTTACTTACATAGATCAATGTACTAATTAACTTTTGAAAGAAATTATATATATATATATATGTATATGCCACTCCGTCGGTTACGATGACGAGGTTGCAGCTGATCCGATCAACGGAACCGCCCGTTCATGAAATTAACGTGTAAGTGGATGAACACTCAAGCACTCCATAGGACACGTGTACCCTCAACGTAGTTCTCAGGGAGATTCAGTGTGACACAGAATGTGACAAGGCTGAAACTTTTAAATACAAGTACTGCTCATATTTTGCCAGCTGAGTGGACCGGAGCAACACGAAATAAAGTGTTTTGCTCAAGGACACAACGCGCCGTCGGGATTTGAACTCATGACTTTAAGATCGTGTGAGGAATGCCCTCACCACAAAGACACGCGTCTTCACTACACACACGTACAAGGATGATCATTTCTTATGAAAATGGTGCTATGCATTTTGCTAATTTATTCTGCAATAAAAAGTAACGGTTTATTCTATGCTAACTGGCAAAATCTAATGTTCTTATTCTCCTTATCTATATATATAAAAATGAGAATGTGTGTCTGTCTGTGTGTGTGTGTGTGTGTGTGTGTGTGTGTGTGTGTGTGTGTGTGTGTGTGT
>NC_068987.1:61016258-61016781 GCF_001194135.2 Octopus bimaculoides | reverse complement strand
CTTTCATTGTGATTTCTGCAATGTGGTGCATAAATTGTCAAGTAAATGAGACGCATCTTTGCCTCCACTGATTCACTTGCAAAGTGTTGAGTAAAATTATTTCGTTGCAGACCTCCTTTGGGTCTTTTTATTATCACTACGACACACATAGTCCCCAGTTGGTAACATTGATTTCAAGGCCCTCCTAGATGAGAGACTGGCATTTCACTTAATGTCTATGTTCCATGCTGGCATGGATTGGAGAGTTATTAATGTAGAAATATGGTATCGTAGCTACTAACAGTTGAGGGTTGCGTAGTCTAGACGGCGTTTTTAGATTTCATTATTCTCTTTAACCCGGGCAAAGCCGGGTATTTCTGCTAGTATAATATAAAGATGATATGTTAAAAACACTAAACAACAATAATAATAATCTTTTCTACTAAATTTTGGGGAAGGGGACTAGTCGATTACATCGACCCTAGTGTTTCACTGGTACTTAATTTATTGACCTCTTAAGATGAAACGCAAAGTCGACCTCGGC
>NC_068987.1:61015904-61016248 GCF_001194135.2 Octopus bimaculoides | reverse complement strand
TAATTTATTGACCTCTTAAGATGAAACGCAAAGTCGACCTCGGCAGAACTTGAACTCAGAACGTAGCCACGGGCAAAATACCGATAGGCATCTCGTCCAGCGTGCTAACAAAAACTTTTAATACTGTATGAAGCGCATAATATATATTGTGTGCGCGCGCGCGTGTGTGTTCTGTGAGTGTATATATATTGTGCGCTTCATAAAGCATTAAGAGTTTTTAACTCTTATTTCTTGCAATATAAGTCTTCAGTACCCTCAGTCGCAATTAGTGATGATAAAATATTTCTTTTACGGTCTTATATTGCGCCTACCTGTCTATATTCATTATATATATATATATATAT
>NC_068987.1:61012015-61014875 GCF_001194135.2 Octopus bimaculoides | reverse complement strand
AAGTAAATGAGACGCATCTTTGCCTCCACTGATTCACTTGCAAAGTGTTGAGTAAAATTATTTCGTTGCAGACCTCCTTTGGGTCTTTTTATTATCACTGCGACACACATAGTCCCCAGTTGGTAACATTGATTTCAAGGTCCTCCTAGATGAGAGACTGGCATTTCACTTAATGTCTATGATCCATGCTGGCATCGATTAGAGAGTTATTAATGTAGAAATATGGTATCGTAGCTACTAACAGTTGAGGGTTGCATAGTCTAGACGGCGTTTTTAGATTTCATTATTCTCTTTAACCCGGGCAAAGCCGGGTATTTCTGCTAATATAATATAAATAGTAAAATGAAATGAAGTATTGAAAGTCTTATTGAATAAATGAAATATTTGAGTATTAAATATATATAGGGGCTAGTATACCTTCCTGCTTCATAGTAGTCATCAAGGTCCCATCTGACAGATGTGTTTTAACTGTCTTTATATGTGTGTGTGTGTGTGTGTGTGTACGTATGTATGTGTGTATGTATGTATGTATGTATGTATGTATGTATGTATGTATGTACGTATATAAAGTTTTAAGTATTTAAAATTTTGTATTTTTGCATTGTTTTTGATTAAAAAATGTAAGTGGATTCTTTAGTTATATATTTTAAGATGAAACAGATTATTTTTATTTTATTTTATTTTAACTTTATTTTCATTTTCATCTTTGAATTATATTTTGAATTATACATTTAATTACTTCTGAACTGAAAATTTTATAATAATATATTCTTTAAAATACTCTCTAATTAGATAAGACGACAGCCCAGGAATCTGTTTTTGGTTGACTGATAGCAAAGTTCTTTAAAAATAAATATTAAACTCAAGGATGACTATTTCTTACGAAAATGGTGCTATTCATTATGCAAATTTATTCTGCAATAAAAAGTAACGGTTTATTTTATGCTAACTGGCGGATGCTTTTTAAAAAAAATCTAATGTTCTCATTCTCCTTATCTAATATAAAGATGAGATGTTAAAAACAACAACACTAAACAATAATAATCTTTTCTACTATAGGGACAAGGCCTGAAATCTGGGGGAGGATGATAGTCGATTACGTCAACCTCAGTACTCAACTGGTACTTAATTTATCGACCCCCGAAAGGATGAATGGTAAAGTCGACCTCGGGGGAATTTGAACTCAGAATGTAGCGACGGGCGAAATGCCGATAAGCATTTCGTCCAGCGTGCTAACAATTCTGCTACCTTGCCGCCTTGATGATAATAATAGTAGTAATAATAATAATAATAATAATAATAATAATAATAATAATAATAATAATAATTATTATTATTATTATTATTATTATTATTATCATCATCAACTTCATCATCATCATCATCATCATCATCATCATCATCATCATCATCATCATTATAGTGAGGATCATCATCATCGTTATCATTTGGAAAGAATGCTGTGAAGTAAGACATTTTCCCTTCATAACGCTGGGATATACACTTAATATTAGCGAAAATGGAAATCTTATAAAACGACAAAAAGGGTATCAGATATCTCCACACAACTGGTGTAATAAATGAATAATTTAAAGATAAATACTCTGCCCTAAGTAGTGAAGTAAATAAAGCCCTTAAGTGCAATTGAAAAATTCATCTATAATTGTTCTTGTTTTTTTTTTATGTCTACACCATATTCCTTGTTGTTTTAAAAACTAAGAACAGAAATCAGTTGAACTTTGGACACAGTATTCAAGTTGATCTGACATTAAAAGTTCGGAGGCTTGCTGACGATCCTAAAGAAGGATGAAACAGCGCTGCACATAACTGCCATTCACTAGAAACTTTAAGGTCTTTAAAATGTGTAGAAAAAATGGTAACAGTTTATGCTCAGCGCACCTTCTTTATTCTTTGATGTAAATTTCAAACCTACCTCAACTTGACTTAACCCATTACCTACCAGTGATCTCATATGAGATCACTTAAAAATTACAAATTTCGTAATTATCTGTCAATATTTACACATTTCTAACCTTTTTGCTATATCTACTAGGTTTATTTCTCTGATATTCAAATGAGGTTTCCTAATATTTCTATTTAAAATGTTATTTTGAAATGTTATTTTGAAATGTTATTCCAGCGTGTTTCTAAGGCTGCTTTATGTTAGAAATCAAAGTTTCATAAACAAAATTCCAGTTAATAGAATTATGGGAGGTAATGGGTTAATCTAGACGGGATTGTCTCTCCGATGATAGCTAACCACCAGGGATAGACCAGAATTTTGATGTTGTCATATTGGAAACGAAGGGATTTTTTTTATACTACCAACCTAAAATGGAAACGTTTCGAATGAAATTCTTCAATTTTTTAATTCGTTTTTTTTTCTTTGTGCTATTCTTATGTATCTATTGATATAAATCGATATCGTCTGACGATATGCAGACGGGAACTGTTTTCGCGAACTCTGATCATCTCTTGAAACTCCTATGAACTCACAACGACGGTAAACTCAGCAGCAGTCCGTTTAACTAATCCCGGATGACTGTCATTACAAGACAAGAAGAAAGATATGGTCTGAGTGTGGACCACTTAATATGTACTCTATCACAGAGGAAAGACTGTAAGCAAACCTACAATAACACGGACCCCTCGCTTTAAGAGTAGTCTATAGCAGAAATTTGGTAAATAAACTGAGGTAAGTAGCAAGCTTAGGGTTATACACATACATGTCTATGCATGCCTACATACACGAATACATTTGTGTGTATGTATGCATGTATGAATGCATATATGTATGTATATAATATATATATATAAATATATATATATATATATATATATATATATATATATATATATA
>NC_068987.1:61005607-61010421 GCF_001194135.2 Octopus bimaculoides | reverse complement strand
ACACACACACACACACACACACACACACACACACACACACACACACACACACACACACACACAACTTCTACAATAATTTTCTTCAACTTGTTTTAGTCATTCAAATCATTCAGCAAATTAAACTACATAACTAGAAATTTTAGGAGTCGGGGCAATAGTTGATTAAATCGACCCCAGTACTTGACTGGTACTTTATTTATTGACACCAAAGGGGTGAATGTCAAAATTGGCCTCGGTGATTTCGTATTGCCTAAATTGACATCAACAATTGTGGCGTAGTTTGAAGATACGTATATTAAAGAAATTTACCTGACTTTTTCTTCTTCAACAGGCCTGGTATATTGAGTTTCTGTAAAAATGACTCACTCTTCTTTATAGACCCACTGCAATGAAATTTTGAGTTCTTATGTACAATACTTTGTATCTGTTAAAGTAAATGGATATTATATGGAAGAACCAGCATGCATTTCTCCAATGATTTATATACAATACGTGTATCTGTTAAAGTAAATGGATATTATATGGAGGAACCACCATGCATTTCTGTGGGGATGAACCGGAAGAAGTGGGTCATGACGTCAATGGTCAAGGGACTGACCGGAAGAAGCATGAGAAGGTAAGTGCGGGAGAGACAGGGCAGGGCTGGCCGAGGGAATTCCCTCCCAGATTGGTCAGATGGCAGCTGCTTATACTGGGTGAAAGAGTAGGGCAGGATCGCTGGAGTGACTACTACTAGACAGGCGCAGATGAGAAAGGAAGGTAGATCAACCTCTTTTCATTTCCCACGCACGACAAACTATTTCGGCAATTGTATACAGACGTCGTTGTCCGCTTGATATATGATGGCAGTGAAGATAAGAATCGGCAGTGGTGTTATCAGACTTTTCTATGGCGAAGGTGACATAGTAGCCTGGATTCGAGAGGCCAAAGTTGTGACCAAGCTACAAGGCATCAAAGATGTAGCGAGCCTCATAGCCTTGTATTTGGAGCGGAGTGCGCTGGCACTTTACCTCAAAATGGACAAAGAACAACTGAACGCGGCGAAGATCGAGCAGCTCTTGTGAGAGACTTACACAGATGGAGAGCTAAGCTGAGAACGATCTGATGGAGAAGAGAACAGGTCGACGAATACGCTGCGGAGGTACGGAGGCTGGTTGTGTTGTCTGGTCTTACCAGTGACGGACTTGAGAAAGTAGCACAACTGGCCTTTGTGAATGGCTTTCCCCACGACGTGTGGGTGCGACTACAACAGTTGCCAGGCGGCAACAAAATGGCGATGAGTTAGCTCATCGTTCAAGCCCGCGTGTTGACACAAAACACCGGGCGGAAGGCAGTGGTGGTAGCGGCTGCAGAAATACACGACGCTGTGCGACGGCCGGTGAAGGACGGAAAGAAGTCTGCTGTGGAACTACAGCGACTGTTCATAGGCCGGTGTTTTAAGTGCCAAGGACTGCACATGGTGAGGGACTGCGCGGAGCCTGGACCGGTTTGCTACCGGTGCAAACAGACTGGGCATATCGCCCGAAATTGTTACCTGGGAAAAGGCCACGGGGGAGTTGTTGCCTCTCAAACTTCATCCGCGAACGAGTAGAGACGTTGGTGAAGTCACTGCCGCCCGTAGTTGGGGCCGTGGTCAGAGGAAATACGTTCAAGGCTCTCGTGAACACGGGATGCACGACGACTCTAGTGACTCCGAGGGTGACAAAGAAATGGAAGGGGACGAGTAGCGACGGCAGCGAAATCGGATACAAGGGTAGCAGCGATGTGGATATAGCTGTGCGCGGCACAACGCTAAAGCTGCGAGCGATCGTGATCGACCACGTGGTAGACGGAATTGACGCCCGGAGCGAGTTTGAAGAAGATTTAGAGAAGTGGATTAAGGAAGGTGCCTTTATCCCGTGGAAGGAGGAGGGGTGAGCGGAGTGCTACCTCTAATGGCAGTGGTACAGTCAACAAAGGGCAAAGTTAGACTGGTACTGGACTTTCGGGAGATGATCGGCCATGTACCGTACCACATAGGTGGCGAGGCGACCGACGTTTGCGATGAGACGCTGCGCGTATGGAGGCAGTCGACTAAAGCAACGACGATCGTCGACTTGCAGTCGGCATATTTGCAACTCCATGTGAACGATGAACTGTGGCAGTACCAACTGGTGCGATGCAAGGCCGGACATATTATCTGACAAGTCTGGATTTTGGGCTGAATTCTGCGCCGAAGATCATGGCGACAGTGCTCAAATCCATCCTGGGAAAGGTGGATAGAATAAGAAGGGCCACCAGTTCTTACATAGATGACATCCTAGTGGACGAAACCGTAGTTCCTGCCACAGAAGAAATTCGGAATCCACCGGAGCCAATGGCTGGAGGAGCTGCACTGGGGCTTAAGCTACAGAGAGACAGAAAAGGCGGGTTGGTATTTCGTAGGGGGAGCGAGATTCCATAGCTGGGTACCAACGTCAGCATGAGAGAACTGTTCTCAATGTGCAGGAAGTTAGTAGATCACTATCCGATCGCGGGGTGACTGCGTACGGCATGCAGCTACACCAAGAGACGAGTAGAAGGGGAGAAATGGAGTGACAAGGTGGGAGTAGGAATGGTGGCGATGACGTTGGGAAATCCTGGTGAGGACGAGAGCGGAAAACCCAGTTAGAGGGAACTGGCAGGTTCCCAGATCGGATTGCGGGACCGTATGGTGATGCTAGCAGCATTGCGATAGGGGTTGTGTTGGAAATCGGAGGTACTGAAGTGGAGGATGCCGCCTGACTTCGAAAAGCAGGCGACTACAACCACACCAATGTCTCTGAGTTGGACATAGTACTGAAGGGAGTGCATTTGGCCTTGAAATGAAGGCTCCGCTCTATCGATATCAGGACAGATCCGGCTACCGTGCTTGGCTGGGTAGGATCGGTGACCATCGACGAGAAGAGGATGCGAACCAAAGGGGATGCGGAAATGCTAGTGAAGCGCCACTTAGGGATCCTAGGGGAGCTGATTGGCGAGTTCGGCCTGAAGCTGAATGTAGTCCTTGTGCCTTCAGAGAGAAACATGGCAGACACTCTAACCAGGGTTAAAAAAAAGACCTGGTTAGAGGAGTCGGAAGAATCGAAGCAAGGGGTAACTGCGGTGTGTCAGTTAAACGACTCCGAACTAAGGAGACTGCATGCCATGCATCATATGGACGTGGATAGGACCCTGTATCTCGCCAGGAGGATTGACCCCGACGTTATCAGACAGAGCATTCAAAAGGTGGTTGGGAACTGCGACAGGTGTCAATCCATTGACCTTGCTCCGGGTGTACATTAACAGGGAAACATTTCGGTAGAACACAACTGGAGACAACTAGCAGTTGATGTAACACGCTACTGGCAGGGGACATATCTCTCGATGGTCGATTGTGGGCCGGGCCGGATGGCCATTTGGAGAGAATTGAGGACAGGCACTGCGGACGAGATGGCACGTATTCTAAACGAGGTATTCTTAGAGGGGGACCCTGTGGACGAATTGCTGATGGACAACAGCACAACATTTCGTTCGGAGGCGCTGAAGGAGATGCTTGACAGGTGGAAAGTGCACCGCTTTTTCAGAGCGGCATACAGGCCGAGTGGAAATGGGATCGTGGAGAGGGGACATGTCTCGCCGATTAGGACAGGCCAAAGAGTTCGTGCTACACAGAGTGATATTCAAATATGAATGGCGGCATCCGAGTAAACCATCGAGATGCTCTGTAGAAGAGAGAGGGTCCGACTTCGTGGAGGTGGGAGATGAAGTCTGGGTCAAGCCACCAAAGGCACGCTGCACAACTCAGTGGAACAAAGGAATAGTGACGGCTGTCAACTCCAAAACTAACATCTCTGGATAGAATGCAGCGTCATGCCTTGGATGTTCGTAGGATTGTCGCTTCGTCGGATGATGATTGTGGAGAAGAGGTAGAGAATGAGGTTCCCAGTTTGAGAAGATCACAACGTGCAAAGCTCTCACCAGAGTGGGTGATAGATTTCGACGTGGAGTGAAGTGAGGAGGTGAGCTTTGAGATCAGAGGGGGGGGGCGTGTGGGGATGAGCCGGAAGAAGAGGACCATGGCGTCAATGGTCAAGGGACTGACCGGAAGAGGAAGCGTAAGAAGGGAGGTGCGGGGGAGACAGGAAGGGGCCGGCCTCTTGGCTGGCCGAAGCATCGTGAACGGACGTCAGGGAATTTGCTCCCGGGTTGGTCAGATAGCAGCTGCTTATACTGGGTGACAGAGTAGGGCAGGATCACTGGAGTGACTACTACCAGACAGGCGCACACGAAAGAGGAAGGTAGGTGAACCTCTTTTCATCTCCCACGCACGACAATTTCTCTCAAATGATTTATGTACAATACTGTGTATCTGTTAAAGTCAATGGATATCATATGGAGGAACCAGCATGCATTTCTCAAATGATTTATTATGTACAATACCGTGTAACTGTTAAAGTAAAGGATATCATGGAGGAACCAGCATGCATTTCTCAAACGATTTATTATGTACAATACCGTGTATCGGTTAAAGTAAATGGATATCATATGGAGGAACCAGCATGCATTTCTCAAATATATACGTAATTCTAACTGCCTTAGTTCATTTCCATTTACAGATCTAGTTACTTCTGAAAAGAAAACTACTATCTTCGAAAGACCGACTCAGACTAAAAAAATTTGTTGCTCTTTTTTCTTGATGCTATTCTTCTCGGGATTAAAACTGGTTCTTATTATTTCTTTGAATCTTTGAAGATTCCCTTCCATCTATTATCTTGTTTTAGTACTTGGCTGGCTGCCATACTGAGGCTCAGTTT
>NC_068987.1:61002042-61005457 GCF_001194135.2 Octopus bimaculoides | reverse complement strand
ATATATATATATATATATATATATATACGACGGGTTTCATTTGGTTTCCGTCTACCTAATTCACTAACAAGACTTATCCATATCACGAAGACACTTGTCCATGGTGCTGTGTAGCAGGACTGTACTCATAACCACATAGTTAATTAGCAAGCTTCTCAACCACACAGCTGTTTGTGCTTATATATATTGTGTTAATATGAAGCTTTTGCAATTACGAAACACACATGCATGAAAATGGAACGGCCATGTAACCTTTTAATGAGTTGTTAGATCATTAGCTAAAACATAATGGTTATATAATAATGTGCCGAACTTGAGTTCAATTTTCATCAAAGCTCTTTTACGATGTCTATTCTGAATTATTCAGTTTAACTTTGAATTATTTTGACATCGCTACACTGGAATGTTTGGCTGTCCAGTCTCAAACAAAATAAAGTGACATACAGGCATAACTGAGTCATAGCTTTTATACACCGAAATCTATATTTAAATACTGACGAAAACTGGATCATATAAATATGCACCAAGAAATGTAGGTAACACTGGGCAACAGTTTTTTCTTTTAAAGAATTGTCGTCCCAGATTCTGAATATATTCACGACACTGAATAAGAATATGACCTTCATTTGCTTCTAGCAGCTCTAGTTTTTGAGATGATGTACATATCAATAAATGTGCTCTTATCACAACAGAGAACTAAATTTACTGAAGTTCTTGGAGAAAAATGATTTTGTTTCTTGCGACGATGTTCAATGCTTGTTGATAAGTTGGGTATATCAAAATGTGTACCAAGTGAATGGCGGTTATTTTTAGGTAGCTCTAAGCCGGGCTTAAAATATGTGCTTCTAAACAATAGCAACAAATATGGATCAAATCCAGCTGGTTACTCAACTAAGATGACTAAGCAGTAGGAAATAGTCGCCTGGGTCTTACTGGAGATATATTACGATCACCAATAGATAATCTGTGTGAATCTTAAGATGGTGAATTGTCTCCTGGGTCAGCAGAGTAGATACACCAAGTATTCTTGCTTTGTTTATGAGATAGTAGATCTAAGGTTGAACACTGGGTGAGAAAACAATGGTCGTGGGAGAAAAGAATGTAATCACTGAACCGTTGGTTGATACAGATCAGATCATTTTACCACCACTGCACAGCAAAGTAAGTTTAATGAAATAGTCTGTGAAGGCTTTCAACAAAGAAGAGGATTGCTTTAACTACATATTCAGAAAATTTCCAGCGCTGAGCATGGAGAAGCTGAAATCGAGGAACTCATGAGAGATCCACAAGATTTAATGAACATTGCTGAAGCAGATGCATGATGTTCGTTCACTCTTATAGTGAGAAAGTTTCTTGAAAACCATAAAGCAGATGACTACTCTGAACTAGTGGAAAACATGTTCTCTTCTTTCCGCCAACTTAGTTCTAATATGAGCATCAAAATATATTACCTCCACAGCCATTTTGATTGTTCTCTTAGTAACCTCGGTGACCTAAGAGATGAACAGGGTGAGTGATTCCACCAATATTTAAGATCTATGGAAAAAAATATCCCGGGGACACTGAGATAGCCATATAGTGGCGGAGTATTTCTGGGTCATTCAACGTGATTGTCCTGGAACAGTTCATCACGCCGCCTTCGTGAGACGCCTGAGTAAATGAACTTCGGATCAATGATAACTTTCTACCCTTGTTTCACAATCATCCGATTCTATGGATGTAATTTAAACATGAATAATCATACTCTTCTAATATGAAGCAATTTTTTTTTATCCAAAAGGGAACAAGTATGATTTGTAGTTATCAATCTTTGTGCCCGATCGTTATGTGCATAAGAATTTGGAGTATAACATCTCGATAACCAAAGCTGCTAGAGAAAAACTGAAGGCCTGTTTAGAATGAGCAACCAAAATTTGCCTAGAAAACAGATTTAATACCTTAATTCTGTGTTCTTCAGTATAATTTAACCATGTTTTGGGACATGTTAATCTACACAAACACGGAAATCATAGCAAATTGACTGGATATTGTTATGTTGCGCAAAGGGAAAGAAACTACCCACCTCATCGTGGTATTCTCAGCATCTGACTCATCAGTTGTTGCATCTCTAAAAGAAAAGTAAAAATTATACAAATATTTGTGAATAACAGGAACCAGAATGTAAATTTTAAACTGGTAACCACCCCAGTCGGAAGATGAAATAAGATGCAATTCAGTCGGAAAATGATAATGATAATAATAATAATGGCGATTAAGACGATAACGACGACAGTGGAAACGATGATGATGATGATGGTGATGATGATGATGATGATGATGATGATGATGATGATGATGATGATGATGATGACGACGACGATGATGACGATGATGATGATGATGATGATGATGATGATGATGACGACGACGATGACGATGGTGATGATGATGACGACGACGACGACGACGATGACGATGGTGATGATGATGAGGATGATGATGAGGATGATGATGAGGATGATGATGAGGATGATGATGATGATGATGATGATGATGACGACGGCAACGAGGACGATGACAAGGACGATGATGATGAAAATGATTGTGATGATGATGATGACAATGGTAACAATGACTACACTGGGAGATGAGCGTCGTGAAATAAATAAACTGCGATTGATTGATTAACTAATATAGATGGTCGCAGAGGATGAAGGCATCAAGAATACTGAATGGTTACGGTTAGAAGTACCTTTGATTATAGGTCGCCATAAATAGTATTGAGTCGAAGCTCAATAACAACAACAACAACAACAAAATGAACCGACTTGAAGCATCTATGTAATTTGCTCATCATATTACAAATAAAAGCTAAATATCCATCAAATCACTATGAGCAGTGATTTGAGAAATAACTGAGGGTCGCATAGATACAGTAGATGACCTTGATATATAATTTTAAAAAAAAACAGACAAGAGATACGGTTAGAACACTTTGATTATAAGTTTACTCCATTAGAACTGACCGGGCGTTAAACAAAAATAATGACAATAACAATAACAAAAATAACAGCTACATCAATAACAATTTTTGACTAAGATAAATTTCAGGTCATACATTGATTTGTCACGAATGAATACACCCGATTATATCGATATCCTTTCACCAGTAATTCATAAAGCAATTTCATCATTGCTAAATGAACCTCCCATTTTATTTTAATATTCCAATGGAGCACACGTAATGTGTCGTCTGCAAAGGTAGAACGTCATACAAATCAGTGTGTGCATACACACACACACACACACACACACATATATATTTATCTGTTTCTTTGGTCAGTTATTAAAACGTATATATATGTATATATATATATATATATATATATATACATATATATAAATATATATATATATATATATATATATATATATA
>NC_068987.1:60995823-61000982 GCF_001194135.2 Octopus bimaculoides | reverse complement strand
ATATATATATATATATATTTGTTTTGCAAGATTCTTGATGTGAAATCGTGTGTTGAAACAGATATTGTTGTATTTGGGGATGGTCATGTTGCCAGTTTAGCCAATAAAAACACACGCACTATATATTGGCTGTTAATTTGCTTCAGCTTTATATTACATTACATTACATTAATCGTATTTCGGCCATTTCTGTGACCTCACCAGTGGTCCTTTGCTTTCTTCTTTCTTATTTGTGTGTCCCTCCTTACTAACGATCAGCCATTTTGTATTTTGTATTCCTATTGTATGTGTCTAAGGAAAATAGATAGATAGATAGATAGATAGATAGATTGGTTGTTAGTATAACAAATTGGTAAGATGGGATTGAATTGTACGAGCTATAGATGAAGCCGGGAAGGGGCCAAGGAAGGAATTCGATGAACGATAGTAAGGTAGCAGCAGAGGAAGATATGCTGAGATATGGAAAAAGGTACAAAAGGAACAGATAGATAGATAGAGAGAGAGAGAGAGAGAGAGAGAGAGAGAAGGAAAGAAAAAGAGAAATGGAGTAAAAAGAGAAAGAAAGAAAGGATATGTAGCTACCTGAATCGTAATCAGGAGAAATTATAGACATTACATAATGAGCAAACGAGTTATAAAATTTGTGCTTACAGGAAAAGATTATGTTAGAGCACCTACTGATTAATGAGGGGTTGTGGTGGCGGAGGATAGTGAGTTATTTCCTTGAACACAATTTACAAGCATTTGTAAATGGTATTCAAGGAAGTCACTAACATACATACATACATACATACATACATGATGATCGCCACATCTTGTCAGATGATAGCCACATCTTGTCAGATGATAGCCGAGTCATATTCAGCCTGATTGTTCTGATTTACGTTCATCCCTGTATCATGAGAGCGGATGTGACTTTTTATGTTCGTGCCTCGCATTCCTCGCTATGCAGAGACCCCCTTCGGCCATGACTGACCATGGGATTGCACCTAAGAAGTTACCCTCCTAGGCACAAGTCCGGGCAAGGTTGTATATGGAAGACCAGCAGTCGCCCATGCATATTGGTCTCCCCTCTCCACGCTACCAGTGTTATCCAAGGGAAAGGCAAAGGCTGATACAGTTTGGCACCTGTGACGTAGCAACTCATTTCTACAGCTGAGTGAACTGGAGCAACGTGAAATAAAGTGTCTTGATCAAGAACACAACACGTAGCCCGGTCTGGGATTCGAACTCACAACCTCACGATCGTAAGTTCGACGCTCTAACCACTTAGCCGTGCGAACTTCACTTCCTTGCTATAAAACTTTATAAAATGCAAATCGAACCAAGAAATGAAATGCATAGTGAGACTTCAGTACCCCATTGGATTAGCTTGGTAATTGGTCTTGGTTTGTTTACATTCTTGTATCTTAGCGAGTTCAGAAAAAGAAACCAATAGAAGTGGTACCAGTTTAAAAAAATAATTACTGGGGTCGATTTGTTCGACTGCATCCGTCAAAGGGTGCTCCAGCACGAGCCGCAGTCGAATGACCGAAACTAGCAAAATGTAAAGACAAAAGATATGTATAAACCCTGTTTGTCATAACCGTCCTTATATGTTTATATATTGCTGCGCGCGCATGCGTGTGTTTCTTTTTGTTTATGCATTTTTGTTTATAATGAAGATTTTAATTATTGAGTGGATTCTGCGTAACTCACATCGAACGAATATGAATACAGAACGTCACGGCCTGAGGAAAGATGAATGAAACAGGAGCAGCGATTAAATTCTTCAATTTTACACAATTAATACATACCTACACTTCCAACGAGACAGTTGTTGAGCATTCCATCTCTCTCTCTCTCTCTCTCTCTCTCTCTCTCTCTCTCTCTCTCTCTCTCTCTCTCTCTCGCTCTCTCTCTCTCTATCTATCTATCTATCTATCTATCTATCTCTCCATACACACATAGACATAGATATTATATGTATATATGTTATATAATTATATACAGCAGTCGTCAGTCAAATTCCACACGTGTAAATACATATTTTTATACGTTTATATATTAGTATGTGTATATATGTGAATGTTTTTTTATTCATCCCTCCTTCCGCCAAACCGTCAGTCCACCCATCCATCCATCTTTATTATATATATAAAAAAAAAAACGTCTTCCCTTTCAAAGCCTAGCCAGGCTCATGGGCCCGGTTTCCCGGTTTCTATGGCGTATGTGTTTCCCCCCGCCCCCAGTTGGACGGGACGCCAGTCCATCGCAGCGTTACTCAAGAAACAGGAAGAAAGAGTGAGAGAAAGTTGGGGCGAAAGAATACAACAGGGGTCGCCACCACTCCCTGCCGGAGCCTCGTGGAGCTTAGGTGTTTCGCTCAATAAACACCGGGACATTGCGCCTCCGCTTATTATTATTATTATTATTATTATTATTATTATTATTATTATTATTATATATATATACATATATATAGCGTGTGTGTGTATACATACACAAACACATAAATATACACATATACATATACATATATGTACATACACGAACACACACACAAATATACATGTATACACTCACACACACATACACACACAATTTAAAATGAAATAAAACTGTTGCAATGTCGTCACGGACAATACCTCTTAAAGTATGGTTCACACCGACGTCCAGTTAACATCACTACCACCTCTACCACCACCTCCACCACCGCCTCCACCTCCACCACCATCTCTGCCTCTACCTCCACCATCATGCATCACAATGATAACGATACCGCTATCACTTCGCTAACTACCTCCACTGTCACCACAACTCCAATAACGGTGTGTTTCTAGAAATAACAATCAAATCTCCCTCGAATTATATGTTATCTTGCGAAAGAAAGATGTATACGTTGGATATTATTGTCTCTGATACTCAAAAAGATGCGATGGCCACGAGTAGACCGACTTCGATCATTGATATAATCAATCGAATAGCTGGAGTTAAATTAAAACATCAACATCAGCAGCAGCAGCAGCAATAACAACACAAGCAATTCTTGAGCCTCAATTCGGTGGTTTGATCTGCTAGAAACAGCAGATGAATTCCTTCAACTGATACTCTGCCATTTTGATTAAGGAGTTCACACATTTGAAGATGTATTCGTGTAGACCGCTCCAAAAAAGACTGGATGGTCACATTAGGAATGATTTTGATCGTAGGTCTACTCCATCGCAACAACAACAGGAGACAGTTTTTGTGCCTCTATTCAGTCGCTTGATCCGCTAAAAAAAAGCAGACATATTCCCTCAAATGATGCTTTACCACTTTAACGTGTTGATATATATATATATATATATATATATATATATATATATATATATGAGAATCTATTCCTATAGTCCTCTCTAAAAAGACGTGATGGTCGCTTCAGAAATGCTTTTGTTCATTGGTCTACTCCATCGTACTTGACTCGTGGCTAACCACCACCACTACCAACAACAACAAGAATCGCAAGAACAACAACAGCAACAACAATACTAGCAATGGCTATAATTTGTTTACTTACTTCTTTTTCGCTGATTCTACATTTTCATACATGTCTGCATCCGTCTCCTCTGATAATTGGTTCCCTTTATCCAGGTTGATGCAAGCAGCGTTAACAACGTCTGCTGAATTATCGTCTTTCAAATGATCGTCACTGGGAAACATACTGTCGTCACTTTGTTGATGAATATTCATATCGTTTCTAGGCGGGTCAGGCATGATCCGGGGTTAATTGCGAGAGAATGTGATGTCTTTCTGGTTTTTTGTTATCTTTGGAGTTTGGCAACTTAATTTGTTACTTCCGGGAAATCGTGTAAAAAAATTGTTTTGCCTTACCCGTGACATAATTACTTCATAGATTTGTAATAGAATTGTACATTTAAAAAAAAAACTCTACTACTACAACTGCTACTACTACCACTACTACTATTACGGTTGCTGCTGCTGCTACTGCTACTGCTGCTGCTGCTGCTACTACTACTACGATGTTTTTGGATGTATGTGAATCTATACATGCGTGTATATGTGTTTAAGTGCAGATATATGAATGTGTGCCCGCGCGCGAGTTTGTGTGTGTGTGTGTGTGTGTGTGTGTGTGTGTGTGTCTGTGTCTGTGTGTGTGTGTGTGTGTAATTGTGCGTGTGTGTGTCACTGTAATAAGATGATGGTGAAAGGCCACAAAGGTCAGAAGTAACTATATAAATAGCAGTATAAAAAATATGCAAAAAGAACAATGCATTTTTTTCCCTTTTTGTTAACATAGCCGTTCTCATTGTCAACAAAAGTATCTGTGAGTACTACACCTACGTTTACATAGCTAAAAACCTGTTCTACAAGATTTATAGGCACTGTTTTCTTAGAGGAACATCCCCACACCTACTTCAAATAAGTTCATGTTGCGATTTTGTCAGAAACAGGTTTCGTTCCTGAGAATCAATGACAAGTAAAAGAAAAAAAAAATTATTGCAGCTTTCTTTACTTACATATAAAATCTCCAATATAAGGCAAAAATCTTTATTGCTCACTCTCGTCAAAAGTGGGGCTATGCAATAAATAGCTAAAGCTGTTTTCTTGCTTAGATGCAGGGACAGAAATTTTATAAGTAAGGGTTTAGTCGATATTATCGACCTCAGTACTTTATCACAATTTCTCGATCGTGAATACAATACTCTTACCACTAGGCCATAGATCATGCGATAAATGATAGTAATAGTCCTTTCTATTGATAAGCACAATACCTGAAATTTGGGGGTATGGGGTTAGTCGATTACATCGACACCAGTGCATGACTGATACTTAATTAATCGATCCCGAAAGGGTGAAAGGAAAAGTCAACTTCGGTGAATTCGATCTCAGAACGTAGCGACGGGCGAAATACTTTGCAGCATTTTACCCGACGTCCTAACGATTCCGCCAGCTCACCGCCTTAATAATAATAATAATAATAATAATAATAATAATAATAATAATAATAATAATAATAATGATGATGATGATAATAAAGGTCACAGAAAACGAGAAAGCAACCATACTCTGGGATATGCCAATACACACAGATAGAGAAATTAAGGCAAATAGACCAGATATAGTTGTCAAAGATCATGAAGAAAAAAAATGCTTTCTAATTGATGTATCAATACCAG
>NC_068987.1:60991096-60995793 GCF_001194135.2 Octopus bimaculoides | reverse complement strand
AAATGGAAAAACTTTCAAAATACAAAGACCTGGAAATAGAGATAACTCGAATGTGGAGTCTAAAAACAGAAACAATTCCTATCATAGTAGGTGCCTTAGGTATAATAAAAAAATATTCAGACAAATACATAACAAAAACACCAGGACTTACAAATATATATAACATACAGAAAATTGCACTACTGGGTACTGCACACATTCTACGCAAAACACTTTCAGTACAGTAAACATAAGAGCACCACAGCAAATCACAGCACATACCCAAGGCGCACAGAGCTACGCTCGGTAGTGAAGTGAAAGCACGTTATAAAAAAAAACTACTGAACAATAATAATAATAATTATAATTATAATCCTTTCTACTGTAGGCATAAGGCCTGGATTTCTGGGGGGGAGGAGGGCAGTTTATCACATCGACCCCAGTACTCAAATGGTACTTGATTTATCGACTCCCAAAGTATGAAAGGCGAATTCGACATCAGCGGAATAATAATAATCCTTTCAACTGTAGGGTCAAGGCCTGAAATATGGGGGAGCGGACTAGTCGATTACCTCGACCCCGTTGTTTCACTGGCACTTAACTTTTCGACCCCAAAAGAATGAATGGCAAAGTAGACCTCAACCGAATTTGAACTCAGATCGTAAAGAATCAGAAGAAATGCTATTAAGTATTTTGTCCGATATGCTAACGATTCTGCCAGCTCGCTGCCTTAATAATCCTTTCTATTATAGGCACAACGCCTGAAATCGTGCGGGAGGGGGGCTTGTCGATTACATCGACTCCAGTGTTCAAATGGTATTAATTTTATCGATCCCGAAAGGATGAAAAGTTAATTTTATTTCGTCGGAATTTGAACTCAGAACGTAAAGTCAGAAGAAATGTCAATAAGCGTTTTGTCCGACACGCTAACAATTCTACCAGCTCGCTACCTTCAATGCAGTAAATAATCCTTTTTACTATAGGCACAAGGCCTGAAGTTACATCGACCCCCAGTACTCAACTGGTACTTATTTTATCGACCGCGAAAGGATGAAAGACCTCGTTAGAATTTAAACTTAGAACATAAAAACGGACGAAATGCCGCAAAGCATTTTGCCCGGCATGCTAACGAATCCACCAGCTCGCTACCTTCAATGTAGTAAATATGTAGAATGACAATCAATGTGTTGGCTATAATGGTCCAAAGATTTTAAAGACAATACAAAAAAAAAGGGATCAAAACAGTGAGAGTTAACGTTAAAATGTGTAAGAAGTAAAGTAATAACAGATGTATAATACCATGTTATACCACGGGTCTCATCTTGTGGGGGCGGCCGTCTTGATATATAGCGTAACTTGGATATTTTTAGGCCAAGCGAAGTGATCTCATCTAGCACTGATCTCATCTGATTTCTTCTTCTTCTTAGAGAAACATACATCCGTACAGACAGATAGACAGACAGACAGACGAACCGAAAGATGGAAAGGAAGAGACAGAAAGAAAAAATGAGAGAAAAAAAAAAGAAAGCGGAGGGTCGACTCTATTACAAAGTAGCTGCCTTGTCGACTTCAAAAGAAAAAGTGGCTAAGTTGAATTCGGCGGGATTTGAATTAAAAGCGTTGAAAACCAGAATGATTAGCACAAAGCAATATGTCTAATGCACTCATGACTCCGCCATTTGACCGCCTTACATAATGAAATACCATCAAGGTAAGGTCCACAATGGAGGGACCTTCACTAAAAGTCTACCAAGGGACACCACAGATTTGGTGTTATCTTGAGCAATAAGAGTATATGACTTTTCTTAGACGTTCTTATATAGCTTATAAGTACATACTGAGCGCAGACCAAGTCACTCAGGTTATACTCTTCACAATCACCCACCGTTCAACAATCTCAGTGAGAAACAACATATCGCTTATCAAAAGAAACTTAAAGTCAATGAGGACCTCTTTGAAGAGAAACTTGTCCCTCTGCAGTTCTTTCTTCCGAGTCCACCGGGTAGTTACCGTATAGACGAAAACTGCCTACCCTTCTTGGTTAAAAAAAAAAACAAAAAAAACTGTGGTAATATATTTTCGGTAGCGGCGTACTGACAGAATCAGTAGCAACCCGGGCAAAAATGTTTAGCGATATTTCGTTCGTCTTTATGTTCTGATTTCAAATTCCGCTGGCGTTCACTCTGCCTTTCATCCTTTTGGGATCGATAAAATAAGAACCAGTTGAGCACTGGGGTCGATATAATCGACAGGCTTTCCCCCACCCTAAATTGCTGGCCTTGTGCCAAAGTTTGAAACCAATATTTTTTCGGTAGTATCTGTTGAAAGAGGGATCCGTCTTACATGTGACAAAAGTTGTTCGACATGTGCGACCAATCTCTATGAGTAAACTAAGACCTGGCATTCCACGAGTGGCTACAGAGCAGTTTCATCACTCAGAGCGCATCGTGGAAGTCTCGGCTTACGGCATTTATATGCTTGTAGAACTGGTCTATAAATAGTGCCTCACTACAGGTAACACGGTCAGACTAGAGGAGTCGAAAGTCCTCAAGAACAGATTACCCGGTTGATTCGAGTCGATGACCAGAACTTCTCCGATAATTATCCCGTATGCCTAAGGTTTAGCAAAGGCTAGGAATTCTTTTATATAATTTAAAAGGGCGTGATCTTCGTTCTTCAGTTTGTAAGTTAATGTTTCATGCATTTTGATATTAATAGGTTATAGCCCCATTTCTTTAGATGCCGTATATTATGTCATTTACATATATCGATAATTACATCGAGATGGCTTCATTCATGAAAGGTATCCCATGAATACGATATACATGTGTGTGAGCGTGTGTGTATGTGTGTATACACACACACACACACACATACGTATATGAGGAGGTACCCAAAAGTAACCGGGAACGTTCTCCAGGGGAAAAGCCCGTTGTAGTTCAGACTTCCGCCGCTAGAAGCCACGTGATGCAGCCCACAGGTATCAGTCTGCCGACCGGCGTCTTTCAGTGAAGTCCTTTTGCCACGTTGTGCGTCTTTGTTTTTCCAGTGCTTCTCCCCTGTTTGTTGATTTTTGCGTTAGCTGAAACGAAGGAACAGCATACTTCCGTGAAATTTTCTGCCAGAGAAAACGGCGGCCGAAACAGCTGTTATGCTTCAAACAACTTACAAGGACGCTGCCATGAGCAAGAAAAATAGTTTACGAATGGTCGCTTATCGCTTGAAGACCAACCTCGTTCAGGGCTACCGTCAACCCTCACTCCCGAACGAATGCAAACATCACGAATATTCATGAACTGATCTTCAAGGATCGTCACCAAACAATTGACGAACTTGTTGACATGACTAGTGTGTCCTGGAGTCAACGAATTTTGAGCGAGGAATGCAAATGAAAAGAGATGCAGCAACATTTGTGCCTCGCTTGCTCACAGAAAATCAAAAACAGTTACGATTGAATGCGTGTCATCACTGATGACGGAAGCTGGTGCAACGGAATTTGCAGATGTAGAAGAGGTGAAGAAAAAAAATCGACGAGGAGTTAACAGGCTTCACTTCGCAGCAATTCCAGCACTGCTTCGAACTGTGGAAAACGCGTCTGGACCGATGCATTGCTTCAAATGGAGAATACTTTGAAAGCGATAAAAGGTGTAAACATGTAAAACTAAGTGAATAAAACAATATCACAAAATTCCGGTTTCTGTTGGGTACCCCGTCGTACATACATACACGAGTATAAGTCAAAAACTATACGCTCCCTTGTTTGTTTCTATAATTTATCCAAACAAAAGCAGGGGTTGAAGAATTACATCTTTCGAAACAGTCTCTTTGATTTTTGATGCACTTTTTCTTGCGCCCTGCAAGCTTAATCATTCTATCGGAGAAGGTTTGCTGCCGGTCGTGCAGCCATTTATGCACCACTTCCTACATTTCTCCGTCCGTAGCAAATCGACGACCTCGTAAAGGATGATTGAGCGGTCCAATGTGGCGATAGTTGGAAGGGGCGAGATGTGGGCTGTATGCTGGGTGTTCCAGCAGCTCTAAGCCCAATTTTCCAATGGTTTCAACGATGTGGGTGGTTATCTGGGCGTGCATTATTGTGCAACAGTAATACTTGATTTGACCTCGGCGTTTATCACGAATTGCTGGCTTTAGTTTGCTGGCCACTGGTAATGTTCCAGTATAGGCCTTTTTGCGTCCCCCACATTGGTTTGCATCACTTTTTCTGCCACCTTATCGACGTCCTCTCGTCGGTTTATCAGAACCATAACCAGTAACCTTCCCTACGTTGGATCTGGAACTCACAGTGAATAGTGAAAGTGAATGCCAGCATGCATGTGTATATAATTTCGTATACATGTATATTTATAAGGATGTGTATATTGGTTTGTTCATGTGCATATGTATGTAAGTGTCAAGATATGTTCGTATATGCGTGAGTGTCCATATACGGTATATACAAGGATATGCTTATCTTGGCACTAACTTGGTGTCCTTATCAAAATACCATGATTCTAATGAATCCTACAAATGATTATATATATACACATACATATGCGTGTATATATATATGTGTGTGTGTGTGTGTGTGTGTGCGTGTGCGTATTCGTATATATACGTATGTATATGTGTATATATATATATATATATATATATATATATATATATATATATGTTTGTATTTATGTATGTATATGCATGTATATTTACATATATATATA
>NC_068987.1:60983240-60985659 GCF_001194135.2 Octopus bimaculoides | reverse complement strand
TGGGCATCGGTACCATTTTCCTCTTTCTCCGTTCTTCCATTCTCCGAACTTTCCATCTTTCCGACGAAGGGCTACGCCCGAAACGTCATACACTCTCTCTTTCCTTTCCTGAGCGTCCAATAATACTATCCATATCACGTCCTCACTTTGTTGTTTTTTTGTTTTTTTGTTATTGTGTTTTTGAACTATATATATATATATATATATATATATATAGTTGTGTGAAAGTAGAACACCCCTATTGGTTGGCTCCTAATGGACTGTGCCACAATATAAATGGACATGCGCAGAGAGCCTTCAGAGCAGTGTAAGACCGAGAGTTGCGTATTGTCGAGAGTCATTACCAGTATCTTGAGTAGAACGATTTGCAAGGACATTATTATTATATGTATTATTATTATATGTGTATAAATATATGTATACATAT
Source organism: Octopus bimaculoides (assembly GCF_001194135.2). Taxonomy (NCBI): domain Eukaryota; kingdom Metazoa; phylum Mollusca; class Cephalopoda; order Octopoda; family Octopodidae; genus Octopus; species Octopus bimaculoides. Next base: position 60,985,232 of record NC_068987.1, on the reverse strand, counting down.
ACGTATATATGTATGTGTATATATGTGCGTGTAATATCTATATCTATGTACATGTATGTGATTGTATTTGCAATTACAAATGACTGGATCAAACACGAGATATAAAGAATGAACTCTATTGTCTTCAATACTTTTTTTCTTTCTACATGAAAAATTAATTAAAACCATTTTAGTTGCCTCTAAAACTGTTTCTATTAAACTGGTTGATAGAATTCGATTGATAATTACTCAAATCAATTATATTTGAAACACGTACATGTTCTGTATTTTGTATTCTGTTCTTTTATTATTCTTCTTTTTACTTTCTTGCATAAGTAATGTTACTTGGCTATTATTACTTGAATGATTACTGAATATAACAACTTGAGCCTTGTGTGTTCTCTTTTAACATTTAGAAATGAAACTCAATGATATTCGTTTGTTGTTATATATTTATGCAGTAATCAATCAAACCTGTGGGTTATGGATTTACCTATTAGTTCCAAGAGAAACCTGACTTGAGAGGAGAGCTTAGTAGTTGCTCCAATCTAATGAACATTTGTTCATTTAGAAATACCACTTTTTTGTAACGATTTGTACGAGGACTGTAGATTAGCAAAAGGTTCCCTGAAAGCAGTCTGCGTTACATGCTCGATTCTTTGTGAAGTTCTGTATTCTATTTGAAGTCATTCTATTTGAAGCTGGCAGAATCGTTAGCACGCTGGTCGAAATGCTTAACAGTATTTTGTCCGATGCTACGTTCCGAGTTCAAATTCCATCAAGGTCGACTTTGCCTTTCATCCTTCCGGGGTCGATAAACTAAGTACCAGTGAAACATTGTGGTTGATATAATCGACTAGTCCCCTTCCCTCAAATTTGTGGCCTTGTGCCTCCAATAGAAAGGATTGTTATTATTACTTTTATTTTTATTATTATTGACACAGCAAGCTGTCAGAATCGTTAGTATGCCGGACAAAATGCTTAACGACATTTCGTCCGTCTCTACATTGAGTTCAACTTCCGCCGAAGTCGACTTTGCTTTTTATCTTTTCAGGGTCGATAAAATAAGTACCAGTTTAGTACTGCAGTTCATGCAATCGACTATACTCCACACGAGCACTACATACATACGTACATACATACATACATACATATATACATACATACATATACATACATACATACATACATACATACATACATACATATATACATACATACACACATTCTCCGCTGCTTAGAACGTCTATCACACACACGCACACATACACACACACGCACACACACACATACATATACATACATACATATATATATATATATATATATATATATATATATATATATATATATATATATGCATATATGGGTACAGGACGTCACCAACAGTAAACAACATGTAATACGAAAACAAATGAGCTCAATACGCAAACAACGAGAGAAACAAATGGACAACAAAAACAGGACAAATGACACAAAGAACGACCCTTCATCAGTTGTCGGCTGCCTATCTACTCGTCATTTCGAGCATGGAACGACAATATGAGTATTCGAAGACAGTTGCTCCCATAAGTACCAAAATAAAATTTGGGATTTATGGAGGGTCAAAGTTGGGAACAAAAACAGGACAGTGGAGACACACAAGGAAACCAAACGAAAACTAATGTGGAGGGTCGTTAGACCAGAGCGAGTGTAAAATAGCAAACACTTGAAAAATATTTTATTTGAAAATAGAAAAGATAGAAGAGAGAGATAGAATACGTCAAGTCCTTAGGACAGTCCTGAAGGAAAAGAAAGATGGACGATAGTCACGTGTGAGCAACGAGAGAGAGAGAGAGAGAGAGAGAGAGAGAAATAGAAAGAGGGGAAGGAGAGACAGATAGAAAACGGTGAAGGGAGAAAAATGGAATTAGAGAAATGGATGAGGGAGAAAACAGTATACAGTAGAGTCGCATCAAAAAAATTAAGATAAATAATATACATACATATATATATATGCATATATATACATGC
>NC_068987.1:60974432-60983230 GCF_001194135.2 Octopus bimaculoides | reverse complement strand
AGAGAGAGAGAGAGAAATAGAAAGAGGGGAAGGAGAGACAGATAGAAAACGGTGAAGGGAGAAAAATGGAATTAGAGAAATGGATGAGGGAGAAAACAGTATACAGTAGAGTCGCATCAAAAAAATTAAGATAAATAATATACATACATATATATATATGCATATATGGGTACAGGACGTCACCAACAGTAAACAACATGAAATAAGAAAACAAATCAGTTCAATGCGCAAACAACGAGAGAAACAAATGGATAACAGGTCAAATAACACAAAAAATGACCTTCATCAGTTGTCGGCTGTCTATCTGCTCCTCATTTCAAGTAATTGAACGACAATTTGAGCCTTCGAAGATAGTTGCTCCCATAAGTAACAAAATAAAATTTTGGATTTATGGAGGGTCAAAGTTGGGTACAAAAACAGGTGATTTATCATTTTTCATCATAAAACAAAAACCAGTTTCATACCTTTCACTTCCATTTACAGACTGAAAGATTTGTTTATAATTCTGAGCTTTGTCTGCACTTGAGGTATACCTCTATCATTAGTATCGAGTGAGGTAGATATGATCAAAGAAGTGAATTTGTCGATGATTTATTGAAAGAGGACTACTACTTCTGTGAAGTCCCAACGAAATTATGAGAGTTTGGATGCATGTACATTATGCGCAACAAAACGGAAGGAGCAACATTTAATATTCGAACTTGTAACTGTGTCACCGACAGTTTTTATTGAATCTTCTACACTTCTTTCTAACACAGTAAACAAGGACTTTATCTTTTAGTACTCCACTCACTTTACTTTTCTCCTCCGCCTCATCCTCACTGGCTTCTTTTCCTCTTTCCATTTATTTTTCTTTCTCCTTCTCCCATCCTTGGGAATCTTAGGAAGACCGTACATGTGTGGTAGTTTACTGTAGTGTTGAGTCAGTTGTCTGTACTTCATCGGTGTAAAGTGATCCTTGTTCTTGATCAAGATCTATGACAACTTCCTCTCTGTTTTCAAAGTAGGGTCTTTCTTTACTTTGCTGTAGCTACCATCACTACAGCCAGTTTTTCCGAGTAGTCAGACTTGTTCATCACCACTGTAGCATTTTCCTTGTCTGCTGGAAGTATTATGATGGAATTGTCACTCTGTAGTCTTTTGATAGCGAACGTTTTTTCTTTAGTGATGTTTGATTTGGGAAGTTTCGCTTTTTCTAGTACTTGTCTCACTTTCCACCTTAGTTCATCTCCCTGAGCTTTTGGTATCATTATGGCTATCTCTTCAATAGGGGCTATTATGTCCAAGTATGGAATGCACTTGATGGTTGTCGCAAAGTTGAGACCTTTGTTTAGTACTGAAGGCTGGAGGGTATATCAACCGAAACGTTGTGTTAACAACAAAGAAGATGAGGACAAATATTTACAATTGTAAATAATGTAAATAATGTAAATAATGTACATAATTCCTCATCTCTTAAATATAGAACTGTATACTTACTTCGGTATATTAAAACACAAACAATACCTTGTGGGGTGGGGGCTCTGTATGTTTTTTCTACCTATTATGACTAATATCTGCAATGCGATGCACCGTTTTGTAGTACTGGTATATTCTACAAAATGAGAAAGACGCAGTCATTGTTTCATCTTTCAGAAGCATACATAAATATATAATTTAACATAGGTGGAATGATTAGATGAGGCCTTCACAGTCATTTTCAGACCCAAACCAGCTTCCTAACTTCTTTCCTTGCTGAGATATTGCATTCTGAAAGTCGCGAAACTTTGACTGCATTTTACTCGGTTTTTAAGTTGTGGCGCTTACGACAGCCTGTTATTAAACGCCTCATATACAATATACTAGCAGAGGCACCCGGCATTAGCCGGGAAGGGAATTGTTCCTTTTATATTGAGGAAAAAACCCAAAATATGTATGGAAATTGAATTCATAATACAATAATAATAATAATAATAATAATAATAATAATAATAATAATAGTAATAATAATAATTAATAATTAATTCTTGTTTTTTTTTTCGTTTAATAATAATAATAATAATAAACGAAAAAGGAAAATTTACCACTTTTATGAATGGAGATTAATCACATATTGAAGAAAATTACGTAAGAGCTTCTGAGTAAACAAACTTCTTTGTTTTCTTTTTTGGAGCATAGACAAATAAGTCTTGCAAACTACCAACCCAGAAGCAACAAACATAGAGGTGACCATGAGAAAAGCAAGGCTCAATTAAGTGCAAGCCAGTAGATTTCAAATTCTGACATTGAGCTTTATTAAGACATTGAACCCTTTCAAGTGATGAAAGACACATACGCATGCATACACATCACACATACTCCTCTCACACATGCACACATACATACGTTCATGTACACAATGGGTTTCCAGAGAGTTTTGTCTGCCGAATTCACTCACAAGGCATCAGTCCCTCACCCCCGGAGCTACAAGTTTATATAAAAGACACTTGCCCAAAATTCCACGCAGTATGAGTGATCCTGAAACCACGTGGTTTCGAGCCAAACTTCTTATTCACAAAGTCATACCTGCACTCACGTGAGTATATATATATATATATATGTGTGTGTGTGTGTGTGTGTGTGTGTGTGTGTGTGTGTGTGTGTGTGTGTGTGTGTGTATATACACACATACATACATACAAAGATAAATCAAATAGAGAAATACTATTGACAATCCAATAATTTATTTATATTATAATATTACAATATTACATAATATAGTATGAATATAACAATATTATATAACATAAACAATTATTTAAAAAAACCAAAAGACCAACAAATTGTTTCAACTTATATACATTCAACTGATATATATACACAATTACAGTTCCCTTATATATATATAAGTCACTCCAGGGTCATGGTTTAAAGATAGACGAAATTCCATGTGAAAGGACAGCTGGATTGTAAAAATTAATTCAAATGTCTATGTCTTATGAACGTGAGCGTTAACTATTCAATCATACACCAATTACAATTAAAAGACAACAAAAACACTCTAACGGACGATACAACCAAGTAAGTACAATCCACAACCATTTAAATTCACTTCATTACATCTCAAATGCATGTCAATCGAAACCCATGCGTGTCCAAGAGATTCTCTCGTCACCACAACTTACAACAATAAGATAGGTATGTATATCTATATAATTATCTAAATCTTCCCTTATTTAGAACTGCAACAAAAATATATAAACAATTACATCTTCAATACAACAATTCTTTTATTTATTTAAATTAATTGATATAAAAAATATATATAAAGTTTGTTACTTTATATATATATACATGCACACACAAATGCTTGAGCCGTCGCTGTGACGCGCGCGCACACACACACACACACACACATATATATATATATATTTATTTTTCAGGGCACCGCTGTGCCATGGGGTGTGTGATAGGCATTTTAAAAACTAATATCATTCATCTGCTCTGATCAAATAAAATATCTTCAAGAACAAATTAGACAGGCAGAAAGAAAGAAGGAAAGGAAGAAAGAAGGAAAGGAAGAAAGAAAGAGATGAATCGATTCTAGTACAGGACTGATACTTTATTTATCGATTCCAAAGTTGACTTCAGCGGGATTTGAACTCAGAAGGTGGAGAGCTGAAACACTTACTGCAAAATAACCTATCCCATGTTCTAATGGCTCGGCCAATAGACCGTGTTAGATAGATAGGAACAATAAAGTTTAACCAATCCAACTAGATAACACACGTATATAAGCTGATACCGTTTATCAGAATCCAACCGTTTAACTTTGACAAATGCTTTGGTGTTTCCTTAATGTATTATAATTTTTCATTGTTTCATGTTCCGTTCATCCCTTATTTTTCTTTTATGTTATATATGAAATCCTCCGCACAAAGTTCTGCTTTTGTATCCTGTTGCAAGATAATAAAATGGATCTATTCAAGCATAAAATTATACATAAATAGGTTTTAATTATGTTTTCGCGCGCGTGTGTGTGAGTTATTGCTTTTATTTTTTTTTATAACCTTTTCAAAATAAAGCAATTTCATATTAACGTGATATCAATTATTTCATTTGTCCTCGTTCCAACTCATAAATTTGCTTGTTTCCTTCATTGATAATGGATCGATATAGAAAGATCCATATTCCCTGGTGTTTTATATGTACACATTTTTCTATGTCAGTGAAATAGGCTCTTGGAAATTAATATTCCCATTAAGAAAGGATTGGTTTTTATCTTGAAAAGACAACTTAAGAATACGGTGAGAACCACCAGATTTTATTGAGAATAACACTTTTAAGACTTCAGCAGTTTTTTTTTTTTTTTTTTTTTTGCCAGTTAATAGTGTATAGAAATATTAAGATATTTGACAACAATGGCTAACTTTCTTTTCAGTAGACGAATTCCGCGTATCGTGGAGGAGAAATGAATCCAAGATAATTAGAATTTGCGTTCCAGTTTCGATTCCTGGTTAGAATCATTTCTACTTATTTATGTCACTGGTTTTAGGGAACAAGTTGACATTTTTAAAATCTATTTTGAACGTGCATGCATAATCAGATAGAAAACCGAGATACCATAGAGTTTATTACAATCAATGGTTGACGTTATTTAGTAATACCCCTTTACATTCTGAGTTCAAATTCCACTTAGGTTAATTTTATCCTGCCAAGCTGATAAAATAAAGTATCAGTGACGTGTTAGAGGTTATTCCATATTCCTATAATGGATCCTCTTGAAACTAAGTGGAAGTGCTAAAAAAACCTAGGTTTGGTGAGATTTTAATATTTTCTACAAAAGTGGATCAAATATCCCCAAAGATTCAATCTTCGGTAACAAGACAATGCCTTTGAGTATAGAATATGAGGCAACCCTTGAAAAACAGAACTCCCACAACTTACACTCTCCGTTGAAAATTTCGGATTTCACACAAGTGTGTAAAAAGAAAAAAGACTTTTGTGTTGATCATAGTAGAATAAGCAAGTGGTTACCTGAATTTTCAACTCATCTGAAGTCATTGTACTTGTACTTAGGTAGTTAACCACTTCGAGAGAATCGTGATAGTCACACACTCTCGCTTAGCTTATCCTTTCTCCTTTTCTTTCTTTCTCGGTGGCGAACAAGAATCTACAATGAAAGCTTGATATAGGATATATTGTGGACGTTGTACAATGACAGAAGAACAACGGAGTGTAAGCGATAACAAAAACAAATAGAGATTTGAAAGCAAAATAAAGGTTAGACACTATAAGCGATTGCAGTTGGTTTAAAAGAGATTAGCTACTGCGGAAGATGTATACTAAAATGTTAGGAAGAATCTGTATTAGATTGCAATAGGAGTAAACAGACGTAAAGAGTGATTTCTGCTCTAGCAATAATTTCCAATTTTGACCCAAAGGCAGCTATTTTAGGGGGAGGGGATAAATCGATTACATTGACCTTAATGCTCAATTAGTGCTTATTTTATTGTAATAATAATTTCAAATTTTGGCACAAGACCAACAATTTTGGAAGGAAGGGGTTTTTCTATACCATCGGCCCCAGATATCAACGGGTACTTATATCATCGACCCCAAAAGGCTGAAAGGCTGTTAACGACAGAGGAGTTTGAATTCAGACCATAAAGAGTCAGAAGAAATGCCGTTAAGTATTTTTCCGACGCGATAACGATTTTTCCAGCTTGCCACTCGCCACTTTAATAACAACTCCAATAGTAATAAAATTGGAGATATACCATTAAAATGGCAAACGAATGAACACCTATTGAATAGAATAGTTTGAAGAGATACTTAACCAACCAAACCTCATAACATCGTCCAGGGGTTATTATCAAATCATTTCATTGACTTCTATGAGGTTTACAACTGTGGGTACAAAATGAAGGATCTTTAAATATTTTCATACATTATTTAAGTAGTACGACAATGTTTTCAAAAGTTTCTACTTTAATTTCAAACTCTATCTTCTGCGGTGAAACAAACTACAACACCGGCGGCCATTTTACTAGTTATTTATTCTACCAGATCACCACACTGTACGTGGCAACGACTGAACATCTACAAAATCGCTTGATCTGCTGCTGAATAGCTACCAAATCTCCCACAAGCCACAGTATTCTGTCTTAAGGAATAATTGGTCCGTTCAATTAAAGCTGACATGTGGTGAAACAGCAACGGTAAGCGGCTTAATGCTGAAAAGAGATTCTTACTTACGGTTTACTTGGAGAGGAGTGAATCTAAGCATTAAGTTGTAGCAGCTCTATACTTAGGTTTGAACCCGTGAGTTGTTTCTGATCGTGGAATTCTATGTAATCAAATGTTGTACTTTCGAGTAATGTCGTCACCACAGCCTGTCCAATAAGATTTGTAATAGAACTTATAAAACGATACTATTCTGAAAAACCACAGGTTAACAAACAAGAGAACTGAGGGTAGTCATTTATTCTTGTCAGGCATTATTCAATATCAGCTGATGTCGACAGCCAGAACCACTCAGATACGAAGAGTGTGAAACTCGAACGATCTAAATCCTGCTAACCGAAGGACAACACTATGGCGGCTTATACTCACCTTTATTTACTCACCCGGATCGTCTCTGACTGAACAGACCTCTGGTGCAAGTGTCCCAGTTGTAAATATTTCGTCTCTTTTGTATACCAGAAACTATTGTTTAATGAAGTCTTTATTTAAGTAGGCAGGGTGTGGTTTAAGGATTTGACTGCTATTTCGAACAGACTGGTCGCCGAGATCAGCTGATATACATTACGTCACCTTACTTGTCCGTGCAGAAAATAGCTCTCTCTCTCTCTCTCTCTCTCTCTCCCTTACACTTTTCGTTTCCTCCCATCAGAGAGATGATTGGTGTAAAAGGCGGTGTAAAATATAAGGAAATACTTAAGGAAACTAGGACAGGGGATAAGAAAAAAGAGTTTATGTTACATATGCAGATACGTGTTCAGTATAGTTGAATTAAATTCCCGTTGAACAATTATTATTTCTAAAGGTAAGATTAATGATCCGAAAATCTATACTTGTGTTAACATCTCAAGTATTCAGACATTTAAATTTCCTTAGATTTGGCTTGTGGCGATATACCCAGGATCTTTTCCTTTTGGCCGGCACATAGAAAAAATAATTTTTTGTAACTAAACACTTTCAAACTCCGTATACTGGTAGAATGTGTCATTTAAAACATCATTTACTTTTGGCGTTTTTAAGAAAATTCTTTATTTTCGAAGTTATTTCGTGTTAAAGTTGTCGTATTTTGGTAATTTCAACCAATCAATGACGTCTATTGAGGTGAAAACAATTACTGCTGTGGTTTGTCAACAAGACGTTCTGGCGGTGTAAATTTACTTTGTCACTGTTATTTCTGATGTATTTACATTTGAGATACACGTGTATATAGTTTAATCAATTCAGTTATTAGTTATTTTTTAAATTTTTCAGTTTATTTTGTTTGTGGAAGTATTTTCGTTTTGTTTTAGCGTTTTCGAAATTGCCTATTTTGGGATCTTTTCCCTTGAATAAAATTACTGTCAACAACAACTATCAGCGGTATATATTTCGTTTGTCACTGTTATTTATGACATCGTTCGTGCGTTTGTACTGGTTTTAGCGTTGGAGTGTTAGGGTTAGGGATAGGGTTTTAGAGTTAGGATTAGGGTTTTAGGGTTAGGTTAGGGTTAGGGTTATAAAGTTAGGGTTAGGGTTTTAGGATTAGGGTTAAGGCTTTAGAGTTAGGGTTGGGGTTTTAGGGTTAGGGTTAAGGTTGGGATTTTAGGGTTAGAGTTACGGAAAAATGTGAAAAATGAAGAAATTGGAACAAATATGTCTTTCCGAAAATAGTGGCTGAAAAACACTCTAACCTAACCCTAAAATCCTAATCCTAACCCTAAATCTAAAACCCTGTCCCTAACCCTAAAACCCTAACCCTCACCCTAAAACCCTAACCCAAACTTTAAAACCAAACCCTAACTCTAACCCTAAAAGCCTAAAGCTAAAACCAGTACAAACGCACGAACGATGTCATAAATAACAGTGACAAAGTAAATTTACTTCATGAGCACCTGGTAAAGCTTGGGTACATAACGATGTTTGGGTACCACATGAGTTGAGTGAGAAGAACCTTCTGGATCGCATTTCCATCTGTGATTCGCTTTATAAACGGAATGAAAACGCGCTTTTTTTAAAGCAAATTGTGACAGGTGATGAGAAATGGATTATCTACCGAAATGTTCAGAGAAAGCGATCCTGGAGTAAGCGACATGAGCCATTCTTAGCCACCCTTAGCCACCCCAAAAGCAGGTCTTCACCCTAAAAAAATCTTGCATTGTGTCTGGTGGGATTGGAAAGTAATTCTGTACTATGAGCTTCTTCCAAGTAATCAGACAATTAATTCTGAGAAATACTGCACACAACTGGACGAGTTAAAAGCAGCAATTCAAGAGAAACGTCCACAATTGGCCAACAGGAAGGGTGTTGTTTTCGAACATGATAATGCAAGACCGCACGTTTCTTTGGGAACCAGACAAAAATTGCTGCAGCTCGGCTGGGATGTGTTACCCCACCCTCCATATTCATCAGAAATTGCTCCTTCGGATTTCCACTTATTCAGGTCTCTGCAGAATAGTCTTAATGGTAAAAATTTCAATTCCATGGATGACATAAAAAGATACCTTGATGAATTCTTTGCCATGAAACCACCTCAATTCTGGGAAGAGGGTATTTTCAAGTTAAAGGAAAGATGGAGACGCATTGTGCCACAAAAAGGTTCATATTTGGGTGATTAAAAA
>NC_068987.1:60972038-60972885 GCF_001194135.2 Octopus bimaculoides | reverse complement strand
ATGTTGCCGTGTGCTCGAACTCTGCAAGAAGTTAATAATTTTTTTTGACTAAAACACAAATGGAACCCTAAGTAAGGCATGTGTAAAATTTGAATGAAATTGGTTGCGTAGTTCTCGAGTTTTAGGGATTCACACAGACAGACAGACAGACAGACAGACAGACAGACACACATTCTCATTTTTATATATATAGATAGATACATTTTATATGTATATCTATAATACATTATGTAAATAGATAGATAGATAGATAGATAGATAGATAGAGATGTTCTAGCCTAATAAGGGTGCCTGCCAGTTTACGCACCAATGAAGCATGCATAATTATGGAAACACACACATACATGCACGCACACACGCACAAACACACACACACACACACACACACACACACACACACACACACATGCATAGATACCTAAAAACAAAACAAGAGTATATAGATAGATATATATAGGTACATACATGTACTTAAATACATATATGTATACATCACAATATCACAGTATCGACCAGGCTATCAGATAATGTTATACACCACTGGTCACAATTCTGTCTTAATTGGACCATTCTTTTTCGGCTTGACCCAAATTACTGAGCTAAATTGTCTTCCTATCGTCGTGGAGGCCTTCGAAGTGGCTTTTTGCAATTGGGAAAACCTTGCAACATATATACATACATGCGTACATACGTACATACATACATATATATATATATAAATGAATGAATAAAATATACAGACATACAAGTACATACACATATGAATATCTATCTATATATATATATATGTATGTATATAATATATATATATAATTATATATATATGTGTGTGTGTGTGTGTGTACAT
>NC_068987.1:60968795-60971938 GCF_001194135.2 Octopus bimaculoides | reverse complement strand
CTAGTCTGCGACCTGGTTCTAGTCTGCGACCTGGTTCTAGTCTGCGACCTAGTAAATATATTGTTGACAAACTTAGTTTTCGAAGAAAGTTTGATTGCTTGCTTGTCTCTTTACATGCCCAACTGCAAGTTATAGTTGAAGTCAATAGCTCAGAGAGAGAATGAATAAACCTCCACAAACTTACTTAACTCTGGCATACATTCATAAAGATATAGGTATTCTGTGATAATCCAACTACTTCTCTTTTCATTTTAAAAATTTATTTATTTACTTATTTGTTTATTTATTTTTACTAATGTTCAGTCTAGGTATCTGCCACATAAATCTCACTTGTTTAGATGAAGATGGTCAGCAATATGTATATCCATTCACACACATATACATATACATACATACGTATGTTTGTATGTATGTATGTATGTATGTATGTATGTATGCCTGCATGCAATGCATGTACCGTAAATCCTCGAGTATAGTCCACCCTTGAGTATAATACGCAGGGGATTTTTAAGGGACTGTACCCCTGAAAAACCTAAACCTTGTGTATAATACGCACCCCTTATCTATCTTGAGTCAAGGATGTCTATATAACGTCCTTGGTTTGTAAACATATATACGGTAACGTCCTTTATTATTATTGTATATATAACATAATGCAAACGTGTAGCTTTTTTGTGCAGTTTGTTTGCAGAAAATAAAGAAATAACAGTAATAACGTCAGTTAAAAATAAATATTAAGTAAATTGCCTTTACATATTTATCACTATCAGTTACAAAAGCAAAAGTAAAAACATTTATTCAAATCCTTCAAATTCAACGTCACTTTCAGCATCAAATAACTGTTCCATTTGTTCCTCCGTAAACATGTCAGCATCATTGTAGTATGAATATCTCCGTCATCGTCAGATTCATAGTCAGTATCAGAAGATTCACTTTCATTAATTTCATCTTTCCATACAACGTCATCCTGATCCAGTTCAGACGATACACAACATTTGATAAAACTTTTTACAATAATCTGGGGATCAAGTTCATTCCATGCATATACGATCCATTTGCATATCAAAGTCATGGCGGGGGCGCGATCCCTTACACCTTTAGTGAACAACTTATATGATTCTTTTATGACTTCATTGCTCTCAGGCTTAGCTTAAGGTATTTTCGCGCCCGACATCACAAAATGCGTCTGAATAAACATTGCCGGACAGCAAATACAGACTCGGACATTGCTTAGAAAATATTTTTCATTTTTAACCTCGTATATAGTACGCACTAGGGATTTTGACCTTTAAACTTTGGGGAAAAAATGCGGATTATACTCGAGGATTTACAGTATGTATGTACTCGTGTATATGTGTGTGTGTGTATTTATATATATATATATTCATGTGTGTGTGTGTGTGTGTGTGTGTAGGTATGTATACACACGCGCACACTCACACTCACACATACGAGGGGTGTTCATTAAAGATTTTTTCTGACGCGCTTCCGGTTATTACAGGAAACAGAACTTGTACAGATATAATCATACATGCCTCTACATGTCACATTGTAAATTGCAGCTTTCCACTAGCATTCGTCTGTCTTTTACCGTTGCTGAAGTGGACTAAAGTGTTATAATGGAGACAGTTCAATGCAGATCAGTGATCAGATTCTTATACTTGAAAGGTCTTACACCAAAAGAGACTTTCGATAAGACGAAAGAAGCTTATGGTGACGATGCACCAACATACGACGTACTAAAACACTGGCATCGCAAGTTCAAATGTGGTCGGACATCGGTGGAATCTGCTCCTATACCTGGACGACCACATTCCGCTATTGATGACGATACCATCTATAAAGTGAAAGCCGCTATTTTGGATGATCACCACATAACTATTCGGCAACTAGCCCAAGAAGTGAAGGTAAGCGTTGGGTCCGTGAAAAAAATCATTCATGACCATTTGCACATACATAATTTGCCTACGCGATGGATTCCCCCGATACTCACACGTTTTCAGAAGCAGGAACGAGTCAATTGCTCCCAAGCTCTTTTGGCAATGTTTCAAGAAAACTAGGAGGTCTTTTTCAGCAGACTTACCACATAGGGTGAAACTAAAGTTTAGTCAAAGTAATGGAAGCATGATAACTCACCACCTCCAAAGAAGGATCGTGTCCAACACTCAGCAGGCAAGGTGATGCTCACAGTCTTTTGGGACCAGCGTGGAGTAGTGATGATGGATTTTCTGGCAAGGAGCACCACAATTATGCTTTTCTGCTGAAGAAATTGCGGGGCGCCATCGAAGAAGAGAGACGTAGCATGCTGACCAAATGAGTCCGCCTCCTTCAAGACAACATCCCAGTTCACAATGCGCATGTTGCCCAGATGAAAGCACATTCCTGCGGCTATGAAATCCTTCCTCATCCCCTTACTCTCCTGATCTCGCACCATCATACTTCCACCTCTTTCCAACCATGATGTCTTTTTTGAAGGGGAAGCACTTTTCGGATGATGATAAACCTATCTCCGAGGTAAAGTGTTGGGTTCAGACGCAACCCACCGACTTTTACAGACGAGGTCTTCACAGCTACGTAGAGTGATGTGAGAAGTGTGTCACCATTGGTGGTGGCTATGTAAAGAAGGACTAATAGTTATACCAAGTTTCGTTTTTCCTAGTTCTTGGGAAGTGGGTCAGGGGAAATCTTTAATGAACACTCAGAATAAAAGAATTTTTATTTTGTGGTGAATATCTTTGAAATGTTATATGTATATATTTGTGTGTGTGTGTGTGTGTGTGTGTGTGTGTGTGTGTGTGTGTGTGTGTGTGTGTGTGTGTGTGTGTGTGTGTACATATAATAATTGCTGAAGGAAACGGAAGATAGATTTAGCAGTAGTCTTTATTCAGTACAACGATCATTTTGACCTATCCTGCAACTGTCCACTATGGGTAGATCCAGTGGATATATACCCTAACCATGGATGACACCAGGTAGCCCAAACCGTGAACGTGTTTTATTCAGTACACTAATTGGCATATATCATTAACCCATAAAATTACATATATGTACGTATACATAAATGTATGCACATACACACACACACACACACACACACACACACACACATATATATATATATATATATATATATATATATATAT
>NC_068987.1:60967495-60968624 GCF_001194135.2 Octopus bimaculoides | reverse complement strand
AGGAAGGACAACAAAAGAAAGAAAGAGACCTCGATATTATGCAAATAGAGGAATTTATCTGTAAAAATATGTGACACTTATTCAGTAGCCATGATAAAACTCCGAGTTTCGGATGCCAGGGTGGGAGCCCACGCCAACATCTCTTCAGTTATCCGGCCAATTTCCATGTTGATCGAAATCGTTCAACTAATTCGTCTTCCCATCACCGTGGAGGCCTTCCGAGTGGCCTTTTTCGATCTCTTGGATATCACTTGGCGATTGCATTGGCCCAACTGTTGCATGTGAACCTTGTGATATGTCCAACCAAGCAAGACTTATCCCTTCGGTATTATGCGATTACGTCATTCCTCCGCTCCGCTTTCGAATTACTTCGTTTCAGATATGCTCTCGCAATGATATTTCTAGCGTGGATCTTTCCATGGCTTTTGCGCCGTAGCCAATCAATATTCTTCCTTCTTCGTGGTAGCCCTTATCTTACTTACGTATAAGAGCGCAGATAGAGCTGTGCTTTTGAAAAAACTTGCACTTAAGGTCTTGTTCAGCTTTGCTTTGAACACATCTTTTATTGATTTTTAACATCTTCTATCCTGACCATATTCTTCCACAGATTTCAGTGTCCGCATCTCGGCGAATATTCACTGCATGTTTCAAGTGGTTAATATTGCTGTTTATTATAATGCCTAATTTTTCTAGACTCGGCGTCTAATTATTCCTCGTTGGCCCTGGTTTATTTAGGATTTAAATGTCTTATCTATGAATACAAGATTGTTGTTGTTGTTGTTGGCACTCCGTCGCTTACGACGTCGAGGGTTCCAGTTGATCCTATCAACGGAACAGCCTGCTCGTGAAATTAACGTGCAAGTGGCCGAGCACTCCACAGACACGTGCACCCTTAACGTAGTTCTTGGGGATATTCAGCGCGACACAGTGTGACAAGGCTGACCCTTTGAATTACAGGCACAACAGAAGCAGGAAGTAAGAGTGAGAGAAAGTTGTGGTAAAAGAGTACAGCAGGGTTCGCCACTATCCCCTGCCGGAGCCTCGTGGAGCTTTAGGTGTTTTCGCTCAATAAACACTCACAACGCCCGGTCTGGGAATCGAAACCGCGATCCTATGACCGCGAGTCCGC
>NC_068987.1:60966566-60967485 GCF_001194135.2 Octopus bimaculoides | reverse complement strand
GCTTACGACGTCGAGGGTTCCAGTTGATCCTATCAACGGAACAGCCTGCTCGTGAAATTAACGTGCAAGTGGCCGAGCACTCCACAGACACGTGCACCCTTAACGTAGTTCTTGGGGATATTCAGCGCGACACAGTGTGACAAGGCTGACCCTTTGAATTACAGGCACAACAGAAGCAGGAAGTAAGAGTGAGAGAAAGTTGTGGTAAAAGAGTACAGCAGGGTTCGCCACTATCCCCTGCCGGAGCCTCGTGGAGCTTTAGGTGTTTTCGCTCAATAAACACTCACAACGCCCGGTCTGGGAATCGAAACCGCGATCCTATGACCGCGAGTCCGCTGCCCTAACCATTGGGCCATTGCGCCTCCGAATACAAAATTACTCAGAGAGTAAAAAAACATATCCACATATGCAGATATTTTACCAGACTCACTAACCCATTCTATGATCGTCTAAGTCATTGATTCTCAACCGGAGTCCATATAATCCTAGAGAATCCATATAAGATTTCGTTAAAATTTGTGTAATAAATTGATTATACTTATACAATACACAAAATATTTTAACAATTTTTTTACAGATCCTAATAATATTTTCGCAAGTAAACGTACGGGTGGAATTCTGCTTCAAGCACGCAATATAGACCCTCATAACTTACTCTTTTACTCTTTTACTTGTTTCAGTCATTTGACTGCGGCCATGCTGGAGCACCACCTTTAGTCGAGCAAATCGACCCCGAGACTTATTCTTTGTAAGCCTAGTACTTATTCTATCGGTCTATTTTGCCGAACCGCTAAGTGACGGGGACATAAACACACCAGCATCGTTTGTCAAGCAATGCTAGGGGAACAACATCAGAGACATAAACACACACACACACACACACACACACACACACACATATATATATATATATATACAT
>NC_068987.1:60965018-60966556 GCF_001194135.2 Octopus bimaculoides | reverse complement strand
ACACACACACATATATATATATATATACATATATACAACGGGCTTCTTTCAGTTTCCGTCTACCAAATCCACTCACAAGGCTTTGGTCAGCCCGAGGCTATAGTAGAAAACGCTCGCCCAAGATTCAGTGGGACTGAACCCGGAACCATGTGGTTGGTAAGCAAGCTACTTACCACACAGCCACTCCTACACCTTTTTTTAGAATTTTCTGAAAATGTTTGTGAATTTGTATTCGACAGACGGGAATGCAGACAGCTATAAAAAAATTTGTTTAATTTTTCGAAATTAAAATTTTCTTTTTAATTTTTCGAATTTTTTAAAAAAATCAGAGTTTAAAATACGGACAATCCGAATTTTTGGCTTAAATCTCAGCAATAGACCACTAAAAATGTGTTTATGAAGAGAAAGATATTGAGAAACATCAATACGTCAGACTGACAAACAAACGAAGGTATGAGGTGGTTATGAGATGTGCTAAAGATAACAGCTAAATAGCCCTTAAAACACGCACCAATTTTGTTTTCATTTTGATTTTTGTATAATTGTATGAATTCCAGTGTTTAGAACACAAATTCGCAAAACTTTTGTGAAAATTCCAAAAAATAAAATAATTATGAAGGGTCATATGAGGTACATAAACCAAAATTCCGCCGACGTTTGTAATTTTTCTCGTTACCCTCTCCTAGATTACTTCCTGTGAGAAAGAAATATTTGGTTTCTAAAGGATTTTCGTATCTACAGTTTATTTTCTTTCTCTTTTTTCTTGCAACTATAGTACTAAAGGACAGGTTTTTCTTTCAGGAAACTGCTGTATGAAAGGACGCTGTGATTGGAATGGTGTAAGACCTGCTTCTGTTATTTTTGTGGTTGTTACCTGTCACTGCCTTTCAAATTATTTATATAAGTATTTGGGGACATTTTCCTCTGTTAATGGTTCACAGTACTGTTCATTTTCTTTTTCACCCATTTTTAGTTGTGTGTTTTGATTTTATGTAGCTTTTAGACATTGTAATGTAAAAAAATGTTGTACAATACGTATAACTGGACAAATTAAAAACTTATAAAGCACCTGTATTTACATAGAATAAATAAAAAGCAGAATAAAACACAATAATTAAAACAGGATATTATATAGGCGCAGGTATGGCTGTGTGGTAAGAAGTTTCTTTCCAACTACATGGTTCCTGATTCAGTCCCACAGCGTAGCACCTTGGGCACATGTTTTCAACTATAGCTTCGGGCCGGCCAAAGCCTTGTGAGTGGATTTGGTGGACGGAAACTGAAAGAGGCCCATTGTATATATATATATATATATGTGTGTGTGTGTGTGTGTGTGTGCGTGCATGTGTGTTTGTGGGGGGTGTATCTGCGTTTGTCCCCACCACAGCTTGACAACCGATGTTGGTGTGTTTGTGTCCCCGTAACTTCGCAGTTAGGCAAGCGGAAACGATAGAATAAATACTAGGCTTAGAAAAAATAAGTCTAGAGTCAATTTGCCCGACTAAAACCCTCAAGGCGGTGCCCCAGCATGAAATGTG
>NC_068987.1:60963203-60964421 GCF_001194135.2 Octopus bimaculoides | reverse complement strand
ATATATAGTAAAAACTCTGACTCATTTAGTAAAATGCCTTCTTCAGAGACGACTAATAAAAATACGTCCGCAGTGAATGATGTTGATGATGATGATGATTCTCTCTACTATAGGCCCAAGGGTGTTTCATTCAGGTTTGTTTTAAGGATGTTGAATGAAACACCCATGTTTCCAGAGGTGAATTATTCAAACCCCAAAGAGTTCCTCTCAACACATGGCTATGATGTCCTCCCCACCCTCACTACTTCTGCTCGGGATCAGAGATGCACATATCATCAGCCATTAAGGGACATGCCCAACTGGTTATGGTCAAACAACTGACAAGCAAATCTGTGGTACTGAGCAGAATATTTGCTGTAGCCCATCTTTTATACCAACACAAAACAATGTACATGATAACACTTCCAATCAGTTAAGATCATGAGAGCCACTGCCTGGTACTGCATCGGCGCATTTATTATTATTATTATTATTATTATTATTGTTGTTATTATTATCATCATCATCATCATCATCATCATCATTATTATATTTCAAGGTTGACTTTGCCCTTCATACTTTCGGGGTCGATAAATTAAGTACCAGCCAAGTACTGGGGTCGATTTAATCGACTATCCCCCTCCCCAAAAATTGCTGCCCGTGTGGCAAAATTTGGAACCATTATTATTATTATTATCATCATCATCATCATCTACTTGTACTCTATTTTGGCTTTGTGGGAACTTGCTTTATTTTTCCATTGTTCTTTACTTGATATATTTGCCACGGGTAGGTGTTATTTTATAATAGTTTTCTTGTAATTGTGATAAACCTAGTCTTTTTTATATCAAGTAGTTTTAGATATTTTAAATGCAGTAATTATTTTTTCTTATTTCTCGTTTAACAACCAAAGGAGGATATCATAATTATAACCTACTAGCAGAAATACCCGGCGTTGCCCGGGTTAAAGAGAATAATGAAATCTAAAAACGCCGTCTAGACTACGCAACCCTCAACTGTTAGTAGCTACGATACCATATTTCTACATTAATAACTCTCCAATCCATGCCAGCATGGAACATAGATATTAAGTGGAATGCTAGAAGAAAGTTTTCAACTCATATGTATATAAAGTAAATACACGTAATTCAGAAACACGTTTTTGTGTATTTTATTTCGTAACCAAACAAAAAGGTACAGATTATAAATAATGAAAAGTCAATTTTGGTGATTCATTTG
>NC_068987.1:60954920-60961412 GCF_001194135.2 Octopus bimaculoides | reverse complement strand
CTGCAAGAAGTTAATAATTTTTTTTTACTAAAACACAACTGGAACCCTAAGTAAGGCATGTGTAAAATTTGAATGAAATTGGTTGCGTAGTTCTCGAGTTTTAGGGATACACACGCACACACACACACAGACAGACAGACAGACAGACAGACACACATTCTCATTTTTATATATATAGATTATTGAATCAACTCAATCGATGGATCTTTTTTTCAATGAACTATGTTTAAAGCATTAATCTTTTTTCATCAATAATATTACTTCCTAACTTTATCTTTCATCATTGTGCGTCGAAGACTGTCTAGTTAATTGATTCTTAAGTATTTATAAGCTTACATTTGTTATAATTCTTTATTTCTTTATGCAGCATGATAATAGCTTTATTAAAACCTTCCATTTTCAATGTTGCCTGGGAACTTTTCTGTTTTTTCTTGTTGCTCTCCGAATCATATATAAAACGTTTAATTAATTTGTGTACCGTCTACGGCAGTGTTTCTAGTTGTTTAGCATCTGCAGGGTACAACTTATGATCACCTATAAACAATGATCGATAATTTTCCACTCATAGCATTTGTATCAAAGACCATCTTCTTCTTTTGTCATTGTTGTTATTATTGTCACCGTTGTTGCTATTATTATTATTATTATTATTATTATTATTATTATTATTATTATTATTATTATTACTATTCAGTAGTTTTATTTTTTTAACGTGCATTCACTTCACTACCGAGCGCAGCCCTGTGCGCCTTGGGTATGTGCTGTGGTTTGCTGTGATACTCTTATGGTTACTGTATTGAAAGTGTTTTGCGTAGGATGTATGCAGTGCCCAGTAGTGCAATTTTCTGTATGTTATATATATTTGTAAGTCCTGATGTTTTTGTTATGTATTTGACTGAATATTTTTTTAATATACCTAAGATAGGAATTGTTTCTGTTTTTAGATTCCACATTCCATTATTATTATTATTATTATTATTATTATTATTATTATTATTATTATTATTATTATTATTATTATTTTGGTTTGGCTCAGATTCGGTCTTCCTGATAGGATTTATGTGGGTAGCGAGCTACTACCTGTAAACGTAGGTATCCACAAGTTTTCAGCAGTCTTTCAAGTGCTTAGTACTCTGCTGTCCCTAAAAAGCAAGCTTACCTTGGGAACTCTACCAAGCATTCTTTTTCAGTTTCCATCATTCATTTGTCTATATCTTTGCTTATTGTTCTCAACGCACCAGTTATTATAAACACGAGCTTTACTGTTCGCATGCTCTAAATTCTTCCTATTTCAAATTTTAAGGGATTGTATTTTAAAAAAATGTTCTTCCTCTTTCTTTACGATCCTGGAATCAAACGGACATGATGAGTCGATAGTTGATAAGTAAGCAACTTCGCTTGTCTTTATCTATAACGGTTATACTTGGTTTATTATTTTTAACTTCTTGTCCGTTTGACGTGGAAAGTCCCACAAAATCTTACATTTCTCCGATTCCAGTACTCTCTCGACTTGATTATTGTACCATGTGTTTCTAGCTTCAAATCTTCATTTCTAGCAGAGTTTCCCGTGTAAAACTTTTACAACCTGGTCATGCCTCCATTTCTTATATTCTTCCCGTGCTAACTTGGAGCATTCTGCCACAATGTGTTGTATTGTCTCGTTCCAAGCTCCACAGGCTCTACATTCCTACACATTCTCTCCATATATATTTTTTCTCAAGTAGTTTGTTTTTATCGCTTGATCTTGGGCTGCTACAGTTAGACTCTCTGTTTCTTTTTTTTATTGCCCAGGATTTTGTTGTTGTCGTTTTTTTGTTAATATTATTATTATTATTATTATTATTATTATTATTATTATTATTATTATTATTATTATTATTATCTGTTGTATCAATAGCGTTGTGACTTTCATTTGCTTCGAAAGCTTTGCTTATCGAAGAGATATTTAGTAGGCTAACGTGTGTGTATGTGTGGGTATGTATCAGTGTTGACTCTAACAAGACAAGTAATACTGTGGTACAGCTCCAAAGCGAGGTGAAGAACTATGAATGACATAGAAAGGAAAATGAATTGTAGCAACATGCCTAATGATGACAGTATCGTGACGACAGCTACAGTAACAACTTACCGTTCAATATTTTCCCCACAAAGAGCTTCCCTTCACTTCCATTTCAAAAGGAAAGCAGCAGTGAGAACAACAACCACAATAGCAACAACAGCACAGCTGATGACAGAAATGTGAGTAACAACAATAGTAACGTCTCCAGCAACAGCGTTACTAACAACAGCACACCAGGCGAAAATGAAAATAACAATGCCGCTTCTACCAGCTTAACAACAAACCGGACGACTACTATATTCACCAAAAACTCTACCACTGTCACCCCCTCCAGAATAAGTCAACGGACATAAAAGAAAATATAGGATCTGGGTCAATCTAAAGTAATATAACCTGCTAATCAACTTGCTACAAGTGCAACATAGGCTGCTACCACACCACCACTATCACCAGCTCTTCCATCGTGAGCGCCATTTTCGACAATTTCAAAGGCAACCGCAATAGCAGCAACAATAATAGCAATGGAGATAATAAAATGGCCGTAAAAAAAGCAGTGTTTTGCAAGTGCAGTAAGAGTCGCTGAGTGAATAAGCCGAGACAGAAAAAAACAAAAAAAACAACAGGAAACTCAAAGACTACGAAATGAGGACAGGAAAGTTACTTTGATCGTATTGTAACGAGTGATAGAATACCAACAGTCACAGGGACAAAACTAGTACAGAAGCACTAAATGTGGGCGAATAGAAAAAGCCAACACATGCCCAGATGGTAAAGTGTCTGCAGGCGATATGTAAGCTGAAAACTTTCCTTGCTCGCGGCAGACCATGTGGGACGATAGGGACTAACCCCATCAATCCGTCAAAAGGAAATCAATATTTCTAAGAGGGGAATCCATTTTGATTGTTCTTTTGCTTTTTGTTTTCATCTCAACAGGTGTACCGGCGAAAGCAACACTTCAGTATGGCATGAGATAATGAAAGTTCTCAAAGGAAATAGTTACAATCGTTATTTCAGACCTGAAAAAGAATCAGGTAAGTGTATGAATATTAGTGAATGTACCAGGGCAACTTCTTGAAGAGGCTCATTTAAAAAAAAAAAAGCACGGGTCTCACTCAAAATGTCTGTTCCGAGTTAAACTTCCGCTTAGGTTTACCTGGATGGTAGACTTAATCATTCACACGGTTTAACGCCACCAACTGGCATCTTGAATACGCTTAGGGGAGTCCACTCGGTTTGAGGATATCTTTCTCTCTTCCTTCAGTTACTCTTGGATGAAGTTTTGTATATGGTCATGAGATTGCCTAATTCTCACGGCTAAAAGATAAAAAAATTAACATTTCCAATTTTGAGAAAACAGAGATATGTCCTATTCTTCATTGCTCTTATCTCGATGAATTCCTCTGATAAGAAGGAAGTTTTGGGACTTACTTCTCCCAAGTGCTGATCCATATTTAGTGTCTCTCTTTGGATCGCAACACTAGCGTTGTTGACTTTTATATTGTTAAATTAATTAAAACTATCACAATGTTTTCCATTGATTAAATGATTTCTTACACAGTCTATTTTGCTTTCTTGCAGGAAATATTACAGTTGTCTTTGTGAACGTGTATGTTGAATCTGTTGGAATAATGGATTCCAGTAAGGTATAAAAGTTATTAAATGTTTCTTGTTAACTACCCACAAAAGCCCTGTATTTTAAGTAGAAAATGTGTAAAGGAACACGCAGAGTTAAGTCGTTGCAAGCGGATGTAACACAAAAAATGGCTTCAATTGAGGATTGAAACTGTACCGTCCTTGGTCATGATTCAATGATATTTCATTGTACAGCATGTGACAGATTTTATTAGAATACAGAATTGTTAGAGTGGAAGGGTAACAGATTTTACTAGCATACAAAAGTATTAGGACGATGTAGAAACATGCATAGTCGTGATACTGTTGGCAAGTGTCATTCCTAGTAAGACAGATGTTACACAGCAAATTCTAATCACAATACCTTCTGATTAGAATTTAGTAGGCGGAAATTATGCGGAAGCCTTCTTCATATCTATCTACTTCAATAATAAACACATACATAAATACGCGCGCGCATATGCATCAATACGCGCGAGCGAGCGCATACGCACGCACACACACACACACACACAACTAGTTGTATAGTTTCCGACTCGTGTGGGATCGATTCAGAATGTGTCGAAACGATCGTCGTGAGCAATAAAATTTCTCGTGTATTCTATTTTCAGTCTCTATCATTTGTTTTAAGCATGCATGTATGTATGTATTTGTATATGTATGTATGTATGTATGTATGTATGTATGTATGCATGTATGGTTGGATGGCTGACTGGCTGGTTGGCTGACTGGTTGGATGGCTGACTGGTTTGATGGCTGGCTGGCTGGCTGGATGAGTGGATGGATGGGTGGATGGTTAACTGGCTGGATGAGTGGATGGATGGGTGGATGGATGGATGGATGGGGGAGAAGAGAAGAGGTAATGAAGTATGAGAGTGAGAGACAATAATGAAGGAGTATAAAGGAAAGGAAGTGAAAAGCAGATTTTTCAAATATACGATAGATAATTGCGAGTTAGACGGATGGAAAGGTTCTTAGTTCCGGAGAAACTGGTCCACTTCGAAGTAGACAATGCTTGGCGTCAATTATTGAAACGAAAAAACATTGAAAATGACAACAAAAGCCACAAGAAACGGGGGAAAGAATAGAAGTTTAAAAAAAAGGAAAAAGTAAAACAAGAAAATAATACAGCAAAGCTCGAAGCAGAAGGGAAAAAAATATGAAACCTTAATGCCTAATTGTGAATAATTGTGAATAAATTTCAATATGGGTGTCACATGGTAGATGTTTAAAGAAAAGCATATACTTCGTCTCGCTCAGAAAGTGAACACCGTAAATAATTCATTGGGGCTTAGGTAGCTTAAAAAGATACTCGAACTTCTTAGTTGCGTTTCTCATTAAAGATTCATTAAGCTGCCAACGTTAAGAAACAGAATTTCGTGAAGGAAATGTGAACAAACTTTATGGTAAACATAACGAATTTCCAAATATCGGTTGAAGCTCGACGCCTAGATGTACCAATGCAGCATAGTTATTAATAAATGTGTACATGTTAATAGAAGCCATATACAATATGTTTAATAAACACATTTGTTGAGCAGGTAAAAAGTTCGTAGCGTTTTTCAATTATGATGTTTAATCACGTGATCTGTTTTATCGCATAACAGGAACATATGACATGCATGTATTTTCTGAAAGAGATCTCAACGGATTTTTCTATTTGAATTTTGGGTGAACAATCCAACGCTTTGCGAATTCTGCTTCGCAATGTTAGGAAGAGCCGACATCGAAGGATCAAAAAGCGACGTCGCTGCGAACGCTTGGCCGCCGCAAGTTATCCCTGTGGAAACTTTTACAGTTTTTACGATAAAATTGAAAATGAAGGAAAATGAAATACATTTTCATCATTTAACACTCTTTATTTCCGGAAAGGCAAAAACGCTGCACAAGCAGCAAAGTACGTTTGTGTTGTTCATGGAGATGGTGTCATAGCTGAAAGTACTATTTGTATGTGGTTCGCTATGTTTAGAACCGAAAAGTTTGAGCTGAAAGAGTGTGAACGTTCCAGCAAGCCTACAGTCATTGATAATGAACAAATCGAGACTTTAATGAAAAATAATCCATGTCACACAATGCGAGACATCGTGGAGATTGTCCACGTTCTCACGTGAGCGCACTAAAGTATTTAAAAACATTTGGTTACGTGAATTGCTATGATGTTTGAGTGCCTCATAACTTTACAGAAAAAAAGACTTAACAGAGCGCATTTCCATCGACGATTTTCTGCTCAAAACAGAAATTAACCATTTTTGAAAATAATGATCACATGTGATGAGAAATGGATTATTTACAACATAAAATGAAAAAGGTCCTGGGTAAAACGAGTTGAAACGCCTTCAATCTCTCCAGAAGCTGGTCTGTATCCGATGAAGGTGATGCTCTGTATCTGATGAGATTGGAAGGGCATTGTGTATTACGGACAATTTTCACAAAAGCAGACGTTAAATTCAGACTATTATTGTTCCCAATTAGACCGATTAAAGGAGGCAATTGAAGAAAAATTCCAGGCAATTGATGCAAAAGGTCCAGAATTGACCAACCGAAAGGGCGTCGTCTTACATCAGGACAATGCTAGACCGCACGTTTCATTGCTGACCAGGCAGAAATTGATGCATTATCATTTATTATTATTACGATCCCTGCAAAATTCTCTTTATGGGAAGAAATTTGATTCTTTAAAAGCATGTAAAAATCATTTAGACCAGTTCATGTGGTTGAATAAAGGCATGTGCTCGTATGTATACGTACACACACACACACACACACACACACACACACACACACACACACACACACACACA
>NC_068987.1:60952483-60953804 GCF_001194135.2 Octopus bimaculoides | reverse complement strand
GGATGGAATCCTCGGAAATTTCCCCACCCCACTCCCAACATTTTACAGAAATACGCTTTCCAGGGTGTGGATTACATGGTTCTTTATTAAATATATAGAGAATGTTAACATTTATATTGTGTGTATTTTAAGCTGAAGATATTTTTTCTGAAGGCGTTGTGTATGCAAATATATATATTGCTTCCCCCACACCACATCTTGCCACACCACACCACATACCACCACACCACACACCACCATACCACACCACCCCACACCACATCACACTTCTCCGCACACACTAGCACTGACCACTTCCCAGCCCCCACACCAGCGCATACACTAGCACTGACCACTTCGCAGCACCCACACCATCATCCACACACATACACATGCACACACGTACACGTCAAGGTCACCAGACCCCATCTACACGCACATACACGCTCTCACATACATGCGCACGCACACACTACTTTATTATCTCTCCCTTTTCATAGCTCTCCTGTGTGACCCCTCAAGCAGTTGGATGTCATCCATTTGTTGTTTACTTTATGACGTCACCACTCAGTCTGAAAGATGTAGCTTTTGTTTACGAATACTTTCTAATTGGAAACCAAACAACATGGGTTCAAACTGAGACAGAGACTTGCTATACTTCAAGTAGTTTTTCCACAACGTAATTGCTGATCTTCCATAAAGCAATTTCAATTTTTCTTTTCTAGTTTTCAAGTATGCTTGTATTTTTAGCTTTATATACCTTTCACTGATATTTCAGAGTAATTTTTCCAGTTTCATGTCAAAAGCATATCAGCTTATTTCCCCTGGATGGACAAATTTGTAGCATCAAGATAAAAAGCTGTAAGTATCATTTCAAATTAATGACAAAAGGGTAAAATTAATTCATTTAATTAATTAATCAATCAATTAATCAATAATTTTACCAAGTAGCTCGGTACGTTAACATAACCTTTATAGGTAAAATTATACAAATATTCTATAATTATAAACATAATTATTATTAGGGGTCAGCTAATTGCTTCACCACAAATCGAATTTAGAAATAGGAGTTAAAACTTTCTTTTCTACTGCTGTAAGAATCTCTCCGACACGTGGGTACAAGGGATGAATAGTGTATTCACATTCGGGTGTGTAAATTTTGGAAGTGTTGGTTGGATATCTGTTGCACGATGTCGCTCGTTCGTGTGCATATTTAACCCTAGCACTTTCAAATTTCATAATTGGAAATGCTACACTGAAGAGAGAAGAAAGTAATTAAAAACACTTTAATCTCGAAACGCGTCTGTGGTTAATCGGAGTTGATTCATTCTTTTTCTCTTTG
>NC_068987.1:60946628-60951860 GCF_001194135.2 Octopus bimaculoides | reverse complement strand
TATATATATATAAAGAATTTAGAAACTCAATCAGATATAAGGTAAATCGTTTTTAGGGGTTGAACGCGAAAGTTAACAAAGCTAAAAATAACACCATGTAGAATATGGGAAAACCGTCGAGAGGCCTTCGCCTTTTCTTTTTTTAAACCAATGCTTTCCATGCTATTGTTTATAGTGTTATCGACTCTTAGCGTCAACGTAAAGCAATCTGTGTGTGTGTGTGTGTGTGCGTGCGTGCGTATGCGATGTGTACTCACTTTTATTCTATTATTCTTTTACATGTTTCAGTAATTCGCCCGTGGCCATGCTGAGGCAACACCTTTGAGCGTTTGGTCAGTCAAACTGGCCCCAGTACTTACTTTACGTTTGATACTTATTCTCTCGATCTGTTTATGTTTAACTACTAAATTACAAGGACATAACCAAACCAACTCTGGCTGCCAGTCACTGAGAGACAAACATACACACGTAGATATATACTCCTTGCACATATACATATATACATACATTCATGCATGCATACATACATATATTCTTTTATTCGTTTCTGCTATGCGGCTGCGGTTATGCTGGAGCACCACCATGAGTGTGAGATGCTTATTTTAATTGTAAGCAATATTTCTCCTTATTCTTGTGTTACCAGTTTATTATCCTGTTGAAGAAGTACGAGTAAAATGGGAATCAAACACAGACTGGCAGAAATCTTTGGATAAACTGGAAATACCTAATTTTGATTTAGCGAATATTAAACTAACGGAAGAAAATACCACTCAGTTTGGACGTACGTTTTTCTTTCTTTTTTTCGCTTTTAAAATTGCTGAGGTGACTTTGTAGAGTGTGGGTTATAAGTTGTAATACCTAGGTGGTGTGGTAAGCTTGTAGTAAACTGTGTTTGTAACCCAGGTTTATTTCATGTTTCTTGCTATTTGACTTAATTCACTAACGACAGTGTGAATCGTATGGACACTACGATTCCAATTTCCATTCCTCCTATCTTGAACTAAATATGATGGATCAGCAGTTGAGAAATCCTTCTATTTATGAAAAAAGCTACATAAGTTATCTAGGACCACGTCATCAAATCTCTTTTTTTTTATAATACATACATACATACATACATACATACATACATACATACATACAAACATATAATAAGTTTGGTTCATAGTCTATGATTATCGTATTACTTCGCAGATAGATAAATAATTACCCCGTATTTTATCTAGGTTATATAATAGCTTATTGAAGTGGATTTAGTAATAAAAGAAAGTGAGTAGAGTGGGTGAGGGTTGAAAGAATATAAGAGAATTTCTACTATTGATGGTAACAAAAGGGTTTTGTCGTCAAATAAAAGATAGTCTAGATGTGATGTGTACACTCACACAAAAAGCAAACAAACAAGATACTACTCCGACAATATATATATATATAGCAACGAAGGATAGTCTGTGAAACCATAAATATGCAACAGATAAAGTTGAATAAGGTCACTTTCATTAGTTGAATAAATCAGCAGTTAACTGATTGAGATTAATTTTATTATCGTTTGTATTTATTGTAATTAATTGAGACAATGGTTAAATCTTTCCCGTCTGTCCTCGACAAGAAGAATCATTACAGCTGATATCTAAAAGAAAGTGTGCATATGACAAATGTTACAGAAGATCGCAAAGTAAATGAAGCAGTATTAGAAAGATAGTCTTGTACAAGGCGCAAATCATTGTTGGTGCTTTTGTTTCTTCTTGTTGTTGTTTAGTTCCTAGGTCAGCCCTGATTAGGCAGACCTGTGATAAAAAGCATTCCAAGTATAACCAAAATGTCTTGTCATGAGTTTGTAAAGTAAGGTAAAGTTACCTTTTCGAGTCATCCAACTCACAAGGTTTCATTGCGTATATATTCCGCACCTGGACGGGACACGGGTCCGTCGATTGATTGCGCATTTTTGCCAGCTGAGTGGAATGGAGCAACATGAAATGAAGTGCTTTGCTCAAGAACACAACACATCGCTCGGTCCAGGAATCGGAACCACAATTTTATGATCATGAGTCCAACACCCTAACCACTAAGCCACGCACCTCCACTGTCATGAGTTTGGGGTTTCTAGAGTTACATTGTGCAATAAATCCTTCTCTTTTTTGAGAAAGATGAGTAAGATTTGATAGAAATTTGGCTGCTAATTCTAGAAGATCTAGCAATCCTAAACAGATGTTCCCTTGTTAAATAACATGAGGGTTGTTAAGGATGCAAGTGAAAGACACGAAAATGGGCCATTAGGTGGGCCTAGTGGACATCTACTTAGTTCCAAGAAACTAGAATCACTGTCGCAGTAGATGTATAAGCAGAGGAATTCAGTGCATTGGATTTTTGTATCTGCTCCTTGCTTCACTCAATGGACTACAGCCGTGCCGGGACTCCACCTTAAAGAGTGTTCTCGAATAAATCGATTCAAGTGATTATTTTTTAAAGTCTTCTACTTATTTATCGTTCACTTTTGCCGGACCGTTAAGTTATGGGAAGGTAAGCAAGCCAGCACTGGTTGTCAAGATATGGCATGGGGAGAAACACAAATACAAACACACACACACACACACACACAAATAAAGAAACAATAGAAAGTAAAAAAAAATATTAAGTTACAGAGGATGGATAATCAACGTTTAGTCTTATGGATGGGTGTTCCAATATATATGTATGAATTTTGTCTCATGTGTGCAAGGACTGAAATTCCGCTTTCCTTGACATCTTCAGCTCTTTCCCAGCAATCTCCTCGGTTATATGATATATTATTCCATTCTCCTTTAACTATCACGTATAATTTGCAAGCTTTATGATGTTACATTTATCAATGTCTCTGCTGCTGAATCTTGGCTCCAAGGATTGCTCTGTGAGACTTCCATTTCCATATTATAGTGTGTTGGTTAGTATCTGTCAATATGCTCTCAGCCTTGCAAATGCAGACCTCAATATAACAAGCTTTATTCAGCGGGGTTCGCTCCAGGATCTCTACATAAATAACTATCTTCAGATGATGTATTTGATTAATGTGAAATGGTCTTCTTCGTGTTAAGGGTGCAGTTATAACCAATTTTAACTGTATGTTATTAAACTATTTCCTTTAAGGATTTTGGTTGTAAAATGCTTGTGTGTGTTTATGAGTATGTGTGAGTGTGTGCGCGTGCCTGCGTGTGTGTGTTCTTGTGTGCGCGTGCCTGCGTGTGTGTGTTCTTGTGTCAGTGTGCATATGTGTTGGTGTGTGTTTGTGTATGTGTGTGTGCGTGTGTGTGTATGTGTGTGTGTGTGTGTGTGCGTGCATGCGTGTGTGAGTATGTATCTCATGCCAGGTCACTTTTAGTGCTACTGGCAACATGCAACACATTACAAACTGTTCATGGCCACGCTGTCGATGACTAAAATGGCAACTCGAAAGTCGTCTTGGTAACAAGGATGATTTTCGTTGGACAACCTACAGGATGAAAAACAAAACCTATCAAAGGACGGATGAATACAGTAAAGCTAACAATCACCCAACAGCTGGGAATAAGAGACTCTTAGTCTTTATGTAGATATTTCCCTTTTGGAGAAGGAAATTCTGAAATAAAACATCCGCCTCATTGCAAAGCCACAGTCCTTGCTCTTGCTTGTTTCTGATCTACATGCTTTAATAGGTGAGAGACTAAAGGTTGTTGTGAAAACTGTTAGCGACTTTAAGTTGCAGCATAGACATACAATGACAGCCATTATCCTTAACATTTACGATAAGACAATTTACCAGTGATGGCCACACTCCTTGATGAGTTGAAAGCTTACCATGTATGCATGTCCGTGCATACGTACGTACATACGTATGTATGTATGTATGTATGTATGTATGAATGCATGTAAGTACGTATGTATGTATGTGTATGTAAATATGTATATATGTATGGATGGATGGATGATCGCTAACAAAGCAACAAGACTTTTCGAGTAAATTGAGTTCCTGGTGTTTGTAAATATGTGCTTGAGTTGATGTGTTGGTTGAACTATTAGTGCACACACTCAGGTGTGGGCATCAATTCACCAAAAGTATCTCAGACGAAAAATACTTGGAATGTCTTATAAATCTTCACTGTGCCACTAATAGTTTGGATTCGAAGAATCTGCATCAGTTTCTATTACTCTTTCTTTGAAAAACCTGATATTTCTAGGGCTTGGTATAACTTTGTAGGCACATAATCTAGTGCATGTATGATGATGGCTACAAATGAGAACGTATAATTAGGGTACAAGGGCTGTAAGTTCCGCATTAATTCGTCATAAATGCATTCTTTTTCCTGGACTTTTTTTATTGTACACTCACATCCGCTGAGCAGCTGACCTCTACATATTTTCTTCTTTGGTTGGTCTTCAGTAATAATCCATAATAGTTTGATCACCTTACTCACTCTTATAACTCATAACTCCAGCCTACATCTGACCAAAGAAGAAAACATGGAGTAAAGTCTTATACTAAAGTGTACTTACCAAAATGCAAAGCAGTAACTTTTAATTCTTAATATTTGATTTATATTTCAAACAAACACCTTTTATAATATTACTTCATATCTTTAAAAAAATACCATTCAATAAATTATACAAATTCTAAATTTTATATCTCTGAAGAGCAGAAGAGTTGTCTATAAATGCTTATCAATATAGGATTTCATTATTAGGACAGCGATTTTGTGAAACGACCATAAGATAATTTAAAACCTAATTCAAAATTTTTAAACTGATATATTTATTATTTCATATTATATATTTGTACTTATACATATTTACATATAGTTTTAATACTACAATTACTCTACACATGTATATATCTTTCTGATGAATTTTCTAATATTGATTTCCTGATATCAATAATAATATATTATAATATATATATATATATATATAATACAAAGAATATATATACATGTATACACACATATATGTACATACTTACATCTACATGTGTATATACATGCATATCAGGGTACAGGACGTTAGAACAATAAACTACAGACAACGGAACGAACACATAGGAAAACGGAAAGCCACTTGGAATATCCCTTCATCAGCTGTCTCTATTCTATCTAGACGTTTCGAAGACAAGACAGAACGTACTCTAGAATAGTCTCTTCCTGAGTAGTGGATCAACCCACTACACAGAGGATTCCAAGGTGGCAAACACAAACCAAGACAGGAAAAAATGGACAGTGAAAACAACAT
>NC_068987.1:60939244-60946110 GCF_001194135.2 Octopus bimaculoides | reverse complement strand
ATATATATATATATATATATATATATATATATATACATACAAATATATATATACTTATGTCATTTTTCAGAGAATTGGTCCCAGATTGAAGCCTGTTTGCATTTAGAAAGGAAATTCAATTTACAAATCTTGGCAATCTACTTTACCAGCACTGTCTTAGTGGTTGTTGGTGGTTTGTCATTTTGGATTGACTCTGAAAGCACTGCAGCCCGTATGTCCCTCGGTTTGATCACCTTACTCACTCTTATAACTCATAACTCCAGCCTACATCCAGCAAAACACTATTTTGCAACAGGAATGCTTGGAATTGATATATGGCTTATTATATGTCTCATCTTCGTCTTCTCAGCCTTAATCGAATTCATTTTGCTTAACCATTCAAGAACTTCCAATGCAAAATTAAAAACTACTAACAACCAAACATCACATGATTCAGTAAGTAAAAATTTGAATCTAAATTTTGATTTGTAACTCTTTAGCATTTAAACCGACTATATCTGGCCCAAACTATTCTATCCGTTTTATGTTAAAATTAGCCAGGTTAGGCCCCTTATAACTGCCCTGCAAAGTTATTCTAAGAAGCAGTCTCATTATCAGAATCTCGAAGCTACAAGATAACGCCTGATTAATTCAAAACAACGTGAATAAATGAGCATTACATTTGGCAGAGTAATCTGAATGCTAAATAGTAGTTCTATCCATTCAACCATCCATTTTCTCTGTTTACTATTCCCGGGAAAGTTATGGAAGTATCTCTTCCTTGTCATCCTATCAGAAGCAACTGTCATTACACTCTCTGTTCCATATTGTTAACAGTTGTTCCCTCCAGAGTCTGCCTAGGTGTCCAGGACACGCATTCTTTGTGCTCTTTAATTAAGAAAATAAAAATCACAAAAATATTTTTTTTTTAAATATATAAAAATTAGAGAGATACAGTTTCATGTTCTAATTTGATTTGTTCTGTTTGTTGAAAATGAGTTTGATATTACAAGGATCAGTAAATGGAGAGGCAAATATATTGATAGAAAGGACGAGTTATCTATGGAAACCGTCAGTCCTGAGAGGAATATATAATATCATGTGATTATAGTGGAAAGAGAATACGGTAGAAGTGAGGGGGGTGGGAAGAGGAGGGGGATACAATGATGATGATGATGATGATGATGACGACGACTATCAATTAATTTGGTGTCACTAAAAGTGAAACATATATTTTGATACTGAATTTTGTCTGCCAAAAAGAGACATGGAAAACAATCACATATCCAATAAATGTGGTGGACAAAATCTGACCAAGGGCCATAAGTTTGGTTGTCTCTAAACTCAACAACCAATCACAATCCAAATTGTTGTACCTTCACCTTCTAGCAAACATTTCAATGTCTAAACCAATACCAAAGGATATATTTATAAGTTTTTAATTCTTTTTTACTTCTTATTTTTTTTTATTCCAGTTGTCAATGAGTGAATATGCAAACGCGAGTAACAAAGAAGATAGCTTTTCAAACAGAATGGTTACAGAAAGAGATGTTGATAAATACAAAATAACTGCTGCTGCTGACAATAAAAACGATGGTAAAAAAATTAACAAAGCTGATCATTACTGCAAAATTATCTTCCCTGTAGCTTTCATATTTATCAATATTATCTACTGGATGTGGCATTTCTACTAACCACTATTAGCTAGCTCTCTCTCTCTCTTTCTTTCTCTCTCTTTTCTTCCCCCCCCCCTCTCTCTCTCTCTGAAATATTCACATTTAAGACATTTATTATATAACTTTTAAAATATCTTTTTCTTACCAAACAATTACATCAATATTTTTATTTATTCTGTACTGAGTGATACATCATTCATATAGAGAAAGCCATGAACATCATACTGTCACTTTTGTACCTAACTAAAAGGAAACAACACACACACACATGAATATAATTTATAGTAAATTATATACATGAAGCAAGTGTTCGGAAAGTAAATTATGAAAATGGGTTTCAATTCATGGTTGAAACCGATTCACACCTTTTAATCTTCTAAGAAGTGATAGTAACAGAACTAACGAATTGATCGTTACTGCAGACTTATCTTCACTCTAACTTTCGTATTTATCAACAGAGCCGGTTTTAAGCCGATCAGACAGATTCAAATTGGGCCCCACGCACATGCTCGAGCAGAGGACATTTTTGTATATCATTGTTGCTAACGGTGGCGCTTCAAGCCCTCAACACTTTTTGACTGAGACTGGTGCTCTACACAAAGTATAAAACACTAATCTTCAGCTTTTGTAGAGTAGAGGGCCCCACTGACAATTCTTTAATTTGTTCCCGTTCTGCCTAGCGTCGGCTCTGCTTATCAATATCATGTATCGGATGTGACGTTTCTACAAATCACTATCGTACTTTTCTCCTGTATATATGCAGTCTGGTTTTATTAAAAAAAAAAAATCTGATTTGGTGATGTGCAATAAGATGTAGGAACATCTACTAACTCTTTG
The DNA here is from genome assembly GCF_001194135.2 of Octopus bimaculoides. Taxonomy (NCBI): domain Eukaryota; kingdom Metazoa; phylum Mollusca; class Cephalopoda; order Octopoda; family Octopodidae; genus Octopus; species Octopus bimaculoides. The sequence continues at coordinate 60,943,618 of NC_068987.1, read as the reverse complement.
AAAAACATAATGCTCACAGTATATTTTATCCACTGAATATCTGATGTCATTAACTACAGTGGAAATTCCATTTTCATGACTAGCAGTATTAGCCTTGATTTCAAGGACAATAGGGGAAAGAACTTGCATTTTTCATGCCTTTCTCAAAGTAAGTGACCATATATTTCTTATAAGTATCTACTGACTTTGTATGTTAATTTTCAAAATTATCAAGAATTAGAAAATCAAATGAAACAATCTTCAACTTAATAAACGACAACAGTTTACCTCTTGAAATATTATAATATCTGTCATGTCATACTGAAATCTTCAGTTCAAGATTAGTATTGATATTTAATTTTTAACATTGCAATACAAGCAGTTTTAGGCAAGTTACTGTTCAAAGAGTCGACCTCAAGCCAGCCCTATGATGACAAGCATACCAGCTGTGACCATCCCGCTCGTTCTTTTTTCAGACTTATCTAAATCTACATTGTCTGATGTCTTTACTAATTTTAAGAAAGTTGGGTGTCATTTGGATATTATTCCTAGCAGGTCAAGTGGCCATGCTGAAATTCTTCCTCATTGTAAATTTGTAATAAATAAAAATCTTTAAAATGTCTTCCTCCATCAGCTAAAAGAATATTTCGTCAAACTGTTGTAAATTAAACGCATTCATAATTCCATGTCGGTAAGTAAAAGTTCATCAGATAAGAGGCTTTGACAATAAACATTACAGCAGCACGAATAATTCAAGGGAGATAACTCTAAAGTATAATGCAGTTTTCACACGTAACAACAGTCCAACCGCTATACACTGCTTATAAAGTGTCAACATTAGAAAATAAATTAATTCTTTATATTCTTTACTAAATAAGGAATTGAACTACTACTGAAGTTCATTTTTTTTTATTAGTAATAAATTAAGGATGAATTTCATTCACCGGAGTCTACAAATCTGATTGTGTGGCTTTATTTTACATCCACTGTCATTGGCTACAAGACATCTATGGGTCATTCACTGAATTTCTGATGATTAGAATAGCAAGGAAGTGCCCTGTAACTCAGTGCAGAGCAAATATGTCGAGGTCTTTTTAAGGTTATGGTTTTTTTTTTGTGGTGGGGAGGGTCCAATTTTCTTTACACACACATAGTTTCTGTTTTGACATTTTGACTCACAAGGCCTCAGTTAACCAAAAGCAATGGCAGAATTCATTTGTTCAAGGTGTCTTGCAGTGGGAACCATGTGATTTTAGTTTAGTAAACTTCTTAACTACAGAACCATAACTATAAAATAAGAAACAAAAAAGAACAGTTCTTTACAGTTCAGCTGTTTACAGCTGTGAATTACACCTATTTTATGTATTTACTTCTATGTGATAGAACCATAGTGCTGTGAGAGCAATGTTCTATCAACTATAAATAACAACTTAGAAAGATTCTACTTAGTTCATATTGTAAGAGTGTCTTTCCTGCCTGTCACTAAAGTCTTATGCTAAAAGAGTCATAAATACAAGAAATGCTGTGTAATTAAGAAATTCACTTCCCGACCATATAGTTCCAGTTCCAATCCCACTATGTGACCCCTTGGACAAGTATTAACTACTATTAGCCCCAGGCCAACCAAAGCCTTGTGAGCAGATTTGGAAGAGGGAAACTGAAACAAGCCTGCCATATTTATGCTTGCTTTTCATTTTCTCTTTTTAATTGGATTTAATTTTGACTGACAACCTGCTTGATAGCAAGTTTCAGAAAGAAAAACGTCTTGTTTTGCTTATCATCCTGTGAATCTTGCAGACTTTGATTGTCCTAGACAACATTATCATTTATAATGTATGAATTAAGGAATTGTAATCCTTTCCTAAGAACCGAAGTTATGCCATACTTTGTTCCAGATAGTTTGGTACATACCCTATTGCTCCAATAATAAGTATGAAACTGAATGTGTAACTTGGGTACTGGATTTGCAAACTCTTTGTCAATGGCCCATAGACATTCTTTTAGTCTTGAATTTTTCTAACCAAACTGATATTAAGAGGGCAGCTGAATTCTACAACAGACATGGCTTTTTTTTTTCATGTGCACTGCTCCCAAGAATATCTGGCCAATTGTTTTAAGTTTCTTTTAACCATTGGTAATAAAGGCACATAGCTTAGTGGTTAGTGTAGTCAACTCATGATCTTAAGGCCATGAGTTTGATACCTGGTGGTTAATTGAATCCTTGAGTTAAACACTATTTCACATTACTCCAGCTGGAAAATATGAGTAGTACCTGTAATTTAAAGGGCCACCTTTGTCACATTCTGAATATTCCTGAGAACTATGCTAAGAGTATGTGTGTTTCTGGAGTGCTCAACCACTTATGCATTAATTTCATGAGCAGGCTGTTCCATTGATCAGATCAACTGGAACCCTTGTCATAACTGACCAAATGCCAGTCTTTGTTTGATTCATTGCTTATCTTTTTCTGCTGGTATTTACTTTCCTTATTTTGTTCTAAACTGTTCTGACTACAGCATCACAAGGAGATAATATCTAAGACATTCTTCTACAGTTGGCAATAATGCTGATGTCAACAGTTTTAGTTTTGCACACCCTTTATTTGTTTCTTTAATGTTTTCTGTCTTTTATGCTGTTAGTACTTATTGGGGATCTCTTGTTTTCAAATTGCATGGAAAGTCTTCAAAGTGGAATGTCATAAACTTATTGATACCCTATGCCAAGCTTTTGTCATGTTTTATTTCCTCTATGGTTGGGTCTTTCATACCAAGTACCCTGCAGATCTTTCACAGTGAATGTGTTCCCCCCCCCACACCTTTTTTCTTTCTGTTTAATAGAATTTACCAATGTTTCACAAGGAAAGATCAGGATCAACTCCCTTTTCATTAGCTATTCAAATATGTCTTTTTCTGCTGGCAAACTTGAGCAAGATGTTACAAGCCCCTTTTTTTCTGCTTCATTTCATGCCTTCATACATATTTAACACAGCAATCATCACTGCATGGGAAGAATAGCCTGTCTGCAACTCTACTCATGTTGAATTTTTCAGTAACACTAAACAGCTTGTGAATTTGTATGTATGTCTCATTGAGCCCTTGCAGTGATCAGTTTAGGTCGTCTGTGGACAGGAGGGAAGGCATTGAAAAGTTGTTTTGGACAATATTCTTCTTGTAAGCTGAAAGTTCAGAAGACCAAATTTTTTTTTAGCTCTTTTGTAGCTTTCACCAGAAAATAAACATTGTATATTGAGGTTATTCATGTTTAATTTCTTGGAGTAAAGCATGTTTACCATGTTTTACCAGCAAAAATGCACATTGGGACTCACCATATTTTATTCCAAAGTCTTTAGAAACCAGTTGTTTTTTGATGTAGTTAATACTTGGCAACATACAGCTTCATGACATCAACAAAGAAAAGGTGAGAGATATTACTGGACTCATTCCTATAACAATGTTTTTGTGATCAGATGTGATAGGGGATTTAATGAGAACAAAGTGCAGTACTGACAAGCAATCACCTTGAAGGGTGCCTTTTTGGTAATGTATGGTGTCAGATTTGGTATGTTCATTGTTGCCTTTAAGTAGGGAGGTGTACCAGGTTTTGGTAGAAGGTAGTTAAGAGTAGTGAAACTTTGGCTAATTGCAGGGCTTTCATAATCTGCCTATGTAGTATGTTATCAAAAGCTTTCTGGTAGTCTAATGACACCAGTCACATTTCTGCCGCTCTTTGTTGTATCATTTTATGAATTAGTAGATGTTCGATACAGCCCCACACTCCCTTCTTTCCCCACCATTGTTCACAGTTGGTGGTACAGGCTGAAGCACTCAGTGTACATCTTATACATGTTGTTTTGGCAAGCTACTGGGTGGTAATTTTTTGCAATGGTTTGGTTATTTTTAAGGATGAGAAGGTTGACAGATATGCTTAACATTCCCTTGATACTCATTACATACATTGCATTTAAATCTCAGATAAAAGTTGAGATTTTGAACCAATAATCTGTAATAAGAGCTAGGCCTGGGGAATTTCCAGATTGCTTTGTTTTTTTTTTTTTGGGGGGGGTTCCAGTATTAAAGGTTTCTAGTACTTCACCACTGATTTCATAAAGCTCTTGTTCAGCATGCTTGAAGTATCCCTAATCTAATTCTATCCATTCAATTTTTTTCATTGAATTTGTCATTCCTTTCATACATATGTATACATGTATGTGCACACATGTATGCATGCATATCATCATCATCATCATCATCGTTTAACGTCCGCTTTCCATGCTAGTATGGGTTGGACGATTTGACTGAGGACTGGTGAAACTAGATGGCTACACCAGGCTCCAATCTGATTTGGCAGAGTTTCTACAGCTGGATGCCCTTCCTAACGCCAACCACTCAGAGAATA
>NC_068987.1:60931282-60939234 GCF_001194135.2 Octopus bimaculoides | reverse complement strand
TACACCAGGCTCCAATCTGATTTGGCAGAGTTTCTACAGCTGGATGCCCTTCCTAACGCCAACCACTCAGAGAATATATATATATATATATATATACAAATGTATGCATGTGTATATACATAAGTATGCACATGTATACAAACATAATTATTATATGTGCTTGTAAAGGCAGCAGGCTGGCAGAATCATTAGCGTGCTGGATGAAATGCTTAGCGGTATTTTGCCCATCGCTACATTCTGAGTTCAAATCCTGCCGTGGTTGACTTTGCCTTTCATCCTTTTGGGGGTCAATAAATTAAGTACCAGTTGAACACTGGGGTTGATGTAATCGACTAATCCCCTCCCCAACAATTTCAGACCTTGTCTCTGTAGTAGAAAGGCTTATTATATGTGCCTGTATGTATCTGAGAGTATTTGCATTTGTGCTTCTCTAAAAATTGCCAAGCTACAAGCAGTGGTGTTGTAATTGACATGGTCACCAAATTTTCAGCTGCGTTTGATGCCTTCAAAGATGAGACGAAAAGAATCCCTTACTTGAAACACAGGAAAATGTTAGTGACAAGAACAGCATTCAGCTGTGAAAGAATGCTTCAATAATATATTGGTCTGATCCATGCTAGCATGGAAAAACAGACAAAATGCATGAACAAACCATACAGTTTAACCTCACTATGGACAATATAAAATGGGCTTCAACAACTAAACAAAATAATTAGTGATGGAACTTGTAGTGGAAATTTTCTGTAAAATATAAAAAATACCAAATACAGGACTAAAGTCACATTAAATGAAAGAAGAAAAAGACTTTAACAAGAGGATTTATTCTAAATAGTAAAACTTCAATGTTTATATTTCATTATTCATCATTTTCAAAATCCTTAGGGTCCTTCCTCAAGGAAGCACTGTGTAGTTTCTCTCCATAGTCATAGACCAAGTAACAAAAAATCAATGCTGAAAATAACAAAATGGAAAATTAAAAGATTGTAAAAATGATAATGAAAATTTTACAACAAAGAAAAAATTTAAAATGTTAAAACAAAAATATATTTACAAAATACAGTTTTACAAATTATATATCAGTTTCAAATTCTGATATAGGGCCAGCAAGTTCAGGGGATGGAGTAGGTCAATTACATTGACCCCAGTGCCCAACTAGTACTTATTTTATTGATCCTAAAAGGGTGAAAGGCAAAGTCGACCCTGGCAGAATCTGAACTCAGAACATAAAGACAGACAAAATGCTTAGCAGCATTTTATCCGGCATGCTCATGATTCTGCCAGCTCACCACTTTAGTTTTACAAACCATATCGTTTGTTTAACGTCCGCTTTCCATGCTAGCATGGGTTGGACAATATTAAAACAAATATAATAGTTGAACATTTTTAGGCTGAAATGTATTAGGGTACAGCAGTCAATAAGGTCAATCTATATAGGCAATAGGATTTGGTCAGCTGAAGAATTAAAATATCAAGTTGCTTTAATCACATCATTGATTTTACTTCTCTCATGCACTGGATTGCAGCCAAGCTGGAGCACAACCTTGAAGGCCAAACAGATTGAACTCAATACTTTCCCTTCCTTTTTTTTACAGTTGATACTAATCCCATCAAGTCTTTTTTTCTTTTGCAAATGAACCACTAAGTTACAGGGATGTAAACAAACCAACACTGGTTGTCAAGAGGTGCGGTGGTGGACAAATACATACACATATATGTATATATTTGTGTTTACACATGTGTGAGTGTGTGTGTGTGTGTGTGAGTGTGTGTGTATGTACATATATATATATATATATATTTATATATATATATATATATATATATATATATATATATAAAATGTGCATCCAGTTTCTGACTACCAAATCTACTCACAGGGCTATATATGTCTGTCTGTCTCTCTATAAATACACACACACAGATATACATATATGTTTCCCAATATGATCACTAAAAACATTTAGTTAACTTACTTATTACAAAATGGTAAAAATAAGAATTTCAATACAAACAAACATTTCTTTTCCCTTGTTTACTTTTCAAAGTCTATCAGTCTGCTTATCTGTGTATCTACCTATCTGTTTCTGACTGTGTGCATGTGTTTCAGTTTACTTACCTCCCCACATATCTATCTGCATGTTTGTGTCTGTCTACCTGTCTTTCTGTGTATATAAGTGTATCTATTTGTCTGCCTGTCGGTGTATTTGTCTATCGATCTACATGTATCTGTCTATTTAACTATCAATCAAGTCATCAGTTTTTATATTTTACTTTCATAATTGATATAGTTTTAACATCCCCAACTCAAACACACACACATATATATTGTGAAGTATATTTGCCACCTAAATGTGGCTGACCCATAGGAGATGATGCTACTGTTGTTTATAGCTCCAGAAAGACATCTCCTCCAGCTGGCTTATGACACACTGTCTGCGACCGACCAATATTTGCGATGGGAAATCATCATTCCCATCTCTAGCCTTACATGATACACACAGATCCAGGTTTCTGGGTAGTAACCCGTCATCAGCATGTGACAGTTACCAGCTGGGGATGGGAACTGATTCCAAATGCTAATTACTATACGCTTTTTCCACATTTAGGTGGCAAATATACTTCACGATATCATTCTGCTACTGTTTACATCTCGCTGAGAGATTTATTATTGCTTGTTTCTCCTTTTTCGAGATCAGCAATGGTTTGTCATTGGCAAAAGCATATAATATTTTGCGTTTGGAATTGGTACCCATCCCTAGCAGGTGACTGTCACATGCTGATGACGGGTTACTACCCAGAAATCCAGGTCCATGTGTATTACGTAAGGCTAGCGATGGGATCATTGATTTCCCTTCGCAAATACTGACCGAACACAGTGTCGTTTGCCATGGAGGAGATGTCTTCCTGGTGCTATAAACAAGAGTAGCATCGTCCCCTATGGGTCAGCCACATTTAGGTGGCAAATATACTTCACAATATCATTCTGCTACTGTTTACATCTCGCTCAGAGATTTATTATTGCTGTGTATGTACATGCGTGTGCGTGTGCGTGTGTGTGTGTGTGTGTGTATGTGCGCTTGCCAACATCTTACGATTAAGTCAAGCAGAGTTGTTCACCTTGGACGGTAAAATGTGTCACATTTTGAGGTAGAACTAGTTTACTAAGCATACAAACGGAGTCACAAGTGTTTACCAATCAGCAATTGAACAACTTCATGTCTGTGGCTTGCCAGGTAACATGGAATGCTGTATGTGAACCTTCCATATCCTAAAACAAAGATGCCACGTAAAAAGCATTGGTGTGGGTGCTGGAGTCCACATAAAAAACACTGGTGCTGGTACCAAGTAAAAAGCATTGGTGATGGTGCATAAAAGAACCCAGTACACTTTGTAAAGTGGGTGGCATAAGGAAGAGCATCGAGCTGTAGAAACCATGCAAAAACAGACTATGGAGCTTGGTGTGGCCTCTGACCTTGTCATCTCCTGTCAAGTTGTCCAACCCACACCAGCATGGAAAATGAACATGAAATGTTGCGGATTCCTCTATTTCAATGATATTGAGGTCTACTTCCTTTTTTGTTACACACACGTGTGTGTGTGTGTGCACATGCATATGAGAGAGAGAGATTATATGAAGATGGAGATTCTCTCCTTCAACCTCGTATAAATATACTTACAACATATATAAAGTATCATTCTCTAATTTGTTAAACTTATGTGTGCGTGTGTGGGTAGCCTCCTTTAACCACTTTACCAAAAACCAGAACGGAAATTTTGTTCTATGCGTAAAAGGTGAGTACAAGTGAAAGTCTGAAGAAGGATGCATCCCAGCACATTGTAGTAGATAAAATTTCAAGTGTTTTTTTTATTATCCAATATAAAAAGCAGATTCAGTAACAATTCTTAAGACCTAAGCAGTGAACTTGTTTTCAACAGTTACATTCCTATAAATCTTCAGTTCCTCAACACACATCTAGATTTCACTAGCTTTTTCAGAAGGTTGCTCTCAGACTGTTAAGAATACTTAGAATTGATACGAGGAGTTCTAAAGGGTAAGTAAATAACAGTGGCCATGCTGGGACATAGACTTGAAGTATTTTTAGTTGAATTAATTGACCCCAGTATTTTTTTTAAAACCTGGTACTTATTCTTTGATCCCTTTGGTCAAACTGCTAAGTTTCAGGAACGTAAACACACCAACACTGGCTGTCAAGGGGTGGTTGAGAACAAATCCAGACACACAAACGCATACATGTGTATATATAAATGGACTTCTGTCAGTTTTCATCTACCAAATCTACTCAAGGCTTTGGTTGACCCATGGCTATAGTAGAATACACTTGCTCAAAGTACCACACAGCAGGACTGAACCTGGAACCATGTGGTTGGGAAGCCAGCTTCTTATTTCTTTACTACCCACAAGGGGCTACACACAGAGGGAACAAACAAGGACAGACAAATGCATTAAGTCAATTACATCGACCCCAGTGCGTAACTGGTTCTTAATTCATTGACCCCGAAAGGATGACAGGCAAAGTCGACCTCGGCGAAATTTGAACTCAGAACATAAAGACAGACGAAATACCGCTAAGCATTTCGCCCAGCGTGCTAACATTTCTGCCAGCTCGCCGCTGCCTTACCACACAGCCACACTTGCACCTATATAAAATTAATATAAAGACAAACTTTACGGCAAAAGTAGAACTACGTCTTTACCTTTAAAGAAGTGTTGTAATAGATATATCAAAACAAACTTTGTTCAAACAAAACATTCTATAAATGCTATGTATACATTCTATTACTTATTTTTGCCTCAGTAAATAACAAAAAAAAGTTTTCATTCAATATTTTTTATTATTTACTTTTTTAAATTCAATATTACATTTCTCAATAGGTCAGCAAACTTTTGGAATCATTAGCACACTGAACAAACTGCTTAGTGGCATTTCATGTCTTTACATTCTGAATTCATATTCCAGAGGTCAACTTTGCCTTTCATCCTTTCGGGGTCAGTAAAATTGGTACCAATTGAGCACTGGGGTTGATGTAATCAACTTACCCCACCACCGAAATTGTTTTTTATCATTATATTTTGTCTGTCTATGCATAAGGATTAAATTTTAATGTAATCAAAACTTTGGCAAGATTTTGTGAAATATTACAGAAATAATATGCATATTACACAGCAATCACCACATTTTGTGAGAGAGAAAACAGTAGTCATCGTTAAAAAGCAGTTACTTTCAAGCTTGCTTTTAAATGTTCTTTATAAATTTAAAGTTTTTAATTAATAGTACTTACGAGGCAAAACTCGGAAGGCTTGGCCTTTGAAGCGATTCCACATATTTGGGATTCCATGAGAAACAGCTCCAGCAAATGCTTTCTGTTCAAATGGAGATAGACTGTAGGTAATGACACCACTAATGTGGTGGAGATTTCCAAACATTTTACCCATGGCTAGCAAAAGAAAAAGAAATATTGCATTAAGATTTGTTTTTTCAATGACAACCTTAGTTAAACCTCAACTAGTACATATGAGAAACTTGATCTAGTAAATATTACCAATTGAGGAGCTCCAGAAATATGAAAATTAGAAGACAAGTTTAAGTCTATAGATGAACATAGATATTTTAGTTCAACAGACTCAATACACGAGGCAATGTAATCAGTTCTAAGAAAATGTCTACGCAGTGATGTACAACATAAATGATGCTTGAGAAGAAATGGTGTAATGAACAATGTGAATTTAAAAGAAAATGAACTGTGATGGATCTATACATAGTCGTATATTTAAGAATGCTGTTTTACAATCGCTTGGTTCTGAATTATGATCCCTTTACTTGTTACCTTGGGTAAATGTCTTCCACTACAGCCTCAAGTCAACCAAAGCCTTGAATGGAATTGGATAAATGAAAACTGTATGGAAGCTCATGAGACATCTTAATTTCATCTTATGTACAGGACAAAAACATAAAAGTGCTCAACAAACTTTGTTGGAAGATTTTAGGGCCTTATATATGTTAATTTTTGCGAGATAAACAGGGATCAAATATTCCTGAACTACGATTTCATGTGACCAGTTGGCCATACAGGTAAGTAATATGGGAAGTAATAGAATGATTCTGGGTAGGTCCCAATATACATCAGGAGATCATCTTTGATATAAATGTGGGCAAGTTCAAGCTAGTTTATTGTTTTTATTTAACTCTTAAATTCCTGTAGTGCTTCATCATTGTTTAACATCTTGCCTCCATGCCAACATGAGTTGGACAGTTTCACAGGAGCTGGAAAGCTAGAGGCCTGTGCCAAACTCCATTGTCAACTTTGGCATGGTTTTTACAGTTACATGCCCTTCCTATCACCAGCCACTTTACAGAGTGGACTGAGTGCTTTAAATAAATCTCCCAATCCTTTTAGAACTACAGATTTTGATGAAAATGCAGTTAGTCTACTATATATAATTATTTCATGAATTTGGGTGAAACTTGATCAGATGTAAAGATTGTTGGTGTATGTTGTGAGTGTGGTTTTTTACTTGCTGTTATGTCACTAGTAAGTTATATACAGGTTCAGTTGATTACAGGATGGTCTTTTCACATATATTTACAAGATATTGATTCTTGGGCAACACATTCAGTCTCAGAGCTGAATTTGTGTGATACTTAGTCTTTGTAACTTGGAAGCTGTACCAATACTTTCAGAAAAAAACATTCCAAGATCTGCTATCAACTACTCCAATGACGTAATGAAGGTGGGGTTGCCACATTTATGCACATACCTTGTGGTTTCATCACTAATTCCCTCACAAAAAAGCCGAAAAAAATACTCAATGGATTTTTCTTACATTCAAAGGTTTTGCTGGACCCAAATCACTATCAAAGCACAGATGCAATAATCAACAATGTAATCACTCTACCCCTGTCCAAAAACAACTTCACTATCAATACTCAACAAATTCAGATATCAATTCCACTCAGAATCACTGAAATAGCTGATGTGTACAAACAACACTGAAATATTACTGCTTTCTCCAAGTCTAAATTTTCTCTCTCTCTACATTAATTATTAATATAACCACATTCAAGAAAAAAGCCTGAAGAAATTCACAGAAGAAATCATCATCATCATCATCATTTAATGTCCACTTTCCATGCTAGCATGGGTTGGACAATTTGACTGAGGACTGGTGAAACCAGATGGCTACACCAGGCTCCAATCTGATTTGGCAGAGCCTCTACAGGTGGATGCCCTTCCTAACGCCAACCACTCCGAGAGTGTAGTGGGTGCTTTTACGTGCCACCGGCACGAAGGCCAGTCAGGCGGTACTGGCAACAAACTGAAATGCATATATGATCTAAGCAGTAAGTCTTTTGATAAGAAGTTTTTGCTAAAATGAAGCTAAACATTGTTTCTTTGACAGAATTCCCGTTTTCCAGTCCCTAACAACATTTCTTGAATTCTGGTTATGTGTCATTCAGAGATAGGTGACAATCAAAGTTATTTGCAGTACAGGACTTAAAGAGACAGGATAAGGCAATGAGCTGGTAGAATCGTTAGCCCACAGGGCAAAATGCTTAGTAGCAATTCATCTATCTTTATGTTGAGTTCAAATGCTGTCGGGGTCGATAAAATAACAGTTGAGTACTGGGGTCAAAATTCCTGACCTTGTGGCAAAATTTGAAACTAATATTGAGACAAGATGCTGTGAAGTTTCTCTGTAAAACAGAACTCACAAGGATTTAACTTATTTGTAATCATCTAGGCCTTAACCAATACTGACCAACAGATGCTGATGAAGTCTAAGTCTTTTATAGACTCAAGTAATGAGATTGAAATCCCTTAAAGGTGGAACTCTAACACAGTCATAGACCAATAACTGAAACCAAAAGAAAACAAAGGGTTACAGTATGCTTCCTAAATGCAAACGTGAAATAGCTAAAGTTTAACCCGTA
>NC_068987.1:60904521-60930943 GCF_001194135.2 Octopus bimaculoides | reverse complement strand
CGTGTCAAGCAGTGTCTCCAACATTCCAACTCTGGAGACAGTCTCTTTACGAGTTTAGCTGTCTCTCTTCATCTTTCGGACTTACGCTCGACAGCTCGCTTACATCTACATAACAATGTCCCAACAACTATGCTCACACACACAGAAGCTGTAACAACAAACAAGAGCTAAAGATGTATATATTTACTACCTGAATAAATGTTGTTTAAGTTGATAGTCTGGAGTTCAGCGTTCCGTTACATTTCTAATTTTATATAGGAAAGTCAGGTATACATCTAATGATGTATAACCCACTTTCCTATAAAGTAATGACATTGGAAAATGTATATTTTGTTTAGTTGGTAGCAGTTGCCTAACTTTGAAAATAAAATATTTCTTAATTTTGAATTTAATTGTGAAATGTCTAATTGCTTGAAATGAGTTATATTAAAATCTTAGGATTATAATTTTAGGGACAATTAATTACGATTGGTCTGATCTTCGATGGAAATGGAGTATGGGTATAAAATGTTTCATCCCTAAAGTTGATAGTTAATAATAAGCTGTTTTATAATTCTACTTCTAAAAAAAATCAACAAAATTCAGAAAATAACATTATTACTTTAGGAAATTGAAAACTTAAATATTAGTTTCATTCACGAAAGTGATGAGGGTATATGTTGTTTAATCCCAGAGTATCCCTTGAAATTAAAAGTTTTTTCCCTTCATTATAAGGATTGGGATAAGCGGTCACTATCCAATACACTCTCATTTATGCAACAGCGAAGGTGTGATTTGACTGCTATCTCTAGCGAGTCGAAAATGTTTCCTTGTTGACTCGGGAAAGGTGTATTATTTAGTAAATAGAGTAGAAAAACTAAGGTATTCAGTAGAAAGATAAATGATTAATCTCAGGACGAGGAACACATTTTGTAGAAAGAAATATAATTTTCAAAAACTGCTTTAAAATAACATTGAAAGAGTTTAACCTTCTTCGAAAATGATACATTTGAAAGTCAGCAGTGAAATAAAATCGAAAAATTAAATTGTCTTTAGTTATAAAACATCAGAACTATTAGTAAATTTAATATTTTATTAAAATTTGATAAAATAAATATCAATTTGTTAATGCAAAAAGAATTTTATAAAGATACACGAATGTAGTAGTAAGTTATTGACATTTTTAGATCTCGGGACGAAAAAAACACAGGAGAAACAGTCACAGAAATAAATATAAAAATTTACATTTTCAGGAGAAAAACACTGTTGAAAGAAAAATTATTTTACCTTAAAATATGTGAAAAATATATCAATTTAAATACAAACTTACTGCTTCTTCTCTTTTCTGACCTTCGTCAAGTACAGGACAGGAGATAACACGAGAGAAAATCTGAGGTTATATCTTAGTTTCGTATCTTAAAAATATAATGATGATAAGACGAGGAAACCCCATAAATTTAAGATTATTGCTGTGAATTATTTCTTAAATCTGAATTAATAAAATCTTATTATACTGAAATTCAAATCTTACTTATTTTCTACTTGTTTGAATGCAATTCGCTTCCTTTAGTTGAGGTACGAACCTAAGGCTATTTCTGTTTGATGTTTCACTTTCTGTATTAGCAAGGCCAGTGACGCAAATGCTTTCCACAAAGTTCATTAGCTTAATCTTGCACCGTTAAAGCATTTCCAGTGTTCTTTATATCGGTGGAACAGCTATGAATTTAATTACTATCTTTTCGTAATGTTGTTACTCATCGTCATAACACAGACTAGAATTACTGCGTTTTCTATTTTATTGATTTTAGAACAACTTTGAAAAAATCTTGATGTGGAGTATGAATGTTTCTGTAACCGTGTGCAACTACAATGTGTTAATGACCATTAATAACAAACAACGAAAATAACACCATGCTACACATATTGTAAATACAGTACTTACTCAAAAATGATTTATGTTGATGCAAGGTTATGCTTAAATCAGCTGAAACCAACCTTATATGTCCCTGCTAAGTGTGTCCTACCAGGATATAACCACATTATTAATTGTTACAGATATATATACAATAGCTCGATACTCTTCTAGATAAACCACATCGGATCTATTCAAAAAAAAAAAATTAATTAAAAAATCTGTGACTGAGATTGAAAAGATCCAAACAGTTTGATTTGGGTGGTGGATCTAATATTTTGTCTGGTTTATCTCCACCACTTTGTCCATGAGAGCCACTCTGTTTAACCCTCCCGTGGTGCAGTGGCATATCTCATACCACGGGTGATGTTTGTATATGTGTATCTTACATCTGGCAGCAGTGATAGAGCTATCCATCCATGTAATTTCTTGGCACATCTCTACTCAGTTGTTTGCTGAGGGATGAGAAGTGCACACGTGTTACTTGTATCTGGGATTTTACATACCCCACCGTACCATTCACTATTTATTGACAGACGTTTTTGTTCCCTTTTCTTTATTATTGTTTATTTTATTTTTATATGTGAAAGGCTGATTATTTCTCACATATAATTATATATTATTGTCAACTGACCATTTTTTTTTTTTTTTTTTTTTTTGGTATTAGATGGTTCTGAATGCCATAAAAGTGAGAAATCTTCTTTCCTTTCAGATTCAGAAAAGACAGATGGAAAAATTGAGAGAGAATTAGACATAGAAGAATCGGGATCATTTCTTGATGAAGAACCAGATGAAAAGGAATCTGAAGTGGAAGAAGAGAGTATAGCTGAGGAAGAAACAACAGATGAAGAGGGAGGAGCTGAAGCAGATGGCATGTTGCAGACTTCACCAGAAGACCCTTTAGAAGAAACAGATGAAGATGAACAACAAGCTACAAGGAACACGGAAAAACAGTTTATAGGTAAAAATAATAAAATTCTCCGGAAAGAAGTTCCCCATGTCTCTTCCATAGCATATATCGGGATTCACCAGGACCAAGAGTAGCAGCAAAACATTTGTACACTGCAGAGGACTGCTGGTCTTTGTTTCTCACTCAAGAACTTCTGAATGAATTAGTAGCTTATATTAATATCTACATTGACAGTAAACAAGGTAAACATAAAGATAAGTCAAAAGAGAGACATACTAATGAAAGGGAGAAGAAAGCTGCAATAGGGCTGCTTTATCTGTTAGGAGTTTTTAGATCCAACTGAATGAATATGGAAGATGTTTAGGCAACCAAATGGTACAGGAATTGAAATTTTTCTGGCAACTATGTCTTTGCAGCAATTTCGTTTCCTGCTGAGGTCTATGAGGTTTGATGACATCCACACCCAGGCTGAAAGGAGGCTAGAAGATAAGTTTGCACCTTTTAGAAAGTTCTTTGAGAAATTTGTTAATAATTGTATCTCCAATTATAATCATCATCATCATTTAACATGCTGGCATAGGTTGGATGGTTTGACTGAGGACTGGCAAGGTTTCTACAGCTTGATGCCAATGCCAACCACTCCAAGAGTGTAGTGAGTGCTTTTTATGTGTGACCAGCACAGGAGCCAGTCAGGCTGTGCTGGCATCACCTGAGTTCAGATGGTGCTTTTTACATGCCACTGGCACAGGAGGCACTGGTTTTGACCGCATTCAGAAGGTGCTTTTTATGTGCTACTGGCACAGGAGCCAGTTGGGACACTGACATCGACCACATTTGGATGGTGCTTTTTACATGCCACCAGCACGGGGAGCCAGTCAAGTGGCACTGGCATTGACCCACACTTGAATGGTGCTTATTATGTGCCACCAACATGTGTGCCAGTTAGGTGGTACTGGCATCAGCCGCAACTACAATTTCACTGTCTCAGAGTATGCGACAGTAGATGAAATACTGGCTGCCTTTAAAGGGAACTGTCCATTCAGGGTCTACATGCCAAGTAAACCGGATAAATATGGCATAAAAGTATTTATTTTGGCAGATGCTAAAACTTTCTATGTCATGCCCTTGTGTAGTAGATAATTCAGGAGCAGCAGTGGTAAAACAGTTAGTGTCTCATATAAATGGGTCTGGAAGAAATATTACAATGGATAATTGGTTTACAAGTTATGGACTTGTAGTTGATCTCTTGAAGAATTATAGATTAACATTAGTTGGCACTCTGAGAAAGAACAAGATAGAACTTCCTCCTCAGTTTGTAGCCACAAGAGGCAGAACTGAATACACAAGCTTGTTTGGTTTCCAGAAGGATGTTATACTGACCTCATATGTTCTCAAGAAAAGTAAAATGCTGCAATTGGTGAAAGTACGAAAGAAAAAAGAAGACCAGAGATTATTACCTTCTACAACTACTAAAGGAAGGGTAGATACTGTGGATCATTTGTGTTCCATCTACAATGTTTCCAAAAATACTCAACATTGGCCAGTTACAGTTTTCTGCACCATGCTCAATGTTAATGTTGCTGGAATAAATGCATGCAGTATATTCATGGCACACTCTCAAACAGCTATCAGGCACCAAAAGTTTTGGAGGGAATTGGGATTCAAGTTGGTGGATGACCATATCCATCAGCACAAGACAAACCTATATTTGAAGAAAGACTTGATTCAATATTTCTCAGCATCTTAGGGATTACCTCCAAAACGTCATCATGAAGATTCCATACTAAGATGCTCATTGTATCTCAGGTCAAAAGATTGTAAGACAAGAAATTGCTGCCAGAAGTGCTATAAGCCTATCTGCTTGGAACATGCTATGCACATTTGCATTGTCTGCATTACTAAAAGTGATGAGGATGATAGTGCAAACAATGAGTAAATAGTAAATATGAAAGGAGCACTCTCCCCACCAAAAAATAGTTTTATTTTGTTTGACCTTCATTTTCAAAGAGTACTCGTTTCTTTTTGTTTACACGTTAAATAAATACCTTATATCAAAATATGTTGTTTTGGTAATATTATCACTTAAGAACACATAAAATACTAAAAATAGCTAAAACTATGAGTTGGGTTCTCCATATGCTACCATTCTAACCATGAGAAATACAGAACCACACTACCGGAGGGTTAATGCATTCACACTGGGTCACTGGTTATGTTATTTTGGTGTGCGCATTCTACGACACCTTCCCTTTCTTGTGTAATGGCACTTTTTTTGTTGGTTACAGGTGCTAAATAAAACAAAGGGATGGAGACGTATTGTGAAAGAATTATGCATGTGGTGTAGTGCTTTGAGCCCATATGGTAGTGGTAAAGCAGTAAGATCCCCAGAAAAATTTTTTGAAATTGGACCTGAATTCGGGGCAGTGGGGGTGGACATCGACTTTGGAGACAATAGTGATTCTTGACTGACCTTTGCCCAAGTCTAATCATTCGGTTCTGATTTCGGTAACAAACAGTCCCTTCGTTTTGGAGGGAATTCCTAAAAGACAAGGTGAACTTCCTAGATCCTTATACTGTACTATACATGCGGGTAACATTGTTACTCTTCCTCTCCATTTAATGCAAAACCCAACTTCATAATGGTGATACATAACATAATTCACACTCTAAGCAATACAGTTTATTCAAAACAATTTTTTAAATAATTTATTTTGGCTCCCTTGAACTTTTGCACATGCAGGAATATGTAACAGAATTTCTAAACTTTGTTATGAGATCCTTGGACTTCACAATTCTTGTCTGTGTATAAGTTGCTGAATGATGGCACCCAAGCTATTTGTGTACATAGTTGCTTGGTTTCCAGATTGAAACTGATGGATCATAAAGTTTTTTTTTTCAGCTTTTGTCAATAGAATGTTGAGAGGAAAACAAACGAAATGAGCAATTGCATTTGTTATAGAAACGCTGTTGATCAGCATTTATATAACCAAACAATAACTACAGCATTATCTTAGCATTAAGATCTAGTTTTATAATGGCATTTCCTCTTTTACAAGTTGATCCAAAAATATTTCTATCATGTTTTCAGTGCCTATTTCTCTTTTGGATTAACCCAAGATAATAAGTCTCCAGTTAACAATAAATTGTCTCCTTACTAACCAATATCAATATAATAAAATGTTCCTACCATTTGTTGTCGATGTGCTTGATCTTGAGTAGAATCAAACAGGAGGTCAAAATGGGCCTTATGAACTACTCCCATATAGCAATTTGTGTTGAACATCTGAAAATATTCATTAACACTAGCAGAAAGAAATATAATATTGTTCCAAGGTTATTTTTCACATGAACGAGTTTACTTCCATGAGAGTATCAAACTCTGTCAACAATTAGTAATCCTCACAAAACTTTTGAAATTAGATTTGGATTTGCACAAATTTTAACATTCTTTCTTTGCTTTACAGATTTCTCATAATTTAGAGCAGACTAACATATATTTGTCAGTGACATTTTCAAGTTTCATTTAGAAAGGAAAGAGAGTGTGAAAGAGATGCCCCTCCCACTCCAGATTTCTGAGTACTCTTGTTATTATTATTAATAGAGGCATTTTTCAGGCTCTTTAGGGTCTGAGTTCAAATGCCTCCAAGGTCAACTTTGCTTTGCATCCTTTTGGGGTCAGTAAAAATAAACCCCCAGTCACATATTAGGGTCAATGTAACCGACTAGCACCCTCATCTAAAACTTTAGCCTTGTGCCAAAAATTGCAAATAATTATTTATATTTACCAAGGCAGGGCAGCAATCTAGCAGAATTGTTCACCAAGCAAAATGCTTGGAGGCCTTCTGCATTCAAATTCCACCGAGGTCGACTTTGCCTGTCACCCTTTTGAGATTGTTAAAATAAATAGCGGTTGAACACTGAGGTTGATGTAGTTGATGTGCCCCTCCCCCAAAATTGCTGGCCTTGTTCCAAAATTTGAAACCAATATTCATTTAGGCAGCAAGCTAATAAAATCATTAACATATTGGACAAAACGTTTAGTAGTATTTCTTTTGGCTTTTTTACTTTCTGAGATCAAATCCCACCAAAGTCAACTTTACTTTCTGTCCTTTTAGGATTGATAAAGTAAAGTACCAGACAGGTGCTGGGGGAGGGGGGTGGGCAATGTTGTTGACCGTCACCCCTCCCCTCAAAATTACTGACTTAGAAAATAAACATTAATATCATTGCATATAAGCAACAAGATGTGCATAAGGACATCAGGTACAAGTTCAACCTGATGAAGAGAGGACATTTTATGTCAAGCAAGATCAGGGAAAACAATGATTATTTGACCCTCAATATAATGTGACTTCTCAGGCCAGACTGGTGCGTTTGTAGTGTTATTGGGGAGAGAAAACTGACAGATCCTTGTTTCAGTTGTTTGTGGATTGCTGCTTTTGTATATGTAGGCTGGTATTGGTGTGGGCCACTTGATACTGACATAATTGCTTCTTTGGTTGCATAAGCTCTGTTATTTGGAGCTTAGGATGGGTTTGTCAGCCATCTTGTTTCTTTGATATATGAAATTGAACGTGTACAAGGGGTGTTCATTAAAGATTTCCCCTGACCCACTTCCCAAGGACTAGGATAAACAAAACTTGACATAATATTAGTCCTTCTCTACATAGCCACTACCAATGGTGACACACTTCTCCCATCACTATGCAGCTGTGAAGACCTCATCCTGTTGAAGTCAGTAGGTTGTATCTGGAGCCAAGACTTTACCTCAGAAATAAGTTCATCATCATCTGAAAAGTGCTCCCCCTTCAAAAAAGACTTCATGGTTGGAAAGAGGTGGAAGTTAGATGGAACAAGGTCAGGAGAGTAAGGGGGATGGAGGATTTCATGGCTACAGGAGTGTGCTTTCAAGTGGGCAACATGCACATTGTGAACCGGGACGTCTTGGAAGAGGCGGATACCTTTGGTCAGCATGCCACGCCTCTCTGCTTTGATGGCATCCTGCAATTTCTGCAGCAGAGAAGTATAATATGCCCCGTTAATTGTGGTGCCTTTTGCCAGAAAATCCATCATCACTACTCCACGCTGGTCCTAAAATACTGTGAGCATCACCTTGCCTGCTGAGGGTTGGACACAAGCTTTCTTTGGAGGTGGTGAGCTATCATACTTCTATTACTTCGACTGGACTTTAGTCTCAGGATCATAGTGATGGACCCATGTTTCATCCTGTGTGATAAGTCTACCGAAAATATCCCCCTCACTTTCTTGACACATTGCCGAAAGAGCCTGGGAGCAATTGACTCATTCCTGCTTCTGAAAAGTTGTGAACATCTGGGGAATCCATCATGCAGACAACTTCTGTATGTACAAATGGTCATGAATGATTTTTTTTCCACAGACCTTACACTTATCTTCACTTCTTGAGCTACTTGCTTAATAGTTATGCAGCAATCCTCCAAAATGGCAACTGTCTTTTTATGGATAGTGTCATCATCAATGGCAAAATGTGGTCATCCAGGAATAGGAGCAGTTTCCACTGATGTCCAACCACATTTGAATTGGCAATGCCAGAGTTTGACTACATTGTATGATGCTGCATCGTCACCATAAACTTCTTTCATTTCATCAAAAGTCTCTTTTGGTGTACGACTTTTCAAGAATAAGAATCTGATCACTGATCTGCATTCAGCTGCCTCCATTATAACATCTTAGTCCACTTCAGCAGCCATAAAAGATAAACGAATACTAGTGGAAAGCTGCAATTTACAATGTGACATGTAGAGACATGTATGATTATACCTGTACAAGTTCCATTTCCTGCAATGATTGGAAGTGGGTCAGGAGAAATCTTTAATGAACACCTCTTGTATGTCATTTTTATGGGTGCATGTTCTTTTAGTCTGTTTGTTGTCTTGTTTTTCCTTGAGTGTTCCCAAATTTAGTTAATGTACTAGATGGAATCTGTGTTGAGGCCCATCATATATATATATATATATATATATATATATACATATCAGGTCATCCCATAAGTAATGTTTTTTTGTAGTAGACTTTGAAGACAAAAAAAAAAAAAAAACAAGTAAGGTACCAATTTAATCAACTATGTATTCCCCATCTAAATCAATAACATTCTTCCAATGATGTAAAAGGTTTTTTACATCATCCCTATCGAAATCAGTTGGCTTAGAAGAGAAAAACTCCTGAAGGTCTGTTTCAAGGGCCTCTACGGAATTGTATTCTATTCCACCAATAAAATTTTCCAGGCTTTGGAATAAGTGATAATCTGAAGGAGCAAGGCCAGGAGAATATGGAGGATGTGG
Organism: Octopus bimaculoides; assembly: GCF_001194135.2. Lineage (NCBI taxonomy): Eukaryota > Metazoa > Mollusca > Cephalopoda > Octopoda > Octopodidae > Octopus > Octopus bimaculoides. The sequence continues at coordinate 60,921,822 of NC_068987.1, read as the reverse complement.
AAGCCTTTCCTAATCTAGCTCTTCAATCTTGGAACTTGTGATTCTTGTACCATGAGGTCTGGCATTGTCATGATGGAAAATGACACCCTTGCACTTGACTGGGGAGTACCTTTTTTCTGTAAGTTTTTCATTCAATCTATCAATTTGTTCATAGTACGCTTGAGCTGTAATTGTTTGGTTTTGTAACAAGGTTTCAAAGTGTATTACACCTAACATGTCCCACCAAATGCTTAACAAAACTTTCTGAGGATGAAGAGCTTGTTTTGAATGGAGTTTTACTTGTTCTTCTGGCTGAACCTATTGATGTCAGCATTTAACATTCTTATAGAGTATCCACTTTCCATCACCGTCACTAGGCAGTTCAAAAATGGAGATTTTTTTCTCACATAGATAAAGAATAGTGCAGATATTGACATGTTTTCTTTCATTGTTTTCACTCAGCTCATGTAGAACCCACTTGCCAAACTTAGACACGTTTCCAAGTTCTTGCAAATGGCGATGGACAGTAGATGACAATGAATTAACCTCCTCTGCTAACTCTTCAACAGTTGCATGTGAGGTTCTTCCAATAGCGGCTCTCAACACATCCTTAACAAAAGAGACAGAGTGCCCAGACATCTTCCAAGCTAAAATCCCTTTGTCAAAATTTATGTAACCATTGTTAGTGCTTATGAATATTCAAAACACTTTTAGTATACACTTCTTGTACATTTTTTACAATACTTGTTGCATTGTTGTCATTTTTATACTTATGTCTTATTTGCTCTTCTGTGACCTCTATTGTCATGAGGGGCTATCAAAGCAACAAATTATTATTTGAGTATTTGCAAGTCAGAATCTAACTAAAGGCGGCGAGCTGGCAGAAACGTTAGCACCCCGGGCGAAATACTTATTGGTATTTCGTCTGCCGTTACGTTCTGAGTTCAAATTCCGCCGAGGTCGACTTTGCCTTTCATCCTTTCGGGGTCGATTAAATAAGTACCAGTTACGCACTGGGGTCGATATAATCGACTTAATCCGTTTGTCTGTCCTTGTTTGTCCCCTCTATGTTTAGCCCCTTGTGGGTAGTAAAGAAATAAGAATCTAACTGAAGCTTTCCTTGCTCTGTGGTATTTATGCACTCATGAAAAAATCTTGTTTAAACATGTTAGAGCATGTTTCAACAAACAAGTACAGTATAAAAAACACCATTACTTATGGAATGATCTGATATATATATACAAGGTAATATCAAAAGGTTCCTGGACTAGTTATCTTTAATAACAAATAACTTATTTACCTAAGTTTTAATGTCATGTCCTTTGAAATTGTCACCTTGTACAGCAGTACTCTGGTCCCAGTGTTCCTGCCACCTTTAGAATCTGGCCTGGAAGTCATTTTCCGTAAGCAAATCAAGGACTTTCTGTGAGTCACTCTGGATCTCAACAATGATGTTAAAGTGGTGACCTTTGAGCTACATTTTCATCTTAGGGAAGATATGGAAGTCTGCAGGTGCGGAAATGAAACCATGTTGTTTTTGGCAAGAAACTTTTGAGTGAGGAGAGTTTGGTAACAGAGTGCATTGTCATCGTGAAGAATCCATTTCTTTGTGCTCCACAGATCTGGTCGCTTTCACCAAATGCTTCAAAACATTGGAGTAGAACTCTCGATTAATAAGTCAGACATGGAGAATGAATTCTTTATGCACAATAACACATTCCAGAGGGTGATGCTCATGGCAAGTCTTCCAGAGCATTCATCACCTTTCAGGGACATTCTTCTGCATTTGAAGCGCCTGCATCACTCAAAACATTGCGTATGACTCATTGCCTCATTGCTCACTGTAAGCTTGCCAAAGCATGCTCAATGGCTCTGTAGCAGACTTCCCAAGTTTAATGCAAAATTTCACATTGGCTTTTTGTTCCTGTCCATGACAAAATTACAGACTACAGCATACATGTGATCACAAATTTCACAATTTGCAAAGTAAACACAGCAATGTCACTCAGCACACTGCCTCGTAAAGGTCACTGCTAGCTGTCACTGTACATGCAATCATGTGCTGCCATCTGTTGACTCGCCACTGAGCTAGTCTGGGAACTTTTTGATACCACCTGTGTGTGTGTGTGTGTGTGTCTTTGTGTTTGTTCTCCACACTACTTGACCATTGGTGTGAGCTTGTTCATATCCCCATAACGTATTGGTTTGACAATAATGTACGATAGAATATTTACCAGACATAAAAAATAAGTACTTGGGTTGATTTGTTTTATTAAACCTTTGCAGGCGGTGCTCCAGCATGGCTGCTGTCCAATGACTCAAACAAGATATATGAATACACAAATAAGTGTATGTTGTGAGAGAATATGTATTTGTGTGTGTGTATATGTAGTGGCACTGCTTCTACCATCATCAGGTTCCTTTCATCTTTCATGACAAGCCTTCGAAACTGATTCCACCAAATCAGTAAAGTTCATTTTCTATATATATAATTTGATATTTCTTTTGACAGATTTTGTACATAATCTTGAAGAGTAACTTCTGATATTAAATTTCACTAGTCACATGATCTCGTTTTCATGATTGTAACAGCAAATCTTTAATGATGTTACATGTTTAGCTATTTTGTGTTTTTTCTGCAGACAATCTGTTTTCTTTTGGCGCAATTTGATTCTGCAGACAGATCGTCTCCTACCTACTGTTCATTACAAAATATCACATATTCACGCTCTAATCAGAGATTGTCGCAGTGTAGTCTGTTAGTATACAAGACCACATAACAGAAATAACATTCTCTCTCTCTCTCTCTTTGTATCTTTCTCTTGCTCTCTCTCTCACTCTTATACACACACACACACCACACATTCTCTTTTTCTCTCATTCTTTCAAAAGAGAAGTAACTTGTATTTATTCCCTGTCAGCTGGTTTAAGTCAGCAAAGATGTTCTCTCATATAAACATAGACATACAAACACACAGAGAATATGAAAAGAGGATACACACACCACACACACACACACACACCATGCACACATGCGTGCATGCGCTCTTTACTGTACATACATGCACATTGAGTTTAAAACACAAGTTGTTTGAAATATGTTGTACAGCATTGCCTCCCTGGCACTTGTGCCAGTGGCATGTGTAAGGACTTTCGAGCGAGATCGTCGCCAGTGCACATGGACTGGCTCCTGTGCAGGTGGCACATAAAATACACCATTTTGAGCATGGCTGTTACCAGTACCGCCTGACTGGCCTTCGTGCCGGTGGCATGTAAAAGCACCCACTACACTCTCGGAGTGGTTAGCGTTAAGAAGGGCATCCAGCTGTAGAAACTCTGCCAAATCAGATTGGAGCCTGGTGTAGCCACCTGGTCCACCAGTCCTCAGTCAAATCGTCCAACACATGTTAGCATGGAAAGCAGATGTTAAACAATGATGATGATGTTGTACTCATGCAACCAAGTTCTTTGCCTATTCCTAGGAGGGTTATTGAGATAGCGTCCTCAAGCAGCTCCTCCATAAGGTCCTATCAGAAGCAACCATCAACCATTAGTCTTTCTAGTTGGATTTCCAAGTGTGACTGAGACTATGGATTTTATCCAATCTTCTCATTCTTGATTGACCCCGTAGATCTCCTGCCTGGAAGCTTGTCTTGAAAAAAACTGCCTTGCAATTCTTTCCTATGACATTCTAATCACATGTCTGTAATACCTTATCTGTGACTTCTCTGTAATACCTTATCTGTGACTTCACATTGGTATAATGTGGAGAATCTCTTTGATCTCCAGCCTATGCAACTTGTTGAGCAGGGCTGGATTCAAACCCATAGAGGCCCCATGCACTTAAAAGATTTTGGCATCCCCATATATACGTATTCAAAATATAAACAATAATAAACCATAAAATAAATTTTTAATTTTTCAAAATAAAACAAAACTAACAGTAAGATGGAAAATAAAGACCTATTTTTGTATACTTCCACTTTAATTATATTTAAGTTGTCTTCCACTTTTTTTTTTAATTGCAATATCTTTAATCAGATTCTCATTATGACACCATGAATACTTTGAAATTATATTTCCAATCATATAAACTGCTTTGAATACTATTTTAGCAAGTTTAAAGGGATTTCATTTGTATTGTAAACCATTTACCATTTCTGTGATGCCCCCTTTCCCTTGATGCTCTAAGCAAATGCTTTTTTGTTTAATGGTTTATCCTATACTGTTGTTGAGTAACGTTACTCCAGGGATATTTTGGAGGAACCCCATTTCAGCTGCTTATATTCACAGTCATGCACTTTCAACCTGTTACCCATCATTCATGTTGTACTCCTTTATGAAGGAAGATATATGTTCACTTGAACTCAGCCATATTTTTGATATGAACAAATACCATTTGAAGATATTTTGTGGTGCATTATTTTGCAGTAATCATTTACTTTAATTTCTTCTGCTTTGACCCATTGGAATCATCTTCATCTTTTTGATAGAAGAAAAGTTTGTAATTGGTAATTTGTTGCTGATAAGTAATTTTTAAGGGATTATGAGTGCCAAATTACTCATTAAAACAAAACTCCAGTAGCTCCCCTAATTACAGAACCTGTATCAACCTTAGAGAAATTATATCTCAAATTTAAATCAGGATGTATCTTCACTGTAAAAAAATCCATCTGTTCATCCAAACATTTTTATATAGACCAAACAAAACTTTCTTTGAGAACCAAACTCACTATTCATTTGCAACAAATATGAGATTCTAATAATAAATAGATTTCACTAAGTGAACATTTAGATGTATGTGCAATAATTAATCACCAAAAGTTCTGGTCTTCCTACTATCATTGTTCTGATAAAATCACAGACCAAATACAGACAAATAAAGAAATAATTTTATTAAAAAATGTTAATCATGACTGATGGAATAGATATATAACAGGTAAGTATCTAAAATTTGTAACTAGAGTTCATTGTCTTCCAGTTAAGAAATCTTTAAAATCAACATCTGGACCTTCCAAATTGAGTAATGACAACATCAAGGGACTGACCAATAGCTCTCTTTTGACAAACACTATTTGCAATAATAATTTTAAAAAATGCCTGGAATGAAGAAGAACAAGAAGACTTCCTAGAGAGGAAGAGTTACTGCATTTACATGTGCAATTTGAGTGACCTATGTCAGTTAATAAAAATGTTGTTCCCACTTATACATTACTTTCAGTACAACCCTTGCATGTATATGGCACTAGGGAGATGTATGTATGCATATACACGCACATATACAATTATACCTTACTTAATGGCCTCTCACATTAATCTACTTTTATATTATGAAAATTGAATTTAAATATAATTACAGAAAATGTATGCTAAATATTTGTAATGACAGTTTTAAAAGTTTAATTACCATAAAGTGTGCATAGGTATTTGTTAGTTCATTCAGCCATTCAGCTAGTTTACACATTGATGACATGTGTACATACTGTGTTCACAATCTCTCCACTACTCCTCTATCAGGATACCTTTGCATTAATTCACCCTGACAATTAACTCAAAATGATAGGTTCATAGTGACAAGTGTAGTTGATAATATAAAGAAATGGGAAAGAATCAGTTTACAAACATTTTATTAAATCTTCAATGAATAAAAGGAACTGGAAATACCATAAAAGATTTAGCTTCAAAATTTTATTTTCTGTCTGTCAACAGTATCTATGAGTTTAATATTTAAACAAACAGTATTTGAACGAAACTAAAACTGTGCACTCCTAGCAATCTATGATGGTCACCAGTTATAACGTCAATATGCATTGGATAAATGATTGAAGATGAACAATATTAACTGCTTGTTGAGATGGCCATTTTATATATATGATTTTTATGATAGTTGTTACAATATAGAAAATACAACTGTTTCAAGTTGTTTGTGTACACAGTTTGTATGTCATTACAGTAAACAAATTGTCTTTAGTTCTATGGTCCATTGTGTAGATAGTAAATCCATCTGTGTATGACTACTAGAGATAGAGTAAGAAGGTCTTGGCAAGTAGAGACTATAAGTAGTGTGCTGTCCCACATATAAAGGTATTACTTCTCCATCAGTATGGGAAGAAAGTTAGATGTGCTCTTTGATCAGAAGCAGCAACGAAAGAGAATGAAAGCAGTTTGGCTTTACTTATTTATATTTTTCTTAACCACACTAGGTCATGGTAAAGCAAAGGAATTTTCCCCTTTAATGAGTTTTGACCCTAGTATGCTTCATGAAGGTTTAAGAGGTCAGCTTATTCTCATTAATCTCTAAGTGCAACAGGTGAGAACAATAGGCCGAGGATTTGTAGGAAAATGTAGATTCGATTTTGAATCTTAGCTTAGACATTTGGTAGCCAAAAGTAATACAGGAATGGTTAGCCTTATCTTCACATTTAACAACTTGGATTACTACTTAACTGCAGTGGTTGAAGATGCCTCTCAATCAAACTGTTATTTGCTATGAATCTATATTTATTCTCAGGATGCTTAATGCTGGAGTGAAGGTAACTATGAAGACAAATTTATCATAAGTTTACTATATACAGAAATTGAACTGGTTAGTATCATGTAAAAGCGCAAAAAGCTGGGAGTGCAGGTACTGGAACAGTGAATTTGTTCCAAAGCATTAAACCATGTTCTTTGCTCTAATCATTTACATGTGCAATTTGAGTTACCTATGCCCCACTTATGCATTACTTTCAGTACAACCCTTGCATGTATATGGCACGGGTAAAATAATATGGTTACAAATGATTTAAAATTGTTCACAGCTTGTGCTCTTCCATGTTTGTACACACATTATAAATGTTAAGTATTTTAAATTACATTTGCTTTGAAGTGCACTTCAAAGCAACAAATGTAATCTCACAAAAGATAAATCATTGATGCTGGGTTTCAAAGATGTTGAAGACTGATTGACATTACTGAGTGGCACTAATGCCCTTGAACTTTCATACCAGAAGTCCAAGGGCACTGATATTCTTGTGGCTCATAAAAAAAGAGTTGGTTTTTGCAATGCTTTCTGCTGTAGCTGTTGTGTTCCTGTTACTGCTGGTTGTGGTTCTGGTGGCCACAGTGAATATGGCTGTGACAGCAGTGGTGGCAGTAATTATGGAACAACTGTTACTTTTGGTGGTGATGGTTGTGACAGTGGTTGTTGCTTTTGCTGGTGGTGGTGGTGGTTGTCGTCGTTGTAGTGACTGGTGGCAGTTATTGGTGATAGTTGACAGAATGGTATTGCAGGTCAACATCACAGTGGTCACATCACCTGCTACTGTTTTGGTTACCTTTTTTGAATCATTGGTCATTTAAGAAAGGTAATTCAGGTGTTGTCATCATTGTCACTGCTGTTTATTTTTTACTGCTCAACATGTTGTTATTATTGACGTACTCATAGTTGCTGGACATGCAACTGTTTCTGTTTTTGTTGTTACTGTTGGCATTGTTGCTCTTCTTATTTCCATGTTTGGTTTTTTTTTTCATTGTTATTCTTGCAATTTGGTATGTTGCTGTTGCTGCTGTTGTAGTTGTTTTACTGCTGTCCTTTTCCTCTTCAACAGAACTCATTGAATTGTTGACAGGGCTGGCTGCATTGACAACGGGCAAAAGAAAAGCTTTCATTGGCATATGTAATGAAGAGAAAGATCTGCATAACAGCTTTCCCTCTACTACTTGAACCATCTCCAACTTTCACCTTTGGTTACTGACCACAAATATTGATGTCCTGTTTGTGCTTTTTTGGATTTTTCAGATAAAAATCTCAAGATAAAACAAAGAAAAAAATTTCGAAAGTATGTCCCCACTCCATGGGATGTGAAAACAAAGGAATTGACCAGCCACTTGCAGCTTTGCTGATGTTTTGCAAACAAAAGAACACAATAATCAACAATAACAAATCTTTAAAAGGAGCAAATTTTTCAATGAAGTTATTTTTTATTGCTCAACTTTCAAAACAAAATGAAACTTGCTTGAAAAGAAAAGTATTAAAATAATAACAATGATAATAATAATAATAATAATGATGATAATAATAATAATAATAATAATAATAATAATAGTTGTCTTCCACATCATTATCCCACACAGTTTGAACAAGACAAAAGTAAAAAGAAAGCAATACTGCTATGGCTATATCTTTCCATAATACAGAATTGAAGGCGACATTGTAAAGGACAGCCTGTGAGTATTCAAGCCTGCAAGCTATAATCTATTTGTTTTTAACAATTAACAAAGCTGAAATATAATATCAATGTGAATGAAGTATTTTAAAAGCATGCTGTCCTCAAGGCTTGTAAAATTGCTATTGTTGCCCACATCCTTGAATTCTTCCTTTTCAAAGAATTTGATTTGATTTTGCTTAAAGCATAACCCATATGAATTGCATCCTGGGGACAAACAACAGCAAAAGTACTTTCTGTAACTTTTTCTCTGTTTTGTATTTCATATTTTGTATTTGGCAATTACTAATGGTGAAGACACTTAGATAGTTTTCCTATTGTTTGAAGAGCCATTCCAAATGCATCGGATGTATTTTTTTTTACTTGGCTCTCTTTTTATGCAAGAAAGGAAAGTTTTGTTATTCTGTCATGGGATATATGCATTTGTATTGGTTAATATTTTTCTCTTTTGTTAATTAAATAAAAATCAATCTAAAAGGTTAGATTGGTAGTTGATACTGGGTTCCAAAGTAGTGATGGGTGAGAAATAAATTTGTTAGCCAATGAGAGAGGATGCAGTATATTGGTAGATAAATGCTTATAGTGTGTTTGTAAATTAAAATGAATTAAGTTGGATGGACATATTTAAATGTGTCTTTGTGTTAAACTTCTCATATTTGACCTATAGTTTGGAGAAGGTATTTAATCAAATAATCCATCATATCACTCCATGAGGAGGTTTTGAACTTAGAAGCTAAGGAGGCAAGGCATTGATCGCTATGATCCAACCATTCTGTTAGTCCACTGGACCTCTCTGCTCTAAAGATTATTAAAAAAAACAACTACAACAAAAAATATGATTTGTGCAAAAGTAACCAACAAATTCCCTATTCTATGATTGCTGCAAACCTCAATACAGCAAAGAATATTGGAAAACCAGTACATAGAAAATTTTCCAAACTTTTAATTCCATAAATTTCAAGAAAGTTTAAAATAATTTTTTAAATGGGCTTTTGTTTCCAGTCAGTTACAATGGTCCTATTCGCTATGACATGGATAAATGTTCAATTGTCTTAAGCAATATTCAATCAATATCAGTGATAGTTGAATGAATTTTAATTAGTGAAAGCCACGTCGACTGAACTTGACACTAAAATTAATTAATCTTAATTACGCTTCTGGTTTTATTTTTCATTGCCTGCGAAAGAAATCTTACCTTCATGGAGTTATAGGATTTCTATTTTTGGTATCACACATGTTCTGTCATTCCTGGATTTGTCATTTCACCTTTATTTTGGCTTTTCACTTGTAACATGCACATATAAGAAATAAATAAATGAGCCCTTTTAAAGCCTAGCCAAGCTCATGGGCCCGGTTTCCCGGTTTCAATAGCGTATGTGCTCCACAGCTGGACAGGACGCCAGTCCATCGCAGCGTTACTCATTTTTGCCAGCTGAGTGGACTGGAGCAACATGAAATGAAGTGCTTTGCCCAAGAACACAACGCGTCGCCTGGTCCAGGAATCTTACGATCATGGTACTGACACCCTAACCACTAATCCACGCGCCTCCACAAACATGCACATATACATCATATATAAAGCAAGTGCATTTGATTCTTTGACAGCTTAACCCTTTAGCATTCCGATTAGTCTGTCAAATGTAATGTTTATGTATTCACATTGTTTTGACTAAATCATGCATTATATCATAGCTAAGATACTTCAATAAAATGGTTGTTTATTTTTAGAATAACATTGTAGGATAGGTGTGAGAGGCTGGATCTGGCCAGTTTGAACATAATATGGATAGAATATTTTGGCTGGATACGGCTGACTTAAATGCTAGTGGGTTAATGAGAAGAAGAAGAAGAAGAAGAGCAGTGTCCATAAATTTTTGCTGTGTTTACAAGACTGATGGTGGTTGTGGTGATGGGGTAAGTGAAGAAGAAAATATGAATCATGTGTTGTAGCAACAGGAAGCAGTGCATCATTGTATTAGGCTATTACAGACCAAAGATCTAATCTGAATGTTCTGAAATGGGATAGGGTCTATATTAACAAGCTATCGGTCAAACGGTGGTGTAAAGCCATTTAGTGGATTACGTCTACCACCGAAAGGACCCAAGCCCATTGTATCTCCACACATTTTCCAAATACTCAAGGCTGTTCCTCAGGCTTGCACTTAACTATTGTAAAATATTCCCTTGTTCGAAGTACAGACAATGAAAGAGCACATGGAATGACTTGATTGGGAACCAAAGTTCACAGCTATGGAATTACACTTGTGTTTGTCTGGAGATATATAAACAAAATTTTAATTGTGTTTTACAAAAAGACAGAGTTTCTCAACTAAAGTATCTAAATACAACAAGTACTTCTACTAGTTTTACATAATAAGTATAGCTGTATAGTATAAACAAATGATTTCTCTTAAGTAGGGAAACACCCAAGTTCTTCTTCACGTATGAATTGTTCTTTTGCCACAATTATACAATATGTCTGTTAATGCCATACACTTTACTGAAGCCATATAATTACTCTAGATTATGATCTGCTTTTTTCAATTCATTAAACATTAAAGATCTAGACATCATTCTATTTAGTATAAAAATACTATCCTTTCTTCCCACTCAGTCTAGACTAACATAAAAATAATTATACAAAATAAGATAATAACAGAAACATCAATAAAGTCATTGACACCAACTTCCTTCCACCACCACCACCACCACCACCATCACCACCACCACACCATCACCATTGCCAAAACACTGTGCTAGGATAAAAACTGCCAATGGTAAGTATAGAGGAAGAAGCAACTATTGTGCTTTGACTGAGTTGCATCTCCAAACCATGTCAATGTGGATGTTCGCTCAGGACATGAGACAGGGCGGACATAAAACCCTACAGGAGAAGAAAACTCTGATTTGAAATCCCAGGTAGATGGAGCCCACAAATAATGAGCAGTATTGTGATCGTGTAGGGAAAGGAAAACCCTGGCAGAAGACCAACCCCCATTCAGATCTTGAAGTTAGTGTATTGAGCTAATTACCAGATCATCATCATCATCACCATCATCATTTAACGTCCGTTGTCCATACTGACATAGGTTGGACAGTTTGACCAGGCTGGCACACTGGAAGGCTGCACCAGACTCCAGTCTGATCTGGCATGGTTTTCTGCAGCTGGATACCCTTCCTAACACTAACCACTCCTAGAGAGTAATGGGTGCTTTTACATACCAAAAAAAACCCTAAAAAAAAAAATCTTTAACTTCTGATTACAGAAACTTCAAACACTTAGAACAATCCACAACACCTTGAGGAGGCAGTGGTTCCTAACCTGGTAAAAGGAACAAACATGAAACACTTGAGTGAAAGCTGGGAGGAATCTCAAAGACTAATTATAGGAAATCAGAACACTAGAACTCTGCATGTTGTTGGTAAAGCTGCCCAGATCACTAGGGAGATGGAAAGAGTAAAACTTTCTCTTATGATAAAGGAATATGTCTGAATGTACAGTATATTAATCCTCAAGGCATTACAAAGGTATATCTGAAACCAAGGATAAATTGATTGTAGACACAGGTTATTATTAATGCAGTTTGATAAGAGGAGGACTGAGGATTTGATGGGAATACTGGGGTTGGAGGAATTGGTGGAATGGTTGGCAAGGGCAAATGGAGTGAGGTGGTATGGGAGTGTGTTGAGGAAGGATGAAGAGCACGTTCTGAGGAGGGTGATTGCATTTGAGGTAAATGGAGCTCGAAAGCAAGGTAGACAGAGGAAAAAGTGGAGGGGACAGGTGGAGGAGATTGGAAGAGTTGGTTTGAAAAAGGCAGACACCCAAAACTGGGCAAGATGGTGAGATGGTATGAGGGCAGTTGCTATGACATTGAGGTAGATCCAGCCACTTACATTAATGGGGACAAAACCTGGATTTAAAACACTGGGTGGTGGTGGTGCCCTGGATTAATTGAGAATTCTTACTCAAAGCTTACCTCTGTTGCTTTGACCATGCACTCCATCATCCATGATGCATCTGTGCCAGAACCCCTCCTAGTATGGTGTAAATAACAAGGTGAAAAGCTCTCTCTCTCTCTCTCTCTCTCTCTCTCACACACACACACACACACACACACACACACACACACACACACACACACACACACACACACAAATGCATACACACACATGCACACATGAATACATAGACACATACATGTACATGCATAAGATTTAACAAAATCATGATATGCTTTTTTTATTTGTTTGATTAGAGCAGATCTAGCTCTAAATATCAATGAGAATAACATATACCAATGTAGGAATACTTGTCTTTCAAAGAAAAAGTAATTGAGAAGGGAGGAAAATTACTTATTTTAAAGTAGAATTAGAACAGGGAAACAAAATTCTGAACTTAATATATGTATTGGGGCTGATTTGTTTGACTAAAGATAGTGTTCCAGCATGGCCACAGTCAAATGACTGAAACAAATAAAAGAATAAAAGAATAAATATATATATTGATTCCAAATTTTTGCACGAGGCCAGCAACTTAGAGAAAGTGGGTAAGTCAATTACATTGACCCCAGTACTGAAAAGATGAAAAGGAATGTCGACCTTGGTGGAATTTGAACTCAGAACATAGAGTCAGGCAGAATTGTTAGCATGCTGAGCAAAACTTGCTAAGTATTTTGCTCGGCATTCTAGCATCGCCACCTTTATATATTAGAAATATCATACTCAGTAAATAAATTAATGAGAAAATTGATTAAATTATCCCTAACAGAAAAAATCTTGAAAATTGGACTGCCAGCCAACTCTCCATCCTTTATAACAATATCCATGAAAGTCAGTCTAACTTTCACTCTAACCCACTTCTCCTTTCTAACACATAAAGTTAGAAATTAGTGGTGCAAGTTAATAAAACATATTGAAATTATGTTGCTGTTGTTGTTGCTGTTGCTGCTGCTTAAAGAATTGAACTGTTCTTTGTCTAGTGCAATTATTTTCAGCTGGATGGGATGCACCATTTAAGAGTGTCTTGGTATTGTCCACTTGTCTTAATATCCAGTATATTATTGACTTAAGCATTCATTATTTTGAACTCTACATTGTAAATATTAAAACTCATGATTCCTTTTCTGAATAGTTCCATACTTAAGATATTACCGTATAATCATACACACTTCGGTTTTATAATTTTAATTTCATATTTCTAGTCATTTATATTGTTGGAATTAAAAACATCCTTTTATGCCAAGTGCATACTATACACTTCAACACTATTTTACATATTTTTCTTCTCCTATAAGTAATATGTGAATGTGTTGTGTGTAGCTTAGTGATTAGGATGTTAGACTCATAATCATAAGATTGAGGTTTTGACTCTGGGACCAAGGGTGCATTGTGTTCTTATAAAAAAATATTACATCTTCATTTTGTGTTGCTTCAATCAACTCAAGTGCAAATGAGTTCCACCTGTAGTTGAGAATTAACCCTAAAATGGACTGGTGTCTCATCCAGTGGGGAATGTCATAGTCTCAGTCACTTATATGCCATGGAAACCAGGTTGAAGTCTGACCTTGTGAGTCTGGGGACCAATGACGACCCCAAGTCCGAAGTAAATTTCAGTAATATTAGTTCTCCTTTAACATGTACCATATGTGCTTTACCTCAATGGACTAGCGTCCAGTCACATAAAAAGCATTGGTGTGGGTGATGGTGCTACATGAAAAGCATAGGTGCTGGTGCCACGTAAAAAGTACTGGTGATGGTGCCACATAAAAAGCACCCAGTACACTCTGTAAACTGGTTGGTGGCTGGAAGGACATCCAGCTGTTGAAACCAAGCCAAAACAGACCATGGAACCTAATGCAACTTCTGGCCTTGCCAGTCCGTCAAATCATCCAACCCATGCCTGTATGGAAAACAGACATTAAATGATTATGATTATGATGATGATGACAATGTTACACTCAAGAAGTTTATAGTTAAGCACTTGATTCATGAGCTTTCTATATAGTAAATTCATTCGCAAGGCACTGGTTGGCCCTAGGCTACATAATAAAAGATATTTGTCCAAGGTACCACACAGTAGAACGGAACCTGAAACCACATAGTTGCAAAGTGAACTTCTTATAGACACAGCCATGCCAACATCTAGAAAATCACAGCTAAACTAAGACTAATACACAATAACAATAGATTTTTATTAAACATCCTGATTTGATTCAAAGATAATCTTGGTAAACCTATGAAGTGGATACTATACTGTATGCCATCCATAAGCTGAATTAATTGTAAGAATAGTCAAAATATACAGAGATTAACTAGATTTACTGACAACACTTCATCAAAGACTTCACACTTCATTATTTTGATTTTTGCTGTTTTACATACTCATAAAAATTTATTCCCAGCTTAGATGACATCAGCCTGCATCAGGAAATAACTTGTTTGCAAAAGTCTATAAGCAAGAATGACCATTCTTGTTTAGATTCAGATATCTAGGGTCAGCTTCGACTAAAGAGACACAATGATGTTGAAACACTGGTGTCTCAAAGTCTATATGACTGAATCACACGTTGTCAACATACACCGTCTGAGAGGAGAGGTTCTGAAGGCAATGTACAACAATGATTGGCGTATTTATGTTCAAATTTACAGGAACATGTTGAGAATAAATGTGTACATCGGTGTTTTAATTTTCAGTTTTACATGCTTGTAATGATTTACTTCATCAAAGATTTTACTAAATACTGAGTGAAGGACAGTGTGTACTGCTTTTGATAAAATAAGTTTATGAGATGAGTTCAAATCAAGGTTGAAATTAATGTTTTATTCCTTTAGCCAATGCATTGCCAGGTTAGAATATCATACACATTTTCTTCTTCTGTAATTATGTTGCTTTCTACATCAATTAAAAGATATCTGAATGGGTGTGGGAGTCTTGGATTTTCTGTGATCTTGTAGATTCAGGCATGGTTGTTGTATGGGTAAGAAGTTTGTTTAGCAACCATATGGTTTGGGGTTCAGTCCCTAGATAGGCAAGTGTCTTTCACTATATAACCTTGGGCCAATTAATACCTGGTGAGTGAATTTACTAAATAAAAAATAAGTAGAATCTGGTACACAGATGCATATATGAGGGGGTGATGAAAAGTTCCAGGCTTAAGGATATCGTGGAAGTACCTTCCAAGTACTTTTGCAGGGCATAGGAAAACTGAAGGGTCACTGCAATAAATGAGTGAATCTGAGAGGGGAATATGTTAAATAAAATCATAATTAACTAATCCTCCTGTATTTTCTTTTACCCAAAACCAGGAACTTTTCAGCACCCTCTTGTATATGTATATACGTGACTGTGTGTGCATGTTTGCGTGCGTGTGTGTTTGTTTGTGTGTGTGCACGTGCATGAGCACACATTTGTGCATGCATTGATGCAAGTATAGCTTTCTGTTTGCCCCACCAGCACCACCACATGACAACCAGTGTTGGTTTGTTTACATCCCCATTATTAGTGGTTTAGCAAAAGAGCTCATTAGAATATGTACCAGATTGACAAAAAGAAAAAAAAAGTAGTAGGGGTCAATACAATTGACTAGACCCCTTTCAAGGCCTCAAGGCAGTGCTCCTGCATGGCCACATTTCAATGGCTGAAACAAGTAAAAGAGTGTAGAAATTGTTTGTATATAGGTGTAGGAGTGGCTGTGTGGTAAGTAGCTTTCTTACCAACCACATGGTTCCGGGTTCAAACCCACTGCGTGGCACCTAGGGCAAGTGTCTTCTATTATAGCCTTGGGCCGACCAAAGCCTTGTGAGTGGATTTGGTAGATGGAAACTGAAAGAAGCCCGTCGCATATATGTATGTGTGTTTCTGTGTCTGTGTTTGTCCCCCTACCATCGCTTGACAACCGATGCTGGTGCGTTTATGTCCCCGTAATTTAGCGGTTCAGCAAAAAGAGACCGATAGAATAAGTACTAGGCTTACAAAGAATAAGTCCTGGGGTCGATTTTCTCGACTAAAGGCGGTGCTCCAGCATGGCCGCAGTCAAATGACTGAAACAAGTAAAAGAGTAAAAGAGAGTATATATCTCTTATAACTGAATGAAGCAAAAATCTACAGAAAATTTATAATTTAACCTAAAATGCTAAAATTGTTCATTCAATGGCAGAATATCATAGACAGATCTGAAGTAATGCAACAAGTTCAGAAAGCTTGTAAATATTTTAAAAGTCTACCTGTACCAACTATAAGCTATTTCTAACAACAGAATCTGTCAAGTTAATAGAAATTGCCATTGCAGATTGGCATTCAATTCAACAAAAGATAAAGATATTGATAAATATTAGAAAATTTATAAAGTTTGAAAAATCTTCCCAATTACATTCAATTATGAACTAGAAGCAGTGCTAATATTTTAAACATTATCAAACATATATTCAGTATATGTATTTTGTTTGTTTGCCAGTTTGCAGCAGTATAGCCCTTTGGGAATGACTCCCTTAGAGCACTGGGTATTTATGACTTTCAGGTGTTTTAACATACAGTGCTATGAGAAAGTCATCCCCAAAGTGCTATTCCACGACAAACAAACAAAGCACATACACTAAGTGTGTGCAGTTGATAATGTTTATAACATTCTAATTACTAGATAGGGTTTGTGATGAAGGAATTTAATGTGGCCCATCACCCCTCCCCTTTCATCTTCTACTGCTTTGCACTTTCCCTTTTTTTCCCTCTTTTTAAAGTGTATTCTTTTACCAATATCAGTTATTTTACTGTGGCCATGCTGGAGCACCACCTTGAAGGGTTTTGTTGAACAAATCAAACCCAGGTCTTATTTTTTAAGCCTAGTACATATTGCATCAGTTTATTTTGCCAAACCACTAAGTTACAGGGATATAAACACACCAACACCAAGTGGTAATAGGGAAATAAACACAGGCACACATACACAAATATATATACATACACATATACATACACACACACACACACACACATATATATATGTATGTATGTATACATATGTATATATGTATATAAACTGAAAGACACCCATTGTATGTATGTATGTATGTATGTATGTATATATATATATATATATATATATATATATATATATAT
>NC_068987.1:60898339-60904348 GCF_001194135.2 Octopus bimaculoides | reverse complement strand
ATGGACGTCAGTGATTGGTTGAAATTATCGAAATAAGACAATTTTTTACATGAAATAAATTCGAATACAAAAATATTTTTCTGTTCTATAACACAAAATAGATAAGTATACAAAGTTTGAAAGTCTTTCCGTACCAAAAACACTACGTAAAACATTAATGAAAAATGTGGCCCCCGTTTTAAAAAAGATCCCAAGGCTCTGCTTGGCTCAAGGTTATAGTAGAAGACACTTGTGCAAAGGGCTACACATCAGGACTGAACCCAGAACCCTGTGGTTGGGAAGCAAGCTTCTTACCACACAGCCACACTTGCACCTATATTAGTAAATAGAAATTCATTATCTTTTGGACAAATAACTGTCCTCACTTCAGTTAATCTCAATTTTCATGATGTCATTTTTATTAAGTAATTGAATCAAACCCTTGGAATTAAGCTAACACATTCAAATAAAAATTGTATTCTAGTTTTAGTAAAATTAAAATAATGAATTTCAAAAGTAATCATTTGTTAAATAAACGAAACAAATATTAGGTGCAGAAATGAAATGGCTGAATAGATATGATTTTGGTCTGCCTAACAAACACTTGAAATATTCCTGATTGCAAGACAGAATGTCACCATAAATCAAGACATCATTGATGAAGAGTGTGTACAGGTTCATAATAATACACTTGTTATCACAGACACTAAGTCAAAATATGGCATAGAAATATTTCTACAAGCCATCGGTGAATGAGGAGAAGCTGTGGGAGAATGAAAGAGAGAAAGGTGGGGAATACATGATTTAGATCTAACAGGAACCTATTATTGAAGTTGAAAACTATGTGGTAAAAAGTGTAATTAAAATGATAAAGTTAAAGAAGGTAGTTGTACCACTAGGAATAGTCACTGAGATGCTGAACATATCCAGCAAAGTAGGATGTATGACAATTACTCACAAGTTTTAGGTTGTACAGGGAAGTGTCATACCCAATGACTAATGTAACACTATCATCCTAGATAGTTACAAGAGCAATGGTTTTCTAGAAAAATATTGACTACTGAATTCACAAACTGATGGAATATACAAGGGGGTGCTGAAAAGTTCCTGGCTTTAAGAGTATCATGAAAGGCCTGGCTGCAAGACCAACTTTCTGAGTTCTTTTACAGGGATTAGTGAAAATAAAGGACTGTTGCAATAAGTGTGTGAAACTGAGTGAGAAATATGTTGAATAAGATCATAATTAACTGATCCTCCTGTATTTACTTTTACCCAAAGCCAGGAACTTTTCAGCACCCCATCGTATGTTAAGAAAGTAAGTGAAAGAGTTAACAAGAAGGAAATTAAGATTAGTCAAGATGCAGTTTAAGTTTATGCCAGGACAGGGTGGCATTGAGGCCCTCATTCTAGTGAGACAACTAGAGAAATGCTCTCAGATGGCTCTTGTAGTGAGCGACTATGCTTAGCATTTATTTATCTAGAGAAAACCTTTGATTGGGTACTACACTTTATTGTCTAAGTGGATGCTAAGATAACTAATCTTAGATGAATGGCTTGTGAGAACCATATAAGCCATATACAGAGATTCTATCAACAAAATGAGAGTTAGCAATGAATGAGTTCAGCAAAGAATTAAGGGTGTAGAGAGAGATCCATCAGGTGTCAGTTCTCAATCTTTTCCTGCTTATTATAGTTCTTTTGATCTGTAACTGAAATATTTAAGACTGGTTTTCCATGGGAATTCTTGTGTACTAATGACATTCCTAAATTTATTGAAGAATTAAAGATGAAATTCCAAACATGAAAGTAAAGCTTATAATCAAAACACATCCCATCTCCATAGAAAAAAAAGTCTAGCAAAGTCAGGTTCTAATTTGTAAGGGAGAAAATTGGATTCTACTCCCATCTGGGGGGTAGTCATGTTCATTGTGCCAAAAAGGAGTTCATAGAAACACTGTACTGTGTAAACAATGGGGGCACACGAAATGTAATGAAATCACAGACAGGTTGAGAGAGAAGGACTTCATATGTAGTATGACTCTGGCCTAGGGTCAAAATTTGATATCAATAAAATTAGAATAAATCTCCAGAAAAACAAGACCAAATAAAACATGGGAAGAAGCTTATCTTAAGAGGTTAAATCTTATAAAAGAGGTGATAGAGGATTGTGATAAGTGAAAAACTACTATATAGAAGACCTGTCCATTTAACATGGAAACAAAAATAAATATAAAATTGATGATGTTGATGTTAATAACGATAAATCATGAAGAGTGAGTTTAAATCTTATTTAAACTTTTTATTACGTTTCTTAAGAACTCTATATGATAACATAATGATTGCTTCAGTTTACTTAACTAAAGAATAAATACTAAATTTTTGGGGAAATGATCAATAGATCCTATTACCTGTATATACATAACACTGATCAAATCACTAATTGTTAATTGATTTTATATATTGTCAAAGTGTATCACTGCATAAACATTTTATGTTTCTATTGTTAAATAAAGAAATAAAAAAATAGAAGTGAATAAAAAAAAGTCAGCCGTGGTAAACAATAGTTATCTCCCTTGAACTAGCCTGTAGGACTATATGCATACAGTTACAGTGTTCAGAATTGTAACTTAACCTCTACAATAAGAAGACTGCATCTTCTAACTTGTAAATACATAGATACAGTGACCACATTCCTGAATGATACACTATGTTGAAATAACTATCGCTTTTAACTGAGCTAGACAAACAGAAGCAATAACAAAAAGCACTCTGAGTCCATATTCTGCAAATCCATTTCAGTGTTCTCTCCCTTAATAAATCCAAACCAGATGCACAAGTCCACCTTGGTTATCTTTGCTGCAGTTTTCTCTTGATTATTTAGGAAAGGTTGGAGACTCTGAGCAGGCAAAACTGTAAGACTAAGAACTTGGCTTTGCTGTGATATAGTTGGTCCATACTTCCATGAAGGTATAGATACTTAGGTATAATCCCAGGTAAATCTAGGCAGTATTTTGAATGATGTGTTCATGTTGAAATAACCATCTCATCATGAACGCAACATGATTTTATATGAATGACTGGAAAATTGCAGTATGGAATAAATTTCCAAATTTTAAAAAGTGATTAAAAAGAAAAAGAAAAAAATATAGTATTTCAGTGTATTTTTAACATTTATTTTATTTTATTATTATTCTTTTATTTGTTTCAGTCATTTGACTGCAGCCAGGCTGGAGCAACACTTTTAGTCGAACAAATCAACCCCAGAACTTATTCTTTGTAAGCCTAGTACTTATTCTATCGGTCGCTTTTTGCTGAACTGCTAAGTTACAGGGACGTAAACACACCAGCATCGGTTGTCAAGTGATGTTGGTGGATAAACACACAAACATACACACACACATACATACATACATATATACACACACATACATACGATGGGCTTCTTTCAGTTTCTGTCTACCAAATCCACGCACTAGGCTTTGGTTGGCTCGAGGCTATAGTAGAAGACACTTGCCCAAGGTGCCACACAGTGGGACTGAACTCAGAACCTTACCACGCAGCCACTCCTGCACCTTTTTGATTGGTTATATTAATTTTATACACATCATATATACACAATAATCTTATTTTATCTTTTATGTAGTATCTGTTTCAGTCATTAGACAGTGGCCATGCTGGGGCATCGCCTTAAACAACTTTAAGTCAAATGAATCAATCCCAGTACTTTTTTTCTTTTTTAAGCCTAGTACTTATCTTATCAGTCTATTTTGCTGAACTGATAAGTTATGGAGGCATAAACAAACCAACACCGGTTGTCAAGCAATAGTGGGGGACAAACACAGACACAAATACTTTCCCCCCACTCACACATATATGATGGGCTTCTTTCAGTTTCCATCATCAAATCTACTCACAAGGTTTTGGTCGGCCCAAGGCTATAGTAGAAAACACTTGCCCAAGGTGCCACACAGTGAGACTGAACCTGGAATCATGTGATTGGGAAGCAAGCTTCTTACCACACAGCTACACCTATGCCTTTAAACATTTATTTCATTTCATAGGTTATATTCATTTTATACACATGCATTTTATATGCACACAATAATATACACACAACGAAAATAAAAATATCAAAAGTATTTTAATGTATCATTATGACACTTCATATAAGTCTAGTTAATAAAAAGAAAATGAGGGAGTCATTTCATATGAAAATTTTTAGGAGGTGCAGGAGTGGCTGTGTGGTAAGAAACTTGATTCCCAGCCACAATGTTTCTAGGTTCAGTCTCACTGTGTGGCATCTTGGGCAAGTGTCTTTTACAATAGCCTCTGGCCAATCAAAGCCTTGTGAGTGGATTTGGGAGACAGAAACTGGAAGAAGCTCATTGTATATGTGTGCGTGCATGTGTTTGTCTGTGTGTTTGCGTGCGTGCATGTTTATACATGGATATGCGTGTGTATGAATGCATGTATGTGTGTGTATGCATGCATGTATGTATTTATGCTTACATGCATGTGTGAATATGTGCATGCGTGTGTGTGTGTATGTATGTTTTTGTGTGTCTTTGTGTGTCTGTGTTTGCCCCCCCCCTACTGCTTGACAAACAGTGTTGGTGTGTTTACATCCCCACAACATAGCGGTTTGGTAAAAGAGACCAATAGAATAAGTACCAAGCTTTAAAAAAAATTAGTACTGGGGTCAATTCATTGGATTAAAAATTCTCTAAGGCAGTGCCCCAGCATGGCTACAGTCTAATGACTGAAACAAATAAAAGAAAAAAAAGGAAAGATATATTAAAAATCACAGACAGAATAGTAACAACAACAAAAAAATGAAAAGAGAATAATGAAAAATAAGAAAACTCAACTAAACTGAAAGGAGTGGCTGTGTGGTAAGTAGCTTGCTTCCCAACCACATGGTTCTGGGTTCAGTCCCACTGCGTGGCACCTTGGGCAAGTGTCTTCTACTATAGCCTCGGGCCGACCAAAGCCTTGTGAATGGATTTGGTAGACGGAAACTAAAAGAAGCCCGTCGTATATATGTATATATATATACATGTGTGTGTTTGTGTGTCTGTGTTTGTCCCCCCCAACATCGCTTGACAACCGATGCTGGTGTGTTTACGTCCCCGTAACTTAGCGGTTCGGCAAAAGAGACCAATAGAATAAGTACTAGGCTTCCAAAGAATAAGTCCTGTGGTAGATTTGCTCGACTAAAGGCGGTGCTCCAGCATGGCCGCTGTCAAATGACTGAAACAAGTAAAAGAATAAAAGAGTAAAGAGTAAATTGAATTAATATAATAAATTAAAGACTGCTAAAATACTAAAGTTCATAGTGAAAAGCATTAATATAATGGGAATCTCTCATGGTCTGAGAAAGACAGTTCTGCACTTTCTTGCGGAACAACCTGCACAAACAATTTGTTTATAATGATCAGATGTTTATGCTCCTTCCTGCCATCAGACTGACATTGTCTGTACAGGTACCACATGTAGGGTACCACATGTCAGATGTCAAAATGATTGTTGTGCAATGTCAAACGAAGTGTTTTGCCCAAGAAGACAACACATAGCCCAATCTTGGAATTGAACCCAGTCTCGCAATCATTGGTGCAACACCCTAAACACTAGGCTACATGTGCTCACGTAGTACAAAGTAAAAAGTTTTTAATAATCAGGTCAAGTAATGTGTATTGATTAAATAAAACGTTTTGGTTTCAACAGAAAATGAATGATAATAAATTAGTTGATATGAAAATAAAACTTTGCTATAAAAATGCTATTTTTTTCCCCTAAATCTTTGTTGTTCATGAATTGATGAAATATTTCAAAGTTGCATATGAAGAGATTCTGTAAAAAAAAGACAAGACAAAAGCTCATGAAAAAACTATGCAGGTGTGTTTTGTTAGCTGTAAATGAAAACATCACATCACCAACACACACACACACACTCTCAGCTTGTTAAAGTATCGTAGTTTTAGTAAAGAGACATGTATATATATATATATATACATATATATATATATATAT
>NC_068987.1:60894214-60896158 GCF_001194135.2 Octopus bimaculoides | reverse complement strand
TATATATATATATATATATATATATATATATATATATATATATATATATATATGCGCACACACACACACACACACACATATATATATAGATAGATAGATAGATAGACATACATATATGCTCACATACATGCATACATTCATGCATGCATACCATAATGCATACATACATATATACATAAGCGTTCACATATATCCGTTTGTGCATGTATATGTGTTTGTACGAATACATACATGTGTGCAGGTATGTGTAAGTATGTAAATGTGTAAAAGCACATGCATTTATGTGTATGCATATATAAATATCTATGACCTTCTGTAGACATGATATTAGCATCTGCACCTTGTATCCATTGAAGATTATAAATATCTGATCAGATAAACACTGCCTTTCATCTTAAAATGATTTTTCTGCTAATTTTCATAAATCAGATTGTTTTATAATCTATTTTGGGAAAACTGATTAAATATAAAGTTAAAATGTATGAATGAAAACTGAGGTGATTCTCAAAAGAAATTACTTTACAAAATTCAATAATTATATTTTTATATTTATTATGCTCACATTGTTTTCTTATTTTGCCACAAACTGAATTTTATAGAATAGAAGGTATAGTGAAATAAAACGAGCTACAGTATATTTCTGGTGTTCGTCTTATAGGAAAAAAAGGAATTGAAGGTATAAACTAGTTCATTATGCAGGTTCTTGAACTCAAAATATAATAAGATAAAGCTAATTACTGTAATAAGAAAACTTAATGATATTATAATTCCAGTAAAAGACTTCTTGATCAACCAAGTGAAAATCAACAAATCGGAATCTTTTTATCTTTTTCTTTTTCGTTTTCTTGTTTCAGTCATTAGATTATGGCCATGCTGTAGCACCACCTTGAAGAATTTTAGTCAAATGAATCAATCCTAGTATTTATATTTTTGCTAAGCCTGGTACTTATTTTATGGGTCTCTTTTCCCAAAGCACTAAGTTATGGGTGATGTGTAAACACATCAACATCGATTATCAAGTGGTGGTGGTGGTGGTGGTGGTGGGGACAAATATATACACAAAGACACACTTATACGCACACACCGCATACATATACAACAGGTTTTTTTCAGTTTCTACCTACCAAATCCACTCACAAGACTTTGATCAGCCGAAGGCTTTAGTAGAAGACACTTGCCTAAGGTGCCATGTAGTGAGATTGAACCCAGAGCCATGTGGTTGGGAAGTAAACTTCTTACCACACAGCTACCTAGATTATCATATCTAGATTATCTTATGAGGAAATTTCTCTTTCTTTCAATAGAGAAAATGAATGTTTATCAACACAACTTCTTCTAAAATATCAGCAGTAGTCAGCCATCACATTCATATTCTGTCTTCAGTGATATTATTTCTCCTTCACCTTGGAAAGAATCTTTGTTTTTTTTTCTTGTTCCCTTTCTCTATTAAACCCAAGGCTTTTGAAAGAAGTGTCCAACTGGACTATAATGCTCATGGTACATTGTACGTTTAAATTTAGTCTAAGCAACATCTTCAACAACTCTCAGCCATAGAAAAATCATAGCCTCTACTGCATGGGACATGCCGTGTAAGGTTTCTTTTTCATCTTAATCATCACTGACCACCACTACCACCACCACTATCATCATCATCATCATCATCAATGCCAATGACACTGCTACCGTCACCAGTACTGCCACTGCCACTACCACACTATCACTAGCTCTAGCTCTCTCTCTCTCTCTCTCTCTCTCTGTATATCATCATCATCATCATCATCGTTTAACGTCCGCTTTCCATGCTAGCATGGGTTGGACGATTTGACTGAGGACTGGTGAAACCGGATGGCAACACCAGGCTCCAGTCTGATTTGGCAGAGTTTCTACAGCTGGATGCCCTTCCTAACGCCAACCACTCAGAGAGTGTAGTGGGTGCTTTTACGT
>NC_068987.1:60889297-60892234 GCF_001194135.2 Octopus bimaculoides | reverse complement strand
ATATATATATATATATATATATATATATATATATACACACACACACACACACACACACACACAGAGGGTGTGATGTCGTCTAAATTATGCAAACATGAAAATAACATGGGCATCTCATTTTGAAAGATATTTTTTCTTTTCATAGTTTCAGCTTAGAGCTGTGGCCATGCTGGAGCACCTTGAAATACTAAAGAGTGAATTTACTCAATAAAATCGTCAGTGGCTTCAACCACAGCCTCCAGACAACTTCAGAATCTCCTGCAGCTCTTCTGGACTGCCTCCTTGTTTAAGTTGGTGAATGGTGCCATAATCCTTGTCTTCAGTTCATCTTTGGTGTTACAAGGAGTTTTGTTGGTCTCTCACTCAGCTGCACCCCACACATAATTTGTCTGACAGCCATGACTAGGTTCTCCTGCTTGTGTGGCATGGTGCAGAGTCCTGTTGCTAGACATAGGGTCTTCTAGCAGCTACCTTCTTGACCCAGGGCAGCAATACATCCTTCAAGTTTTTGATGTAGGCTTCCATTCTGAGTTTGAGGCCGTGTGGGAACATGAATGGAAGCATAACGTTGCCATCACTAGTGATCACTCTAAACGCCATGATGTTGACTAGATGTTTGATTTGTATCACTCTCAGGACATGTCCTCATGTCCTGAGATAACCAAACATTCTGAAATGTTCATATTGGAGCTTCTGGCATGAATTCCCGGCAGTACAGCATGTCATTTTCAAATTTTTAGCAGAGTGAATTGCATCATGGTGCTGTTTTTCTCACAGACAGTGCCCAACTGACCCTACTATACAGTGTAGTCGACAAAATTAAAAACAAACAATGCGTATGTGTGAAATTAAAAATATAAAATGTTGAAAATTTAGTCATTGCACCCTGTACATACAACATATAGTCCACTCAGTTGAGTGGTTGGTGTTAAGAAGGGATCCAGCTATAAAAACTCTGCCAAAACAGATACAGGAGTCTGGTGCAGGCTCCTGCCTGGCTGGTTCCTGATAAACCATCCAACCCATGATGATGATGATGATGATGATGATGATGATGATGATGATGAAGATGATGGTGGTGATGATGATAGGTTGGAAGTTCATAAGTCTGAAAGGAAGCTCATTCTAAAAGTTTAAAGTAGTAGTAATTGATATAGTTGTTGGTTATGGCCAGTCAGGGAGCAACCATTGGTTTTGCAGCTATAAAGTTCTTAGTGGTACAAGTGAATTGTTGGCCAGAAGAACTTTATAGGTTTGAAATCAATGGTAACTCCCTGACTGACCATAACCAACAAATATATTAATCATATATATATATATATATATATATATATAAAACAAATAATAAATGAGTATATGCATATAAACGTACAGGTATGTGCATACCTACGTCTACCTGTATATATAGGTGCATATCTGGGTACAGAACATTGCAAACAAAATGTAGACAAAAAAATAATAACAACCAGAGTACAGAACACACACAGGCCACATAGAGAACATTTTCCTTCATCAGCTACCCCAATTCTAACACAGGCGTTATACACACACACACATACATATACTTACATATATATGTATATGTATACATAGACACACACACATAATATGTATGTATCTGTATGTAAGTTATGTCTCTCATCCTCCATCAAGATCAGTTTTGATATTTGTTTTGCCACACCTGCATAAGTGAACTGGTCTTCTCCCACACTGTGTGTCACAAATTAATATCGTTTCTTTATTGTCTCCTTTCTGATATTCAACATCTTTAGATCAGTCTTCACCATTTTACTCCAAGTCCTTCGAAACTCCTTTCTTTCCCAGGTTCCAGATTCAGTTGAATTTGCTTATGTTAAGTGTGACAACACAATTTACACCAAATTTCTCATTGGTGATTGTTGTCCCTGATGCATAACCCAGGTCTCCAGTAAATCCTTTTTTTCTTTTTGCTCTAAAACTAAAGAAAAACCTTTCAAATTCTCACAAATAATTCAATGCATCCCAACCATGTACATTGTAGAAAAAAAAACAAACAATTAATCAAAGCAACACCAGTACCTTACTACTACTTATTTTTGTCAACCATACAAGGATAAAAGGTTAAGTCAACTCAGGTAAGATTTGGGCCCAGAACATAAAAGTATGTGACTATATCTTAGTCCTTAGTCCATCCCGTGTCTGGTGGCGCATTGGGTAGACAACAATCTCCACTGATCTCTATCGGCAGCCTCTCTCTCAATTTTTTCCCATTTTCTGTTTATTACTGCTATGTCTGCTTTGAACGATCTGCGCCATGTTGTTTTTGGCCTTCCTCTCTTTCTCTTTCCACCAGGTGGTTCTCGTCTAAATGCTGTTTCCGCATGCCATTGGTCTGGCATGCGGAAAATGTGCCCGGTTAGTCTCATTCTTCTCTCTGCCACGATGTCTTGCAGCCTTCTTGACTGTGTTCGCTGGAGGACTGCAGTATTTGTGATGTGGTTGTGATAGGAGATCTTCAATATTTTCCGTAAGCACCTCTGATGGAATACATCCAGTTTCTTGGATATTGTTGATGTTACTTTCCAAGTTTCACTGGCATACAGTGCTGTTGGTAATACGATGGTGCTGTATAGACACAGTTTTATTTTCAAATCAATGCTTTTACTTGCCCAGATTTTTCCCCATCTTTCTGACTATATACCATATCACATATATTTCAATACCCTCTTGGTGCTTTGCCTACACTGACCAGATGTTTGCCAATATTGATTTCTTAGTATCATAAACTTCAGTTGCTTGAAGTACAGCTGAACAAGAATATTTATATTTAGTCACTCTCTAAAATAACTTTGATGTAAAAACTAATTAATGCTAGACTTTTATTGTCAAACCTACATCACTGCACAATTGATTTTGAATACCTATAAAGATCATTTACAAACAACGAAATTGAGACTA
>NC_068987.1:60878879-60887281 GCF_001194135.2 Octopus bimaculoides | reverse complement strand
TATATATATATATATATATTATAGCAATGTGAATATATGATGAACAAACATTTTCTATCTTGGGTATATATGCACATATAATAGTGACTTACACTACGCACACTCACACACACACACACACACACATACAGACATGCACACAATGTATGTATGTGTACTATATATATATGTATATATATGATACACACACACACACACATATATATCAAAGTGCATGCATCTGTAGATGGAATTTGCTCACACTGTTGAAAAGCATGAAGAGCACAGAAATCGATGACAAAGAACAATGCTTGATAGAGCCATGGCAAAACAATTCAAAACATGTTCAATGCAAATTTAGAATTTAGCATAATTGGTAGAAATTCTGAGAAAATTTGATTATCTCCTTTAGAGA
Organism: Octopus bimaculoides; assembly: GCF_001194135.2. Lineage (NCBI taxonomy): Eukaryota > Metazoa > Mollusca > Cephalopoda > Octopoda > Octopodidae > Octopus > Octopus bimaculoides. Next base: position 60,886,887 of record NC_068987.1, on the reverse strand, counting down.
CAAAATTTTCACAAAGTACAGATATCTTTATATGTGCTCACACTCATTCTTTCACATGCGTGCTCACATACACACACACACACACACCTACACACATGCCATATGTGAAGGCACATGGCTCAGTGGTTAGAGCGTAGGGCTCACAATCATGGGGTAGTGAGTTCGATACCTGGACTAAGCTCTGTGTTGTGTTCTTGAGCAAGACACTTTATTTTATGTTGCTCCAGTTCAATCAGCTGTAGTAATGAGTTGCACCATCACTGGAACCAAGCTGCATCAGCCTGTGTCTTTCCCTTGGATAACATCAGTGGCAGGGAGAGGGGAGGCTGGTATGAATGGGTGACTACTGGTCTTCAATAAACAACCTTGCCTGGACTTGTGCCTCAGAGGGGAAGTTTCACAGTGGGTCTTTACCTTTTACCCTATATGTGTGTATGTGTGTGTATAAATATATGTCCATATATGTATATATTTGTGCGCATACACACACTCACACACACATACACATATATGTTAATGTTTGTTGTTATGCTAAATTATAATAAAAACACAGTTTTACATGAAACTAAAGGATTAGTTGATACTTTTTGTAGAGTATATATTTGTTATTCTTTTACAAGAACAGAGTTGACAGTCATGAGCTTGAAGACTAAGCAGGCTGAAACTATAATTGTGTATATTATATATATATATATATACACATACACAAATAATTATATATGTGTGTGTATATATATACATATACATATATGTGTGTGAGTGTGCATGATTATTTCTATATCTGCCTTAGTAAACAGAAGTTGTTAAACCACAACATTGGTTCGCTGAAGCCATCTAAAATGGTGAAATATTTCTTTTTTTTCCTTTCTGATCTCATTTGAAGGAAGTCGTGTCTTCTATAGAATTTTTATAAATGAAAGAAACCACAATCCAGGAATGCAAAAGTTTGTCATCAAATATTTGTAATGGAACAATGAAACGAAGTTAAATATTGTTGGACACCAGAAACATTATCATTAACAGTTATTATATAGCAATAAAATTCCAAAGAAGAAAAGAAAACATTCAGATGAATCTTTATTTTGACCAAAGAATGGTAATGAAAAAGTATTGCGATATTTGAGTTTTATCCTTATTGTAATTCTTATTGTAAAGTGGATGGATGACAATCCAAACAAACACTTGTTGAAAGACTAAATGATGGAGACATAGTGAGACTTGCCCTGGCAATTTTGATCAGTATATAATCTCTCAGTTCTCTCCCTTCTTACTCTATTCATGAACTATTAATGTTCTATTCTTTCTTGCCTTTAACCCTCCAAGGCGGAGTATAGGCCATTTATAATTGAATTCTATGTCGCATAATTTTTCGCTTCTGTACTTATACTCTGCCATGAATGTCCCCCTTTCTCTAGTTCCTTTTGTGTTGATCTATGCCACGAGTTCTTAGGCCTACCCCTCTTTCTATATCCATCCGAATTCCACTGTAAAGCACTTTTCGCTACATTTGGTGTGTCCTTTCTAATTGTGCTACCAATCCACTTCCACTTTTTCTTAAATATTTGCTCCCTAATCGAAACTTGATTCGTTCTTTGCCATAGCTCCATATTGCTTATGTGTTCGGGCCATCTGATTTTAAGTATACTACGCAAGCAACTGTTGATGAATGATTGTATTTGCTTATTTGACTTAACTGTTGTTCGCCATGTCTCAGCCCCATACAATAACACCGCTTTTACATTAGTGTTAAAAATTCTTAGTTTGTTCTTTATTGAAATTACACTTGCACTCCATACTTTTTTTAACAGGTGAAAAGCGGTCCTTGCCTTACTTATTCTCGTCTTAATATCTTCGTCGGTGCCGCCTGAGAACATTATCTTACTACCTAAATACGTAAACTCGGCTACATCCTCTAGTTCACCGGTTTCTAGTTTAATACATTCATTGTTTTCTTTATTAACGCGCATAAAGCCCAACCCCTTGTCCTTGGGGCTATGGTGAAGTTGAATGGGCTAACCACCCGTGCAATGAATTTTCAAATTGATTACGAAAACACTGATAGTTGACAAGTCTTGTCGTATTAATGTTCTATGATGAAAATAAAATAAAGACTCAACGAATACGTTTTAAATTGTAAAGTTTTTTTCTATATAAAAATTGTGTAGCTTTGTAAAATGTTTAATTTAGAGTAATTTATTTGCCTCAGGCACAGACGTGGCTGTGTGGTAACAAGATTTCTTCCTAACCACGTGGTTCTGAATTCAGTCCCATTGTGCAGCACCTTGAGTACATGTTTTTTACTACAGCCTCCAGTTGACCAAAGCCTTGTGAGTGGATTTGATATATGGAAACTGAAAGAAGCCCATTGTATACATGTGTGTGTGTCTGCATTTGTCTCTTACCACCATTTGACAAGCGGTGTTGGTCTGTTTATGTCCCTATAATTTAACGGCTTGGCAAAAAAAAAAAGAACAATAGAATAAGTACCAGACTTTAAAAAAAGTACTGGGATTGATTTATTCAAGTTAAACTTTGATTTGAACTTCTGAATCTCATCATCATCATCATCGTTTAACGTCCACTTTCCATGCTAGCATGGGTTGGACGACTTGACTGAGGACTGGTGAAACCAGGTGGCTACACCAGGCTCCAATCTGATTTGGCAGAGTTTCTACAACTGGTTGCCCTTCCTAACGCCAACCACTCCGAGAGTGTAGTGGGTGCTTTTACATGCCACCGGCACGAGGGCCAGTCAGGCGGTACTGACGACAGCCACGCTCGAAATGGTGTATTTTACGTGTCACCTGCACAGGAGCCAGTCCATCGGCACAAGGGCTATCTCTCCTATGATAGTTGACCACCAAGGGCATACTACATGTTGTGGGAAGCTATTACATTCTATATTTGGATGCATTCTTTGCAAATTTCTTCTCATATAAGATATGGGTGAATTGATATATTCACTGAGGAATTTTATGCTAGTGATGGTTATGATAATGATGATGTTGATGATGATGACAGTAATGGCAATAACAATGATGGTAACAGTGTGAATGATGATGATGATGGTATGACATCAATATTGGCGAAAATGATTATGATAATGATTTAATTTAGAGTAATTTATTTGCCTCAGGCACAGATGTGGCTGTGTGGTAACAAGATTTCTTCCCAACCACATGGTTCTGAGTTCAGTCCTATTGTGCAGCACCTTGGGTACATGTTTTCTACTACAGCCTCCAGCTGACCAAAGCCTTGTGGTGATAATAATAATAATGATTTCTAGTTTTGGTAGAAGACCAGCAATATTGAAGGGTTGCATAAATATATGGCATCAACCCTAGAGATCAACTGGTACTTCACTTTATCAACCCTGAAAGGATGAAAGGCAAAGTCAACTTAGGCAATATTTGAACTCAGAACATAAAAAGCATTTTGTCAAATGCTCTAATGATTCTGCCAGTTCACATGTTTGGTAATAATAATAACGGTAATAATCCTTTCTATTGTAGGCACAAAGCTTGAAATTGAGGGGAGGGGACTAGTCAATTACATCAACCCCAGTGTTTCACTGGTACTTAATTTATTGACCCAGAAAGGATGAAAGACAAAGTTGATCTCAACGGAATTTGAACTCAGAACATAGCGACAGGCAAAGCATTTCGTCCAGCGTGCTAACGATTCTGCTAGCTCGCTGCCTTTAATAATATCAATAATAATGATAAGCCATTCTATTATAGACAAAAGTCCTGGATTTTTGTGGGGAGGGAGACAATTGATCACATCAACCCCCAAGACTTGACTGGTACTTAATTTATCAACCCCAAAAGGATGAAAAGCAAAATCGACCATGGCAGAATTTGAACTCAGAACATAAAGACATATGAAATGCTGCTAAGCATTTTGCCCAGTATGCTGACAATTCTGCCAGGATGATGATGATGATGATGATTTCAAATTTTGGCACAAGGCCAGCAATTCCATGGGAGGGGTAAATTGATTACATTGACTCCAGTGTTCAACTGGTACTTATTTTATCGACCCCAAAAAGATGAAAGGCAAAATCGACCTCAGCGGAATTTGACTCAGAACGAAAAGCCAGACAAAATGCCTTTAATCATTTTGCCCAGAGTGCTAACAATAATGATAGTAGTAATAATAATAGTAATAACAACAACAATGACGATGACAACAACAACATCAACAACTGCTTCAACAGTAATAACAATAATAATAGTATGAAACACTGGTAGAGACAACGCATGGATTTACTAAAAGAGTAGATGTGAGATTGAGATTAGGAAAATGTGTTAAAGCATATTTGAAGATAGGAAATTTAATTAAGTATACTTATATCATGTTAGACAAAAAATGCAAAGACAGAGATAAAAGAATCCAGTAAATCACAGATTACAAATACTCAGGAATAAATAATCTGGAGTACAACATACATAAAAATGGAAAAAAATATTTAGTAGGAAGGCATATTTTAGACAAGTTAGATTAACACTAAAAACAGATCTAAATGTAAAAAAAAAAATAAGGGAATAGTCACCAATACTCTAGCTGTCCTAGTTATAATTATTCCTAGCTGGATACTGAAGAAAAAAAAAGGGGGCAAGAATTGAATAACCTACCAAAAATCTGATGAGGTTATAATTCCTGTGAATATCAGGTGAAAAGGTTTAATGCAACAAGAAAACTATTGTAAAATATCCACAGTTGAATTACAAAAAATATCTCCTCCTCCTCCCCTCTTCATCATCACCACCACCACCACCATCATCATCGTTTAACGTCTGCTTTCTATGCTGGCATAGATTTAATGGTTTGACCATAACTGATAAGCCAGAGAGCTGCACCAGGTTCCAGTCTGGTTTGGCTTGGTTTTTTATGGCTGGATGCATTTCCTAATGCCAACCACTTTACTGTGTGTGTTTGGTGCTTTTAATGTGGCAGCTTTCAGATGGCACCAGAATGAGTGATTTTTACATGGCACATGGGGAGTGGCCTTTACACTTCTCCTGCAAAGGATGGGTCTTCTTGAGTACAGCAAGCTGCCAGGTATCTCGGTCCTTTGTCATCTTGTCTGAAAGGTTCACTGTCTTGAGGTTGTCATTCAATATTTCGTCCCATGTTTTCCTGGGTCTCCCTCTTCCACAAGCTCCATCCCCTTTGAAATATCGGCACATTATGGAGCTGTTGGCATCCATCTGCATCACGTGCCCAAACCAATGCAGTCAAATAGCTTCAACACATGAATTATGCAAAATACTGTTCTTTGTCTTTTTGGAAGTCAACAAACCAAAAGTAAAGACTGAAGTGACAAAGTATTGGAGAGAGAAAGAAAAAACAACATGGACTGTGAAGAGGCTGAAAAATCAAGCTAAAAATTGGTCTATAGCTTACTGTGCCAAAATGATGGAAAGAAGGGTCTCTACCTGAAAGAAAATATTGAAGAGGGTGGAAATATAGGGTACATCAGTTTCTTGAGGTCATTTGAATGAATTTAGAAAAAATGCAAAGCTTATCAAAGAAAAGCTATATTTGAAAGTAAAATGGCACAAATAATCTTGAGAATCCTTTTATCACACCTATATAATAATAAATCCACCGTTAACATCAATGGCTGCTTCAAAATGGAGTTGGAAGCATTGACATGCCTGAATCAGATGATCATTATCAATTTTGGACATCGTACTGGTTATGGCAGCCTTGAGAGATTGTATGGTATTATGGGGTTTTGATTAACCCCCCTCTCTCTCTCTCAACTATGCCCCATAAGTATTAGTGCAGTGAATTGGGGTTTGGTGAGCTAGGAGGCCACGTATCTGAGCGAACATGATTATGGAGATTGGCATGCATCCACACTTGGGTTGTCTTAGCCATATGAGATGGTGCAGTGTTTTATTGGAAGATGTACAGTCTTCAGTTGTGTACTGTCTGTCCAGGGCTTCACAGTTTTCTCCAACACTTCTGTGTGCACAGCAGCATTGACTCTTAAGCTCTGTGAAAACTGTGAGAAGGTATGATATTTCCATCATTGCTCACAACTCCCAGAACCATCACAGCTGAAATATAAATAAATAATCTTTGTGTTGTTATATATGGACGAAGTTCATTTTAGGCTTCACATCATCGACATATAAGACATAGCTATGAATGTTTTATGCCTCACTCACAAAAATAAAATTGAAAATGTATAAAATAACATTATTTCACACACAAAAAACAAGTATTTTAATTGCGATGCAAAATGTTAATAATAGTCAGTATGGACAAAAGAAAACTTTAAAATTTTAATGACAAGTTTAAATACACCGAGTGATAATATCAACCACAAAAACAAAAGTTACACATGCACATATGATATCAAGTATAGATTTGAAGAACAGAATGATATCCTTCACAAACATTTTCTTAAATAAAATTTCTGATACACGTGATGGCACCTGTACCAGTGGAGCACTAAAGGCACCGTCCGAGCGTGATCGTTGCCAGAGTAGCTGTCTGGCTTCCGTGCCAGTGGCACATAAATAGCACCAGCGTGATCATTACCAACGTTGCCTTCCTGGCACGTGAAAAGACTGGCTCCTCTGCAGGTGGCACGTAAAATACCATTTCGAGCGTGGCCGTTGCCAGTACTGCCTGACTGGCCTTTGTGCCGGTGGCATGTAAAAGCACCCACTACACTCTCGGAGTGGTTGGCGTTAGGAAGGGCATCCAGCTGTAGAAACTCTTCCAAATCAGATTGGAGCCTGGTGTAGCCACCTGGTCCACCAGTCCTCAGTCAAATCGTCCAACCCATGCTAGCATGGAAAGCGGACGTTAAACGATGATGATGATGATGATGATGATGAGTAATTTGCTGAAAGAACAAATGCTTGGAGGTGTAGTGGATCCTTGGATTTGAACTCCTTATTCTGAATTATCAGTTAACTATCATGAGTGAGTCACAGTTGAGACATGCATTCTTTTAGTAAACTCTATTTATTGTCCAATTGGCTTGAAGCAGATCATGCCATCACTTAGAACACTATCTCAAGTGTCCTTGAGATTCGCATCCTTCTTTTTGAATTTAAGGAGTTCAGCACTAAAATCTTTGAACTAAAATCTGATGGTATCCAAAGAGAACAAAACTCATCTCTTGCCAAGCAAACTTGGTCAAGCACTCCTGCCAAGCAATCTTGCTAAGCACCCTAAGGCTAAGTAGTTCCGCTTCCTTATTTGGTGAAAGGACAGCACTCCTTAAGACATCCAGAAACTCAGCAAGTATAACTGCATCCCTAGCAAAATCTAGGTCTGTGATCCAAGTTTCAACAATGAGTGCACCACAACTCAGTCAAACTGTGGTGAGACCCACCATTCTTTAAAAATCAAACAAGCAGTTAATTTACAAAATTATGCTTCTATGATGCCATAGACTTTGTGAAAACACTATGATGTCACAAAAACAGAATATATTCAGAATATAAACAACACAAAAAAGATAGATTACTACTAAAATTAAAATTAAAACATTTTCACAAAATTAAAAAGAGAATACCTTCAAGATGTTGGTATTTTTCAAAATCAAATGTTTCAAAAATGCTTCCTGGTGCATTTAGTCAAACCCACACAGGGTTTGAGGAGTGGTTAAGTAAACAAGATTATAGTGTGCCATAACTCAACCAGCCATAACTCTTTCATGTTTTATATCTTCAGCTTAAATCTTATTTTAATTAATATGTATTTTATTGTACTTCTTTTAACATTTATTTCCATGCAAATATATGGACATGCATAGATATACATCTATGTTATGTCTATATAAATATATGTGGGTTTGCATATACATATATATCAACATCATCATCATCATCACCATCATCAACAACAACAACACTTGTTTCATAGAAGCCAACATTATTGAATTTTGCTTCACTAAAGTAAAAGCAGTTTATTTTCACGATACCTGTGTGTATATGTGTGTGTGTGTGTATTATATATGTATAAGTATATATATATA
>NC_068987.1:60875435-60877712 GCF_001194135.2 Octopus bimaculoides | reverse complement strand
TTGGACATGAGAAATATTATCATTAAGAGTTATAATAGAAATAAAATTTCAATGAAGATGGAAAGAGTCAAGTGTATCTTTATTTTGACCAAAGAAAATAAAACCAAGTTTCAGGAGATATGTCAGTTTTATCCTCGTTACCATAAAAACTTTGTGGTATGGGGGGGGGGGAAACAACCTAGATAAACATTTGGTCGAAACTTTAGAACATCGGATAGATTGCTTTGAAGTGGTTTTTCATAATCTTTGTGCTTTGATTTCAAATTCCACCTGAGGTCACTTTGCGTTTTGTGTTTTTTTATATTTTGTCGGGTGGGAGGAAGTTGGGGTCTTGATAAATAAATTAAGTACCAGTTTGTGTTGGGATAGATTCTTCACTTTTTTCTTTCTTTCTTTCTTCTTTCTTCTCTTTCTCTCTGATTCAGTTGTAATCCAGCCTAGTAGAGCTGCTATGGCTTCCAACAAGTTGTTGAAGGTCCAAGACACAGCGTAATATATAATATTGGTTTCAAATTTTGGCACAAAGCCAGCAAGTTTGGGGGAGAGGGTAAGTTGTGTGTTTTGCAGGAAGTCTCCAAGTATTATGAAAACAGTGTTATAACTGATAAAATTATCAATACAGGAATTATATATCCTGTTAGATATACATAAAAATATCCTTAATAAAAACTAGGTTAAACATGAACTTGATCATAGTAATGTCTTTATACAACATATTTGAAAGAAAAGCTGTTTTCTCCTTTTCTTTGCTTCTCTATAAATGTGTTTGTATGTATGTATATGTATATAAATATATATATATATATACAAATATGTGTGGATGTGTGCGTATTCCGTTTCACCATTAAAAACATTTTTCTATCATTATTAATTTCCTTTCCATTTTGACTGAAGAATGTAGCTGTTACAACAACTATTGTATCCACATGCAGTTTGATTGGTCTGTTATGTGACCTATCAGTGTGAGATTGTGGCATGATATGGTTTTCTCAAATTTTCTTCTTGTTTCCTGTAAAAGACTGCTTTTGGCACTTTTTAAACACAGAATGTTGAAGATGACTGAGCAATATGTACCTCTATTTTTGCCATCTCAGCTGGTCAAGGACATCTGTCACCATGGAGATTTGAGCAGCTGGCTTTGTATATTTTTGGACCAACCACATATTGTCATACAGATAGCTTTCTATAATTTCAGAGCAGTCTGTTTCTCTCTCAGGCAGCAATTATTAATATTGTTCATTGTAAGTAGCCAACACCAAATATCTTTATGTCCATCACTAAATATTCAGCTAAATGTTCATGAGTTGTTACAGTTATTATTCATGCAGCCAACAAAATATATCATCATTTCTCCATCACCCAAGCAACCAAGCTATTCGCAACACTAGTAACAACTTGTATTATCAACAATCCACATCATAAACTACCTTTATCATTAGTCGTCAAAATCATTTTTGTGTCATTGCAACATGAAAGCCGATACTTGGAGAGTAGTATTCATCTGTCACTAAAATTTCTGTGATGTATTTATTAAGAATAACACAAAATAATCAGCTTTATCCATGCTGTTCTTGCAAGGTTCTTTAATGACGGGTGTGAGGTAACATATGCAGATTGACGACTTGAGAGAACACAGTCACAAACCTGCACATTAGGGATTTATCTTAATGTTTTCCTTGACTTTGGCAGCAGTGACATAGCTAGAGTGTGATACCCATGGTGACACTTGAGTTTGTCCCCATAAAGACATATACAACAGGCCCAAAGGTGTTGCCTGAAGCAGACCAGTCCCTATCTCTAGCTATGCTACATGGGTGGAAGGCCTATTTCTAGATAAGGTCTAGTGTGTCAGTGTGAACAGTAGCTGCACTCTCATAGATATGAGAACAGTACTCAACTGCAGGCCTTAGATAAGCATTGTAGATTAGGAATAAGTGATGATGAATGGACTATTTCTGGATCTGAAGAGAAGGGGTTCTTATTCTGATACAATCACAACCACGTTAGGGATAAGTTTTTAGTAATTTCACAGAAAAATTAATTATCTTATACATGTATATACCTATGTATAGCGCCAACAAATACAGACAGTCAGACACAGTGAGTGAAAGACAGATTGTGACGTAGACATATACATGTGTATGTAAGTGTGTGTGGGTATCATAAATACAAACACACGTGTGAATATATACATATATACACACATACATATTTGTGTGTATGTGTGTGTGTGAGTATATATATATATATATATATATATATATATATATATATATA
>NC_068987.1:60874542-60875425 GCF_001194135.2 Octopus bimaculoides | reverse complement strand
GGGAGAATTCACAAAAAAAAAAAAAGACAAAGACAGGTGGTGTAGAAAACAATCAGATATATTAGTATAACATGTGAGATGAGATTAAAGTCCACAGGTGTGAGCAGGGTAGGTGTGGAAGCAATACCATGTTTTAGCGAGAAACTCACAAGTGAGTAGAACTCAGTGACAGGGGGCATTGTCATCATAAACACTCCGGATATTAGGATCACCTGCACAGACCCATATAGCAGACCAACATCAGCAATGCGATTGATTTCCTCTGAGGATCTTCAAGCACAAGCTGACAAATTATCTCCACATTTGCGGAGGTGACGCATGTGACAGGCCTTCTAGATCGCTCATCATGTGAGGAACGCTCTTCTGCTTTTGAAGCGCTCGTGCCACTTGAAACATTGCGTTCAGCTCATTGCCTTGTCACCGTAAGCTTGCCGAAGCATGCTCAATGTCTCTGTAGAAGACTTTCTAACTTTAACACAAAATTTCATGTTGGCTCTTTAATCCAACTTCCTGTCCATGACAAAAATCGCAGACTACAGCATACACTTTATCACAAAAACACAAATTTTACAACTTGCAAAGTAAACACGGCGATATCACTCGTCACACTGCCTCATGAAAGTTACTGCTAGCTCTCACCATGTACTCAACTGTGTGCTGCCATTTGTTAGTGCACTACAGAAATAATCCGGGAACTTTTTGATATCACCTATATATATCATCGTTTAACGTCCGCTTTCCATGCTAGCATGGGTTGGACGATTTGACTGAGGACTGGTGAAACCGGATGGCAACACCAGGCTCCAATCTAATTTGGCAGAGTTTCTACAGCTGGATGCCCTTCCTAACGCCAACCACTCAGAGAATGGTTGGCGTTATATAT
>NC_068987.1:60868499-60873647 GCF_001194135.2 Octopus bimaculoides | reverse complement strand
TATATATATATATATATATATATGTATGTATGTATGTATGTTTATGGATGTATGTGTGTGTGTGTATGTGTTGATGTAAAATTCAATCAAAAATCATTCGTCTAGGCAAGAGAAGGTTCTTAATTCTCCTGAACTGTCATTATGACGTCAGAAAGTTTGCTTCAGAGTCTTCGTTTCAAATAATTTTCAATCTCTAGCTTTTCCGGTCATTAGAAGCTAAGAAATGTGTGCATCAGTGGCTCACCTAAACATTTGAAGACTAGTATGAAGCCACAGTCAACTTCACTTTGTTTTTAGTGCTTGTGAGGATGTTTTATGCTGCTTTGACTTCTTAAACACCTTCTGTATTATGCTGGTTAATACCATAACATACTTATAAGGTGTCCATTTGTGTTCTGCACCCGTATGAACTCTTAACCAAGCAATTTCAGGACAGGATACCTGAGAGTCCCAACCAGAAACATACACTTTACCCTCGATATATTCACACAACATTTTATTGTGCTAAACAGTTGTGTGATTCTAAAAGGAATGTGACATTATGTAACAATAAAAATGATGAACATGAAATAATGGTTGCTCAACGTATAGTTATAGGTATGTCGAGAGAGTAAGGCTATATTTTGATATGGCATAAGTTTGTTGCTATTAAAAGCTATGATAATATTTTCTAGACATGTCTGCAATAAGGAAAATAGTTTCTTCATCAGATATTTGATAAACTTCACAAGCTCACATACGTCTTTGGTTATAAGTCGGTGTGTATCTGGGGTTGTATGTATGAACGACACGCAAAGGTACATGGAGCCCAATTACAACAACAGCCAGCTATTTTCAGTAAAGGTTTTGGATGCCAACTCTGTGCAAGACATGGTAGATCTTTGGCTGGGCTAAAAAGTCACATTCGATCACAGCACCGTTAAGTTAAGCTTCGTGCAATGGCCATACTCGATAACGAGGGGGCAACCATCATGTATGAATGTATGTTTGTAAATGTAACGTGTATCTATCGATCTCCTTCACACATTCTCTATCTCTCAATTTCTTCTCTCTCACTCAATTACACACACGCACGCATGCACAAACAGTAATTCTGATACACACGTTCACACGTACGTACATATATATGTATGTATGTATGTATGTATTCATGGTTTTGATGTTTATGTAAACCTATTCTTGCTTGAGGCATGTGAGCACACATACACGCGCACGGCATGAGCTTTGTACAAGTTATTTTTGCAGTCGCCCCTAAAAATCTCCTTCTCTCTTCCACTCCTTACCTTACTTCCTCTACTACCAACCCTTACATATTCAGGCAAGTACTTCGGGTACTTAAACTATTCACTCTGCTACAATGGAAAACATGAAAAGAATGGTTCCCTCACCACAAGAAGATAAATCCTTAAATTCGCTTCTTCAGCCAAATTCTTTTCTCTGATTCTTTCCCCACAAATATTTAAACTTTTGTTTGGATGTCTCTCCTTCCTTCCTTCTCATTAAACCCTGGTCATTTCAGGTTGATCATCATTAGTGTGTATGCATACCTATGGTGCAAATCACCAAACGCCAGATATCTATGATGAATCACTTCCCTAGTAAATAACATAGTTTTAAACGCTTTATGAGACTATTAGTGTTTTATCCTGTATTACACACACACACACGCACGCACGCACACAGTTTTTGCAGAGCAATGGTCACCCCTCACCCCATCAAATATCAGGTTGCTGTGGTTATATGCCCCTCACAATACATATGACAATAATAAATAATTGATAACTTTAATAAACAACACATACGACAGCCTGTGTGGGGAAGAACTAAGGATTAGGTAATTGATAGCGAATGAAATGAAAGGACATGAATTTTCCGACTGTTTCTTATTTCCTGCAAGTAAAGAAAGACAGTGAGGGCACATGGCTTAGTGGTCAGTGTATTCAGCTCACGATTGTATGGATGTGAGTTCAATTCCCGGCGATGAGTTGTACCCTTGAGCAAGACACTTTATTTCACATTTCTCCAGTCCACTCAGCTGGCAAAAATGAGTAGTACCTGTATTTCAAAGGGCCAGCCTTGTCATACTCGGTGTCACGCTGAGTCTCCCTGCGAACTCATGGAAGATCTGAGAACTATGTTAAGGGGTCACCTGTGTGTGGAGTGCTCAAACACTTGCACGTCAATTTCACGCGCAGGCTGTTCCGTCGATCGGATCAACCGAAAGAAGACAAACAGCAACTGTGACCAAAAACGTATCAACAAAAATTCCCCTTCCCCTGTCAATTCCAAAACTTTATGTCTAGCAATATCAATTTAGGTACAATGAGAGGCAGGTCTGGTGAGATTGTGAAAATGATGCAGTAGAGAGGAGTGTGCCAGTGGCGTAGCTAGAACGTGTGCCATCCGGAGAAGCCTCTGAGTTTACTTCCTCATTGCCCTCTGTCCCTACAAGGGCTTATACAGTAGACTCAAAAGCACCAACCCCATAAAAGTGTCACCTGGGGCAGGCTTCCCCTCATCGCCTTTTCCCAATCAACTACTGCTCCTCTCCATTCCAAAGATTGATCTACAATAATCAGTGGTACTGAAGGTATTCCTAAGAGTTGGATAGAGCGTTTCACAGAGTTTTCTCCAGTCCATCCACAATAAATGAAAACATTATTGAAGATCTGCCATAGCATCATGCTATTGCGAAAATGGGTAATAATTCTAAAGTTAAAGAATTCAAGATTACCATTAAACACATTAACATGGGATCCACTACACTCACAGAAGCTGAAGATAAACTAGCTGAGATAGGAGAGTATTGTAGTTCGCTTGAAGCATTCCAAGTTCAAATGTGGTAAATTTCATATTTTCTTATTCGAAACTGTTGGTAAGGTATTCACCTTGCTTTTATTGAATCAGCTGCTGACTAACATATCTCGTGTTTTTATTTGATTGTATCCTCGTTTCTATACTTTTCTGCTGTGGTTTAGTTTTCATTGTGGAGTCTTCTCCAGCATAATCGTCAAACCAGCATTGTTGTTCTCCCTACAGTTTTGTAGATTTATCTTCTTAATGTTTCTTGTAGCTTTTACTGAATTTGACCAGCATTTTAATTGGAAATTTTGGCAAGCATAGAGCTGTTTATTGTTTTAAATTTATCTTCATATCGTTGTTCATGCTTGTAGAAAGGAAATTTCTGTATCTAGATAGCATAATGCTAAATTTGCACGTATTTCTATTTCTTGTAGGTATTCACCATCTATTTTCTAATTTTCTAGTAAAATTTTTCAGCAGAATTGATTTTCCTTTGTTTCGTTAATTCTGATAGATATTCAGAAAGTTATTGCTTCAAATGCTTGTTTGCATTTGTTTAGGGATCTTTACCAAGTTTTTAAAAAAAATTATATATATATATATATATATATATATTGCTTCCTTTTGTCTCAGTGCTTCTAATTCTATTTGCACATTGTTCATTTCTCTTAGAAATGGGAGTGGTTCTACGTTCTTGGTTTGAATAATGCCATTATCAGCCTTGGTTATTTTCTGCATGAAGTTTTTGAAGAATTCTCCTTGTATTTTCAATGTACTTACAACTTTATTTAAGCTATTTGAACATTATATTCAATTTTATAACAAGTATTGTCGTCTTATCAGATATTTCTGTAAGAAGCTTCTCTGAATCTATAGTGTCCTCTGGCTGTGATATTGAACACAATCCATTCATTTTGATGTCTTGCACTCAAGAATATGTAGAAATAGAAATTTCTGCACAGTGTACAATATAGTATAATGACAATCCTTTATACTACAGTCACAAGGCCTGAAATTTGTGGGGAAGAGACTAGTCGATTACATCGACCTCAGCTAGACTTATTTCATCGACCTCCAAAAGGATGAAAGGCAAAATCAACTGCGACAGAATTTGAATTCAGGATGTAAAGACGGAGAATAGTATATTAATAACAATAAGGAAATATAAAAGGTCTTTGTACTTACTAAAGGAAATAGAATGAAATACTGTTTAATTATTTGCTCTTTATATCTATATATCAGGCACTAAAAGACTCAGTACCTGTCTTTCTATAAAAGGGGCCAAATATGTTTTATCTTATAGAGAAAAAGCAGGCTTCCATGCCGGCTGTCACTATCACGTCGACCAAGTCAAGTGACAATGAACCATATATCTCTCTGTATGTGTATACACGCACAACATACACACAAACTCAATTTCATACACACACGATATACACATATATATATAGGTTAGGAATTTGGATAATTTACAGACCAACATATAAAAAACAGATATCTTTGAGATGTGGGTCTTTCACACATAGGGCAGAATAAACCGGAAAGACAGGGTAACTTTGAGTTAGTTAAACATGTTTGTGATATATTTCAACTTCTAAAAGCAAATTCACTGCAGTTAGCGTGGGTAACACAAATTTCTCTCTTATGGTAAAAGGTATAAAAACACCATGTCTGCCCAGTGTTTCTCTTTGTGGGATTCCCAGACGCAGCGTTTATGACTCTTTAGCCTTCCTCAATGGGAAATACCGAAGAGAGGTTACTCTGAGCAGATTCAAAGCAGTAGCTTTAAGTAAACCTCCCCCCAAAAAGCAGTTAATTAAAGGTGTTTTTACACCTTTTACCATAAGAGATGATTTTTTTCTCCAAGGTAACTTCAGTGAATTTGCCTTTAGCAGTTAAAATATGTCACAAACATTTTAACTAAGCTAAAGTTCGCGTATGCCTAATCACTGCTTGGCGCTGATACCGTTGGATTTTTCCCAACCGAGTGGTCCAACAGTGCAATTCAATCAACGTTGCTGGCTGTTGTTTTTTTTTTTGTATATATAGTTAAAGCAACGGCTTTAAATTTGCTCAGAGTTACCTCTCTTCGATATTTCCCATTGAGAAAGGCCGAAGAGCCAGAAACACTGTGTCTGGAAATCTGAGACAGGGTAACACTTGGCAGATATGGTGTTTGTATACCTATTATCATAAGAAGTTTTTGTTCTCCATGGTAACTGCAGTGAATTTGCCTTTAGCAGTTAAAATATGTCACAAACATTTTAACTAAGCTAAAGTTCGCGTATGCCTAATCACTGCTTGGCGCTGATACCGTTGGATTTTTCCCAACCGAGTGGTCCAACA
>NC_068987.1:60866412-60867069 GCF_001194135.2 Octopus bimaculoides | reverse complement strand
TATATATACTACTGAGCTGAATTGCGATTGCAGAAAATACTCTAATTTAAAATGTCTAATTTGCTAGGGGATTCATCTATATTTGATATAATGAAACTATTTTCCTTTATCGACCTTGCTGTAGGCGTTTGTAAGTGCAATAAAAGAACACCAGAGTAAGGTTATTTAAAGATGACATCCATTAATGTGTTACTGCTCATAATGATTGCAGAACATAAACGTACATATTAATACATCAATTGTTGCTATTTAAAATCATCGTATTTTATAGGTTTTACATTTGGATACAGAGTTTCCAATTTTGACTGTTTGTTGCTAATTCTTTATTTAGATGCTTTAAATCTTAATTTCAATTACTGTTTGTTTTGATGGTGCATGTTGTAATACTTGTTTAATAGAAGGAAGTCTTGGTAGGAAATAAGCTTTAGGTTAAAAGGCCTCCAAGCCATTTGATTTTATTATATCAGAGCCAAAGTAGTATTGTTGAATATGTATATATCCAGTATTATTCAAGACTGTAAAATTATACACACACACATACACGTATGTGTTCATGCATGTATGTAATTATATATATATGTATGTATACACACACACACACATACGCACGCACACACACACACACACACACACACACACACACACACACACACACAC
>NC_068987.1:60834796-60862831 GCF_001194135.2 Octopus bimaculoides | reverse complement strand
GACACCTCCGAAAGGGGGTGGCCCCGCCACGTCAACACGGTAGAGGAGTAGGGGCCGAAACCGGACGTGGTTCCTCCTGATGATGTCTTGAGCTAACTGGATCCTATAAAGGAGCTGTTGTGGTAGCAGACCACGAAACATGGTTGAAATTCCTTCCTTATATTCTTTTACTTGTTTCAGTCATTTGACTGCGGCCATGCTGGAGCACCGCCTTTAGTCGAGCAAATCGACCCTAAGACTTATTCTTTGTAAAACTAGTACTTATTCTATCGGTCTCTTTTGCCGAACCGCTAAGTTACGAGGACGTAAACACACCAGCACCGGTTGTCAAGCAATGTTGGGGGAACAAACACGCTAACACATGCACACACATAAATATACATATATTTGTATAAATATATATATACGATGGGCTTCTTCCAGTTTCTACCAAATCAATTCACAAGGCTTTTGTCGACCCGAGGCTATAGCAGAACACACTTGCCCAAGGTGCCACGTAGTTGGACTGAACCCAGAACCTTGTGGTTAGCAGGCAAGCTACTTACCACACAGTCACTCCTGCGCCTGTATGTATATATCGTGTGTGTGTGTCTTTGCGCGCGCGCGTGTGTGTACATACACATTTAAAAAAAATATAAACTGAGAGAAATATCAGGCCAGTGACATGTATTTGGATAGTATAGACATACAGGTATATCAAATACCATACAATACGAACTCTTGATTTATTAAAATTATCTCTTCCTCCAAGGAAGGTCATAACTACGAAATAGCAAATAAGACAAGCACTATATGAGGAGGGTAGAGAATCTCAAGATTCAAGATTTATTGTTTTGAGATAGAATATGCGAAAATACATGTTTTCTACCTCAATAGGCATTATCAGCACGGCTGTCTAAGTCCCCTGCTACTGGATATATGTATATGGCTTATATGAACCTCACGAGCCATTCTTCTATGTCTATTTTCTTTAGCGACCACCATGTTACAAAGTGTGAAACTCTGTCAATGATTTCAAGGTCCACGAATCTAACGAATCTAGTCAAGTACTTCTGCAGCTCTCTCGCTAGGAAGAGTCTAAACTGCAACACAACTAAGTCAGTTCTCTTCCTAACCAATTGTACTGTAACTATTTCTGTAACTGTCGTAGCCTGATCCAATCAACGGAACAGCCTGCTTGTGAAATTAGCATGCAAGTGGCTGAGCACGCCACAGACATGTGTACCATTAACATATCTCTCAGGGAGATTTAGCATGACACAGGATATGACAAGACTGGCCCTTTAAAATACACATACTACTCATTTTTTCCAACTGAGTAAACTGGAACAATGAGAAATAAAGTGGCTTGCTCAAGCACACAATGCGTCACCGGGAAATTAATTCTTGACCTTACGATCGTGAGCCGAATACCTAAGCCTCGCACCTTGATCTCTGTAATTGATGCTTCTGTAATTATCTTTCTCCTTTGTCCTTGGAACAGTTGATGCTGTTACGACAGTAGCTGGGTACGACATATTTCTCGCCAGCCTGACTAATCTGTACCCTACTCTACCAAACATCTTATTTCCTTAAATAGTATGTCCGATGGACCAAATACTTTCCCTGCTTTCATATCCTTGTGCTTGCTACTATACCGCACTCAGTTTGAATGGTTATTTCTTTTGTTGGCTTTACTTAGTAAACACTTCACTTCTCACATGCATTCTTTTATTTCAAGAACCTCTCGTGATAGCACTTCCAAGCCTCTTTGCATTAGAGTTATTCTGTCATTATCCTGTAGTACACAGTTCACCTCAACAATGTCTCAATTTTCCCTCAAACGTCTTGCAATACAGAATATCTTACATCCTTGATCCCACGGCTCAGAATCTGTTACTTTCTGCTTCTACCCTTGCCAATATTTCTAACGTCTAGCTTCTCTTGTAGATAATTAATATTGTCCTTTATTGCTCTCTTTCTTCCAGTACCTCAAAGCCTGTCTCTTAGCCATTATGGATCTAACTACAGTACTATTTCAGCTCATATCAACCTTTGTCTTGCTTGGACTATGCACAAACCATAGATTCAGCCCGTTGCTTCCAGAAGGTAGTCTCATAGGAACTACCAGTTTTCTTCTATGTTACAAGTCTCTATCTCCGTCTCTGTCTTGTATATGCTTTGCTCAATTAGAGCTTCACTGGATCTTTGGCTGGTTGATGACTCTTTAAATTTTAATATCCTAATTATTATTTTTCTGTAGGTCTGCCTAGCACGTGCTCTAAAGTTCTCAATTACTAGCTTATGCTAGGTGGAACATTCTTCTCCTCTCTCTTGTTATATGCATTCACTAGTACTTCTTCACTGAACAAGTTCTCTTTCAAGAGCCCGTCTGTCTCTTTTCCTGAAAACACTAATCACTAGTCTATACTGGATGGTACAGTCATCACAAGAGATAAATTTCACAATCACAAACATCTGTATATTCAATTTCCCAGTAAACATAAAGTTTAATTGATTTTTGTGTTTTGCCTGATTGGTAGATAATTAGATGGCTAACTGTTTGGTTTTCTGTAGTTGGTAAATAGATTATAGTAATTATTTGTATCACAGAATCCTAATAGTATTAATCCTTCCCCAATCTTTGAATCATGTACGTCGAAATCCACAGTTTGTTGTAGAACGTTTCCATTAAAACCAATAGTCACAATACTGAAGTCTCCACCATTCGTTATAGATATTACGTAGTTGCAGAAGGGTCTCATAAAACGGATCTTGATGAGCTGCTAGCCCTGGTTGTGGTGCGTATGCAGATAAATATTACTTTCTTTATATCCAAGATTAACCTAAGCTTGAACATTCAACACACATCCTGATTAACTTATCTAGCAAGAGTTAATAAGAAAGCTTCTCTTTAAGTGAGACAATGGAAATATAACATGATAGTCAATATAGTAACAATAAATACTATGTTAATAATTAATAGCATTAATTATACGAATGTCTTTCAGCGGAGATTGGAAAACTGGGAAAACAAATTGGTCGCTTAGTTATCTGTGTATGTATGCCTAATATCCGAATGCAAAACTGAATGACAAGAATGAATGAGAAAGAGAGAGAGAGAGGCGGGAGGTGGGAATTACAGAGGAGAAAGAAATACATGTCTTTTGAACTTGGCCTCTATCTGGAAGAGAAACGTCTAATAAAATAAATGCGTTAAATTGAGAGAGAAGGAGAGAGATTTCTTAAAGACAACATATATAGAAAAGAAATTCCTATAAGTCAGAACTTAATGAAAGACAAGAGACATAACATGTTAGTTTATAATAATATGTTAATAATTAACAACCCCCAAGGCGGCAAGCTAGCAGAAACGTTAGCACGCCGGGCAAAATGCTTAGCGGTATTTCGTCTGTCGTTACGTTCTGAGTTCAAATTCTATCGAGGTCAACTTTGTTTTTCATCCTTTCGGAGTTGATAAATTAACTACCAATTGCGTACAGGGGTCGATCTAATCGACTGCACCCCCCACCCCACCCCATAGTTTAACAGGATCATTTTTTTCTCTGAAGGTACTGTTACTCCACATGCACACCTGGACATGTATCTTTTACCTGCCATACACGCACTTCGTAGAAATGATGAATCTTTATCAATGAGCCGGTGCATGACCATGCTACAGCCAAAACGTGCGAGCTTACCTGGATGAGAATTTGCAAGGATGATGAGGTGCAGCTGAGTTGTTGCACATTCTCCTGATTTAACAGCTGCAGATTTTTACTAATGGAGCACTTTTACTTTTGGCCTTGTGCCTAGAGTAGAAAAGAATAATTAATAACCCCACCATCACTACCACCACACACACATATGTATATATATTATTTCTGTTATAGACAAAAGGCATGTAATTTTGGAGGAAAGGGCAAGTTGATTACACCAACCACAGTATTTAACTGGTACTTATTTTATTGACCCTGAAAAGATGAAAAGCACCGTCCATGTTTCGTCCATGTTTATGTTCTGAACTCAGAACATAAACATGGACGAAAAGCTCCCAAAGCATTTTGTCTGGTGTGCTAACGATATGCATACACACACACACAGATGGCGTTGTGTGGTTAAGAAGTTCGCTTTGACATCTCGTGATTTTTAGTTTCAGTCCCTCTGCGCGGCACCTTGGGCAAGTATCTTCTACTATAGCTCTGGGAATGACCAGAATCTTATGGGTGAATTTTTATAGACAGAAACCGAAGAGCCCATCGTCCTCTCCAAAATCAACCCATTGACTACCACCTTCTCTCGGTCCTCTTCCCCCTTTTCTTGCTCATTCCGTCGTCTTCTCCATCCACCACCAGAACCGTCTCCTTTTCCAATTCATTATCTCCATCAGATCTTGTAAACTTCACTCATTTATCCACTGCACACCTCCAACAGCAGCCATTTCGCACATCAGTTCTACGTCTCTGCTTCTACTGTCCGTGTCCTTTCCCCATTCCCGTATTTCATCCATTATCCTTCATCACCCCACCTATATTCTCTCTGCCCCTTCAACCCCACCCCATCTTTCCCATGCCCTCCACCATCGCTGCTGTTCATCAAATACATAATCTTTCCATTAGCCTCCGCTTCTACACCGTTAATAGCCATCAGCGATGAGTTTCGGACCTGCACAGGGGTTGAACAGTTTTTACAGTGCATAAAACCGTGTTTTTATAATGGTACAACTACCAAACACCCTCGGTCGCTTTACGGACCTCGTCAACCGATCATTGCACTGGATGTCGATCCTATACCAGTTTGTTTGTCAGTTATGTTGAGTCTTTCTGCATCTTATTAACCCCAGCCACTGCATCCCCTTCCATCTGGCACCCTACCCTTACAATGCATCCTCCTCCTCCAATCTGATCCTGTTACATATCATTTCTTGCTTCTCCCACTAATTCATTTTTTTTGTGTGTGCTCGCAACCTACGCAGTCCCCTTCACATTCCATACCCCTTTCGAATACTTTCGTACTACCACACCCACCCTTTCCTTTCTAACATCACTACTGTCACCGGACCCAAACACCTCACTTCTCATGTAAAAGACTAATTCTGAAGCATCTCCAATAACCTGCATAGATGCTCCAGTGTTTCTTTACAATTTGATCTATCGGCTACCGACAGTCCATTAGGTTTGCGAAGCATCTCAGAGTTATCTAAGTTGGCAACAGGTCGCTTGTCTCTTGATATATCCACTCTGATGAGCATCGTACCCAACACCAGAATCCTGTCACTAGTTTTCGGAGGGAAGAGAGATTTATCTTAATTCACCACCTCATTTTCTCTAATTTGTATTTTCCTTAATCTTCTCCGGAATTATACACCTATTCTCCTTGCTTCCCCACAGCCTCACTCTCACACTACTCCCACATTTACACACCCTACTACATACGTACATCTGCCTTCTCCCCCACGCATTCACACCTTTCATTTACGCATATGATGGTAGTCTCTCATTGTCTAAGACGTTCCTGCTGCACAAATGAATGGTTTACTGCAGTGCTCTGCAACTCTTTTTCATTGCAGTACACTTATATTCTTTTCATAGGAGGTACAGCCAACTTTTTCAGAAGACGCTATTGCATACACATTCACTCATTTGAAAACTCAAAATTAGCCCGTTTGATATCACTTGCTGAGTATGTATAAATACAGGAGTTGGACAAAATAATGGAAACACCTTAAAATTTCAAACAAATTTATTTGAATATGGGGTAGAACTGCCTCTGGCAGTAATTACAGCTTGAATTCTACAAGGTATGGACTCGTACAAAGTTTGAATTGTTTCCAAAGAAAATTTTGTCCATTATTCAGCTAAAACAGACTCCAGTTCTTGTAGTGATGATGGTGGAGGATATTGACTCATTTGTTTTTCTAAAATGCACTGTAAATGTTCAATAATATTGAGATCTGGGGACTGTGGTGGCCAGATAAAATGTTTAACTTCACTAGAAAGTTCTTCGTGCCATTCAGTAACAACTTTAGCTGTGTGAATTGGTGCATTATCATCCTGAAACATTGCGTTTCCCTCTGGAAACAGTTCCGCAACCATAGGATGAATATGATCAGATAAAATGCTTAGTCTTGACTATTAATTCTGCCATGAAGGGAAACCATTGGGCCGGCGGATTTCCAAGATAGCTCCCCCAGATCATCACAGATCCTTCTCCATGTTAAACAGTTGGAAGAAGAATTCTTGTTTTGGCTTTCTCCACATGTATACTCGGCTCGTGGCCAGAAATAAGGTAAAGGATGACCAGTCCGAGAGAATAACATTCTTCCACTGCTCTAGAGACCAATTCTGTAGGTTTTTACACCACTCTTAATGCTTTGCAATGTATGTTTTTGAAAGTAGTGGTTTTCTGATTGCAGCCCTCCTATGAAATCCAGCTTTGTGCACCTCCCGCCGAACAGTTTTTGTGGAAACTGGGATCTTGAGGTCATTAAACTCTGCAGTAATTCTGGGAGCTGTACTTTTGTGATCCTTTCTAACATTTTGCGTAAGAGTCCGACGGTCCCTATCTGAAAGTTTTGGTTTTCTTATGGAGTTTTGTTTCGATGAGGAGGTTTTTTCCTCTTTCTCAAAGGCTGTCATTACTTTGGAGACAGTACTTCTTGATACACCAAACATTTCGGCTGTTTTTGTTATGCTAGTGCCTAACATACAAGCACCAACAATTTGACCTCTTTGAAACCCCGATAGATGTCATTTTAATGAATTTTAATTACCTTTTTCTGATGATATCTGAAAAGAAACAGCAATTTTAGCAAAACATATTAAGCAACACTAATCAAAAAGCATAAAAATAAACAAGCTTTTGATGGTTTTATAGATATTTCAAAATTATGATGCTATGATGCTAGGTGTTTCCATTATTTTGTCCAACTCCTGTATATATATATATATGTATTGCTATAAAAGCCATTGCATTGTTTACAATGTGGTTAAGAAACATGGTCTTGGGTTCGATATCCTATTACGACACACTGGGCAAATTTATTCTACTATAGCTTTGGGCTAAACTATGCCTTTAAGTGAAATTGTTAGATAGAAGTTGTGTGGATAGCTACTGTACTGTATATATTGTAAGCATACGAGTTTGTGTGTAACTGCCATGCTTGTAAGTTGACATGAGAATGCACTTGTCAGTTATAAGATAAGTGCATTCTCGTGGCTAAGAGTTGTTTTGACTCTTATTTCTAGCAATGCTGGTGCTAACTAGTACCCTTAGTCACTTTAGTGACGTCTGTAGTCCTGCCTTTCGGTTGTAAATTGCGAATAAGCCACTTTTATTTTATATATATATATATATCCAATTGCACATACACAGTGTATTTTTTTTACATTGTATTTACTGCCGGTTAGCAACTGGAAAAGCTACTTACACAGTGCTGAATATTAAAGAACACCTGACTGTCACAGACCAGGCGAGACAACTCGCCTCGGAATCCCTGAGCAAATGGATTTCACTGTTTGCATGTCATAGACTAGCAAGTCAATTCGTTTCGAGATGATCCGAGTACGCGGTATTGATAAGCCACAATGATGATGAAATATCGGTATTTACCATTTTTGGTGATTAAGACATGTTTCTTACTTGTTCTGTGGCATTCAGATGTTCTTTAACACTCAGCGTTATATAGGCAGCTTTCCCAGGTGCTATCCTGCAACAAATTCGGCGTATAAACAAAACACAGCCTGCGTATGAGCGACTGATAATGTTTACATTACTCGAGCTACTTTTACTTCGTTATATAGTGTGTTACACTCACAATTGAGAAAGCATGGTTTCAATTCCTAGACTGGGTGGTGTATTGTGTTCTTCATTTCCTGTTGTTCTGCGATCACTTTGACACCTGTTCAGGCAATGTCGAATTGAAGGAGAGAGAATGAACTTAAAAGTACAGCACATACATTTGATCACTATAAACAAATCATTTGTGCTGGTCGTTCGGCAGAAAGCTGAATGCTCACACGTCGTCTTCGGGAGAGTTCGTCATATAAATATGTGCGCGAGTGACTTAGTTGTTAGGGAATTGGACTTGTGATCGTAAGATTGTGGATCAAGCGACGTGTCGTGTCCTTGAGCAAAACATTTAATTTCACGTTGTTCTCGTTCACTCAGCTGGCAAAAATGAGTAATGCTGCGACGGACTGGCGTCTCGTCCAGAGGTGGGGGGATATATATGCGCCAGAGAAGCCGGCCCTATGCGACATGTGACAGCATGTGTATCGCTGGCGATTTTCTTTTCATCTTCCCTAATTCGGACTTTTTCTATATTTCTGATGAAGAGCTCCACTCGAAATATGAAATCCTCTTTCTTTTCCTGAGCGTCCAATAACACAGTACTTGTTCCACATCCTCACGTTGTTATTTTTTTTTCTTGCTTGTTCTTGTTTGGACTATATATATATTGATAGAAAGGACAACAAAAGAAAGAAAGATATATATATATACCATGCTTTGGGTTCTTAACATCATAGAAGCAGTGTGACAGGCATTTTAGACTTTGCAGAGTCCATGTCTCCAGTTCTGTCAATTTCTTCTAGCAAGTGGGAAAAATTTCAGCACCAGTATAGGACTAAGAACTTTGTTTATCGATCCCAAAAATAAAATTAAAGTTGACTTGAGTGAGATTTGAGCACAGAGCATAAAACGGTCAGAACAATTACGGCAAAGCAATCAATGTGACCCTCCAACAACTGTGCCATTTGGCTGTGTGGTAAGAAATTAGATTCCCAACCACATGGTTTCAGGTTCTGTCCCATTGCATGGCACCATAGGCAGGTGTCTTCTATATTCCTGGGTTGATCAAAGCCTTGAGTAGATCTAGTAGATGGAAACTTAGAGAACCCTGTCATATGAGTGTGTCTGTCCGCACCCCAGTTTGACAACCTGTGTTTGTTTACGACCCTTTAACTTAGAGGTTTGGCAAAAGAGACTGACAGACTAAGGACTAGAATTGAGGGGGAAAATCCTACGGTAAATTTGTTTTATTAAAAACCTCCAGTTCTCTCAGAGTTGCAATGTTACTGGTGTTAAGCTGCACTGGCTTTTGCCTTTCCTTTGAATAACATTGGTATCGTGGAGAAGAGAGACTGGTCTTCCATAAACAACCTTGCTCATACTTGTGCCTTGGAGGGGAACTTTCTAGGTGTAATACCATGGTCATTCATGATAGAAGGGGGTCATTTACCATGTATACATACGTCCATATAGGCACACACACATAAACATTTTATTAAACTAAAATAATTAATTTGATACATATTCGACAATACAAGCTGTGATTTAAGATAACCCCCACCACCACTAGACTTACTGATGAGAGATGAATCATAGGGAACAACATATCGACCAACAGCACACCAAATTAAACAAACACTTGTTCTCATATCTCAGATTGGTGCTTATACTGTCTACAGTATTGTTGTATGTTGAGAAGGTCATTTTGCCAATACTGCCTATTATCATTTAAATTAAATAAAGGAGCAGTTAATTAATTTTTCCAACTGATAATTTTCCATGTATAATTTACAGGATTTATGGAATGGAAGAAAACTATTGCTATTTTTTTTTAATACCACACAATAAAAAGGGAAAATGATAATAATAATAATAATAATAATAATTTCTTTATTTGCCAGCATGGCCTCAAAAAGAAAAAAATAATAAACACAACACAGAGTGAGATGCACTGAGAAAGAAAATGCTCTGATCAGATAATTATAATAATAACAATAATAATAATTGTTCCTAAATTAAGTCCAAGGCCAACAGCTTTGAGAGGAAGGGGTTAGTCGTTGACATCAACTCTGGTAGTTGACTGCTAATTCATTTTATTCACCCTGAAAAAATGAAAGGCAAAGTTGATCTCAGTTGGATTTGAACTCAGAATGTTAAGAGCCAGAAGAAATACTGCAAAGCATTTCTTCTGATGCTTTTACGATTCTGCCAGCTCACCACTCTTAATGGTTTCTAGATTAGGCAAAATGCTGGTAATTTTAAGGGGAAAAGGGTTAGTTGATACCACTGACTCCAGGATCTAGACAAGTATTTTATTTTATTGACCTTAAAAAGATAGAAAGGTAAAAATGACCTTGGAACGATTTGCACTCAGAATAGAAAGAGCTGGAATAAATACTACTAAATATTTTTCCAACAGTTATATAACTTTTACCAGCTCACTACACATAATTTCTTCTATAGGCACAAAGCTGGAAATTTGGGGGACCTGGAAGGGAGGGATAGTTGACTACATCAACCTCAGTACTTAGCTGGTATGTAGTTTATTGACTCCCAAGAGGATGAATGACAATGTCGACCTCGGTGGAATGAAATGCCACTAAGTATTTTTTCTGGCATGATAATGATTCTGCCAGCTCACCATCTTCAATAATAATAATAATAACAATAATAATAAATAAATAAATAATAGCAACCAAAGAAAAGTGAAGTTTATTTTAATGATTAACTTATTGTACAATTAAGAAAACCCATGACAGGCCACAGGCAAAATCTTATGTGATTTACAACTAAAATTGTATATATGAGTGTGTGTCTATATATATATATATATATATATATATACATATATATATATATATGCACAATGCATACACACAAAGAACAGTCCAAACTTGACTTTAACTTGGTTTAATACTTTTCACAAAAAAGAACACAAAATACACATACTGAAAAAAACAAAACAAAACAAAAAGCAGCGTTTCAACAATTCTTAATAAAAAAAAAGAAAAAAACGAAAATAAAGATTATATTGTCTTCAAGGCTCCATTGATTAAAAAAATGAGACAATGAATAACAAATGGTTATTGGTGTTTTCAAGAACAAAACCATTAACATGACGACATTAACAGAAGTTCATACATAGCATCAATTCTCAGTCTTAACACTGTAGCATATATTATATTTATATGTGTGTGTTTGTATGTATATATGTATGAATTATAACAGAAGATTAATTTCTAATATCAAAGAAGATATAACTAAATCATAATGATATTTTTTTTTTGTTTTGTCCCACCACCATCTTTATTTTGATAGTTGTTGAAATTATTTTAGAAGTTGGTTAACTACTAAAATAAATAGCTCAACAGAAAGGTCTTTTACAACTATTTGTTTTTATCAATTTCTTTTCTTTCAGGCAAGGAGTCAAACAGTCGTGAAGTTCCAGAACTTGGTGATCCAAAAGATGTACATTCAACACCAGTGCTTGTTATGTTGGAGTTTTGGGAATTCCTAGCAGAACCAGAACAACCTGACAATGACCAGTAAAAGTGAAGAGATACCAGAGCAAAGAACACACTACCAATGACTGTTCCATAGTTTTGGGAAACCAGCAGAGTTTTCAGCAATCCAAAAGCAATCACTGAAAGAGAAATAAATAAATAAATTAATTAATCTTATATTCCAAAATTCTAATTAATCATTGTGATGTTAAATGGGAAATAATTTAATTCAGCCACCAATTTCTGTCTAGAAATTAAAATTCTTTTAATTACTTGGATCTCAATGGAAGCTGCTTTGGTTGTATAAGGAACACTTTGGCATTCTAAAATTAGCAGAAATCATACAAATATTAAAAGATTTTCAGAGTAAATATTCCTAACCAAACATTCCAAGGTTGAATATCTGTTTCATTTCATTTAATCACTTTAATTTTATTTGCTTAAGATAAAATAAAATAAAATAAATAGCATGGTTTTTATTATAAGGGATTATATTATGTTGGTAAGGTTATTTAGGGCACATAATGAAGATTTAGTAAGGATTATATCTGATGAATTACAGAAAGACAGGAAACGGATTTGGTGGGAATGATTAAGTAAATGAGATATAATTCAATAAATAAATTCCTTGTAGTCTTAAAACTCGTATATAGATATATCTTAGTCTGAATAAAATGAGATATCAGATATTAAATATATAAGAGTTAATAACATCTGGTATTTAAAAAAAATTAAAAATACAATTATATAATTCAGTCGTTTTTCTTTTATTCACAGATCAATACTATTTTTCACATCATTAATCAATAACAAAGACAAGTTAGTTGTAAAGTGTTTCTATTGTAAAATAAAAGTCACATTTAATCATCTCAACATTTATTGTTCAAATGTCAAACCTTGCCTTGTAAACAGTAATAAAATTCTTTAGATGGTAGCATCAAAACAAAGTCTAAGAAATTACATCAAGACATATATAATTTAACAAAAAAATCTAAGATGATTTTAAGTGTATAACTTCAATGATTCAAAAACTGTATTTCAGATAGAACACTGCTCCCAACTATTTGTAAAAAATATGAAAAAGAATTCAAGATATCTTTAAAATTAGCAATTTAATTATTTATTCAAATATTCACATCCAAATTCAGCAAAAATTTTACTGTTTTTTTAAATTTTTGTTTTTAGCTCATTTTTTTGGTTTGAAAAATAGTGGTTCTTTTCCTACAGCAGCTCCACTAGAAACTGTATAATAAATAGTTAAACACAAATTTTAACATTTTAAGATATTAGATGTATCTGTATGTTTTTATCAGATGGTATCCATGTGGAAAACATGAGCATAGGTCAAAAAAACGTGTTTAGGGGAGATATTTCAAGAAAGTGTTTTGTTTTTACTGAAACTAAATCACATAATTGTCACAAAAAAAAAAGAAAAGAAAAATTCAGCTTTGTTTTTGTTTTTCAATTCTGATAAAAATGAAAAGGGAATTCCAAATGTAGACGCAAAATTAATTATCTTTTTTTAAAATATAATTAGTTATAAAAATTCATCTAACAAAAGTGAAATTAAAGTTATGTATAAAAACTATGAAATAAAATATTTGTAACTTTTTTAATGATAGTAATTAGCAATGCTAGAGCTGAATTTATGACTGGAAAAACTTTGTACCAACACCTTTCAGACCAATGTGAAACCAAGAAAAATTGAAAATCACACAGCCTGATATCTATATATCTGAGATGAACTGTTGTTGATAAGACTAAACATAAGACTAGAGGCCTTACCACTAAAAGATGAAAAAGTTACATATTTATATCTACACAAGATCCCAATCAGTTTCATATTCCTAGATGTGTACAGATTTCTAGTGGTCTAGTGGGATAGTTTCTATTTGAATCCAGATTGGTACTATGTATATCGAAGAATAAAATGTTTAACTTGTTTGTTACCATATTTCTGCTGAAATACAGTTTCCATTTCAAATAATTTTGAAACTATTGAAGAATATAGAAAAATTACTTTGTCATTGTAAAGTTGGTGTTTGGAGTGAAATTTTGACAGGAAATTTTTAGATTTAAAACATGAAGTGTGCATCATAAAACCAATGACAGTCTCAGAATGGTTGGTATTAAAAGGGTTAATAAATAATGAGAGATCAAACTGATCAAAAAGTAGAGTAAAAGTACATATTGGAAATTATTTTCATCTATAAAGGCTAATGTTAATCATCTAAATAATTAGTATCATAAAATCTGATCAGTTTCAAAATTTGCATGACCAAATTTTAAGGATAGAGATAAATGACATTCAAAAATAATAAACACACTTCCATCATAAAACATACATAATCAACTACTATCAACCAAATACGAGGTCTGATCAATAAGTATCCGGACTGTTGCCATAGTAATGAAGCTAAAGCATGCAGAGTGAAGTTGCTTGGCACAGATTGACCTTAAACTCTGTTGTGCATGTGCACTAAGTTTTAATATTGTAGTTCACTTCTGTTGTTTACAGCAGTGCTTGGGAGGAAGCTGTGTAGCATGTGATCATCACATTGACTATGACAGAGAATAGCTGTCATGGCTATACCTGTTCAGAGGCCTGCGCCAAGTTGCAGAGGCCTGCACACAAGTGTACGAGTGGTTCAGACGATTTCAAGATGGCCTAAAATATTTCAATATTGATGAATGTTCTGGGAGACTGACAACCGGCAGAAATGAGAAAAACATTGCAGATGTGCATGCAGCTGTGAGGGAAAATTGTCGAATCACTATCCGTGAGTTATCAGAGGATGTGCAGATTAGTTATGGTTCATTTCAGTCCATTATCACTGAAAATTTGGGTATGAGACACATGTCTGCCAAGTTTGTGCCAAAACTACTTTCAGCTGACCATAAAGACACTAAGGTTTCATTTGCACAAGATCTCCTTGATTGTGTGGAGAATGAGGAAAAAATTTTTAAAATTTTGCGTAAGCCTCTGAGCAAGTACCGCCAAGCTTTTGGCAAAATTTGATGAAGATTCTCTGCTCAACTTTCTCTTTCACACACTACACACCTTCCTTCTAAGCACTGCTGTAAACAGCAGAAGTGAGCTAAAATGTTAAGACTTAGTGTGCATGCACAACAGAGTTCAAAGTTAATCTGTGCCAAGTGATTTCACTCTGCATGCTTTAGCTTCGTTACTATGTTACTTTGTTAGTGTTACTTTAGCAACAGTCTGAATACTTATTGATGAGACCTCATAAAAGAACTGCAAGAATTTAGGGCAATTTAGTTTTTAATTCTGTTAGCATACTGAATACGGTGCTAGGGAGTGATATCTTAATAAAATTAGGATATAATCAACTGATATGATAGCATTATCAAATCATGAATTATCTTTAAGTAGAAGAATTCCATAAAATAATATATGAAAAGTCTCAAAAGAATGACAAACAATAGAGAAGGAAAAGAAAACAGCTTAAAACAAACAACAAAAAATAAAACATAAATACCAGCGTTTGGAAATTGCTTAAAAAATACAAATTACTAAGAAAATTCCACAACGGTATTATTATATAACAGTACAAATACCAGAAAACAGAATGAGAGAAGTATTAAAAAGGGTGAGACTAGTAAAGAGAGTAAGAATAGTATCAAACAATACAAGAGTGCTGTTTATAATGATGAGAGGTCAATGAAAGAAGATGGAAGAAGTGTTTATGGAAACAAGAATTAACACTATGATAAAACATCTTTAACTGAAGCTACACATTAATGTCAGCCTTTGACAGACGTTTTGTTTAACTTAGCTTGCTTTGTTATTATTTTGTTAATAAGTTATATAGCGTATTTTAGTAAAATCTGTTTACAATCAGTCATTTATTTCAGTTAAATACATTTGCAGAAAAAAAAAAAATCTACATTTAAAAAAAAAAAATGTCACAGTGACATTCCTTGAAATCTGTTTAAATGCTCAGATGAGAGAAGAGAGAGAGAGATGAAGGAAAAATAATTTTGCCAAAATAAATAAATAAAAATAATAGTCTAAAACATTGACTATTTTTATCTTGTCTGATGACAATATAAGTGAATATATGCATTTACATACCATCAGGGACACACAAATATAACTGATTACATTTGAGAATTTAACACAGTAATTACTGAGAAAGACAACAATAGCATGAAAGGAGAGAGAGAGAGAGGATAGCATTGTTTATTTTAATTCTTAGAATCTTTATGAAGAAGGGGTTGGTTGGCATCTAACAAAGAAACAAAGCTCTATGTATGGATGTGTGTATATCTTACATATACAATGATATTATTAATATATGTTGACATCAAGAATAAATGAAGAAAATATCTGAAGTGTTTTATTAAAATTACAGGCTTTTGAACCAATTGCACATTTTTGTTTTATATATTTTCAGCTGACATGGTCCCAAGTGTAACATGTGTGTGTGTAAGTATGTATGTATGTATATAAATATATATATTCTTGACTTTGTTCAGCAAGTGATTTGATTTGACACGAGACTATGTATTGGGAATAAAACAGTTGCAGTGTAGTACAGTGATTTTAACCATTAAATTGCTTGAAGGTCTTCTATACAGTTGTTCTATGCTGCTATGCTAGATATAGCAGCCAAACTCTCAAATCAAACCCTACCATCATGGATGGGGGGAGGAAGGACATGTTGATTACTGTAGTTCTAAATATCACAGGATAGATAGATAGACAGATAGAGATAGAGGGAGAGAGAGAAAGGAGACAAGTTATCAAGATTGGCTCAATGAGTTTTAAATAACAACATAGACTGTTATATTCATTTTTTAACATTAATTTGTATTATGATAAATCAAAATCTGTTGTGGTTATCTCTACAACCCGAACCTCTGAAAGTGAGCAGTACTTCTCACTGATGGGCAACAGAAGAATATGGATTTAGGGGATGAAATAAATAATAGTGGGGGTTGATGCTGCACCTGTATAGTTTTTAAAAAAAAATCTTTGCCTTGTATTCAGATATTAACTTTAAAACAATTGAATGTAACACTATAATAAACTGCTTGTTAGTCACAATAACAATGTAATTTTGAACTTAGAAATGTGAATAAGGAAATAAAGAAAACCAAATATAGACTACCTATGCATCTCTGCAGCCTGATACTCTATTGTTTTGAATTTCCATGAAGTAGAATATCAATGAAACTAGGTTTGTGTTTATTTAGTAAGTCCAATAAGCTACTGCATTAAGAGATTTGCCCCACTGAATATCTGCTAGCCATCCATTTATTTAATTCTTCTATTATAGATTTAGAACTAGAGCAGCAAGCTAGCAGAATCATTTCTGTATCAGGCAAAATACTTAGCAGCATTTCTTTTGGTTCTTTATCTCCAACACCATCTATTTCTCTTCCTCTCCTGGGGTAGCCAAGGATACCCCCTCTACAGTAAAACAATTATCTCTGTGCCTCTATTATACTCCAACCTCATATCTGGCTAACAACCACTTAGTTTCAATCACTTTCTTAGTTGAGGTGTCTTTGTCTTGCAAGCTAATTAGTGAACCGGTATAAAAAGCACCTATGCTGGTTTCACATAAAAAGCACCTGGTACACTCTGTAAAATGGTTGGTGTCAGGAAGAACATCCAGCTGTAGAAACCATGCCAAAACAGATCAATGGAGTCTAGTGTAGCTCTCTGACTTGCAAGCTCCTGTTGAACCATTCAACCCATGTCAACATGGAAGATGGATGCTAAATGATGATGATGACCTGAGTTCAAATCCTTCTGAGGTTGACTGTACCTTTTCGTCCTTTCAGGTTTGATAAGTATGAGTCAAGCACTGGAGTCAATGTAATTGATTTATCCCGTTGTCTCAAAATTGGTGACCTACTACCAAAATTAGAAAGAATTATATCTAAAATCTGGACACTGAGTTTTAAAAAATTTTGTACCTTTTCGTTAGAGAGAGAGAGGGGTGTAGCATATAGGGCTTCCTTCCAAATTATTTTCCTCTTATCAATATCTCTGATGGTGGTGGGAGGAAGTAAGGAAGTTACTACCAAACAGGAGAACTGGGCCTAAATATTTTCAACAGTGAACTCTGATAAAAGGCACCCAAGAAGTAGGTTGGTGGTGTTAAACTGGATGATAGATTAAGTTAGGAGCTGCTGAAAGTGAGTACTTCTCACTGATGATCAATGGAAGACTATGGATTTAGGAGATATAATGGATGATAATAGTGGAGTCAGTGATGCACCTGCATAGTTTTGTTTTTTAATCTTTATCTTCTATTCAGATATTAGCTTTAAAACAAATGCAGTACTATAATAAACTGCTTGTTAGTCACAATGATAACAATAATTATGAAATTAGAAATGTGAATAAGTAAATAAAGAAAACCAAATATAGATTACCTAAACATGTACATTATAAACAATAAACTAAAGTATAATTTAAAAGATCTAATTCTCAAAACTTGTATTTCCACACATACAATAAAGGCAGCCACTGCACCTCTAGCATAGAATAATGTCCTCATGTATGTGTATAAATATGCCTGTGTACATGTGGTGTATTTAATTTTGATGAATCATAACAAGGAGGCATTGAAGAAGTGTTAGTAAAAGGAAGAGCAATAATTAAAAGAAGTTTGAGAAGCACTGGATTAAGTCTACCACTTAAGAACACAGAATATGAAGAACTGGAACAGACACAACAAAAAGATTGTAATAATAAGGCTAATCCTCTGCCATAGACAAGTACACCACTGATGGTCTGGCACCTCTTTTGATCCAGATAAATTACAAGCAGGAACTTGAAATTCTTGAAGTTGTCACAGTCTAGTTCACTGCAAAACCACAAGTGGCATTGTGTGTTCTGTGTTTACGTGCATTATTTACACTGCAATTGTTAGTGGTGATAACAAAATTTTGAGAAATCATCTGTATACCCTTGGTTTAGCTACTACAAATAATAGAACAGAGTATCAGTGGCAGAGTCAAGTGTAAATACCAAGCCATACTGACTCAAGATAAAATCGGACATTTGTAAAAAAAAAAAAAATGGACCGTGATATTTCAGTACTGTGATACCTATGGCATTGATTCATTTACTGCTTATAATATTAAAAAGCAAAAGTGTGTTGATAAATTATTGTTATGTGACCACAGATAGTCCGGTAAAATAGTTAATCCATCAAGGTTTTGGAACAAAGGGTACCAGAACATTGGTGGTGTACCTATACTTTGTTTTACCAACCTTGAAAGAACGAAAGACAAAACTGACCCTGGCAGGATTTGAACTCATAGAGCAGAGAGTTAGAACAAATACTGCAAGACATTTATTTTGTCTTAACCTCTAATAACTTTGGTAACTTGTCACACTGACACTTCACTGAGATTCAGTAAAAGAGAGTATCAAAAACAAGGTTTTCAATTCAGTCTCCACTTTGTGTCATTTTAGGGAAAATGTCATCTACTATAACTCTGGGTCATCAAAAGCCATGTGAGAGGATTTGTTAAGCAGAAACTGAAAGAAGCTCACTGAACACACAAACACAAGATAAAGTTTCAAATTTTGGCACAGGATCAGCATTAGGGGTGGGGTAAGTCGATTACATCAATCCCAGTGTTTAACTGGCACTTATATTATATTTACCCTAATAGGATGAAAGGTAAAGTCAACCTCAGAAAATAAAAATGGACAAAATACCGCTAAACCTTTTGCCCAGCATACTAATAGTTCTGCCAACTCGCCACCTTACACACTCACACACAAAATATTACAATGCATATATGTATGTGTGAGTACATGTTTGTGCCTGTGTATTTGTTTCCATTTAAACTTGTTCAAAAACCATTGAGCAAGGATGTTCTTGATTGTTCCCCTGCCAACAAATTGTCTGCTGTCTTTGCACCTTCACAGACATATAGACTAAGAAATCCCTATCTTACTTCAGAAACTAATATGGGTTTAGCAACAGGAAGGGCAGCTGGCTGGAAAATGCCTCTTCAATGATATGTTCATCTAACTGGTTCTCAACTGGGATCCATATAAGATTTTGCTGTTAAAATTTATCTGCAATAAATTGCTTATACTGCTACAATACATAAAATATTTTAATTTTTTTCAATACAATTCCTAATATTTAATTATAAAAATATAATATGATTTTCTTAAAACATCAAATGGCAAGGAAGGTCCATCCAAGTAAAATAGGAATCAAAAGGGTCTGTAGGTAAAAAATGGTTGAGAAATACTGATATAACCCATGCTGACATGGGAAAATGAACATAAAAACAAACCAATGACTGAATGTATGTAAAAAATGAAGCAAAAATGAAAAACAACACTTTCTTTTATCAAGAAAACGATAATAAATTTACAATACTTATTTCGGCATAAAGTAACTTTTTTCCAATGTTCAAGGGAAATGTTTTTAGCTACTTCTAAATAAGAAAGATTCAGCTTTCAGAAAATTCGCCGAAAAGGTAATTCAATAGCTTGGTAAAAGAGTCAATTTGAAACCAATAAACAAGCAGGATTCCAGAGTCTTTTATTGGCAACATTACCAATCATCAAAGGTTTTGTCATCTTTTAGCATTGGTATTAAGTTTACCATGTAATATTTAGCTATGAATTTGCCAACATCTGAATTATTGTATAGGGCAAGAAGATCAAATTGCACTATACCACTACTACTGCTGCTATCCCCACCACTGCAGCTTGCATTTTTTGAAGCAAACCCATTCCTGTAATAAGTTTGCAACTGCAAATTGCTTCAAATTTCCAGCTAGAAAAGTTTTAGTTCCATTGGCACAATTCCTGACAAAGTTAGTCAATGCCTTAAATTCTCATTTCACTTTCTCCTTAGACATCATCATTCTAATGTCTTCTTTTCTATGCTGGCATGGTTCAGATGGAGTTTGTAAAAAGCAAATTTTCTCAGTCAGATGCCCTTCCTGTTTCTAAGTGAAGAATTTCTTTCTCCATCACCAGATAAGCTTTTGTAAAAGATTGAAAATGAATAACTACACTTATATGATAGTGAAGCCCATTTCAAACTACCGTGTAACACACAGATAGTAAGATTGAGTGAAACAGAAAAACTGATCCCAGTACAAGACTGGTACTATCAACACTGATCTGAGTACAAAATGTCAGACAGAATACAACATATACATATAGAGTAGAAGACCCTCTTCGGTCATGAATGAGCATGGGATTGCACCTGGAAAGTTACCCTCCTAGGCACAAGTCTGGGCAAGGTTGTTCATGGAAGACCAGCAGTCGCCCATGCTATTCATGTTACCCAAGGGAAAGGAAAATGCCGATACAGCCTAGCACCAGTGATGCTGCAACTCATTTCTACAACTGAATGAACTGGAGAAACATTAAATAAAGTGTCTTGCTCAAGACCCCCAACACACAGTCCAGTCCGGGAATCGAACTCACTACTTTATGATTGTGAGCCCGACACTCTAACCACTGAGCCATGTGCCTTCGTATATACATATATACACACATTGATACTGACAATGGAGCTTGGCACAGCTCATGTTGAACCAGACAACTCATGCCAGCATGGAAAATGGGATTTTATTTGTAAATACATATGTATGTGTATACACATATATGAGTATATATACATATGTATGCATACATGCACACTCACTCAAACACACACCAGGCTGAGTGAAAAGTTTTTTGAATTTTCACTAATGATTTTTGGCAACTTGTATCATCATGTTATATAATTTATTTGATACAACTTCTTGTCTGATTGTTGCTGAATTATTTATTCTTTATTTTACAGCTTTGATATTAAACGGTGAAATTACTGCAACTAGATCCATCTTATGCAACATCTGGAAAAAAGGATTGAGCAGAAGGCCCAGTAAATGTTAATGAATATGTGGCCAAAACTTGTTCAGACATTTCAAAGAATGTGACACCAGCCTTAAAGACAAAGCAAGGAGACCTTCGGCTGTGGAAAATGAGGTTTTGCTTGAAATGGTTGAACAACTGCCAAGCACTAGCACTCAAACATTGTCAGCAGAACTTGATCCTTCACAAAGTACCATCAGTCAACACCTTCATAAGCTCAACCTTTCGAACAGATGCTGTTGAGAAATTCCTCACAAACTGACCAATAACCAGGATCAGCAATGTGTGAACATTTATAAATCCTCAAGATGCCTGTTTTTGGTGTTGAATTGTAACTGGAGATGAAAAGAGCATCCATTTTTGTAATCCTAATGAGAAATCAGTGACTTTGTTCTAGCCAGGCTTCAAACCTGTTGTCAAATGAGGGCGGTTTGAACTGAAGGTTGTGTTGTGTGTTTGGTGGAATTTTAAAGAGTTGTTGCACTTTGAGCTAGTCTCAGATGGTCAACAACAACAGCAAGTATATGATGCTTTGAAAGCCCACTATCCGGCATTGATCAATCAAAGATGTGCACTCCTACAACATGACAATGTCCCAACACACACTGGTAACGTGACCAAGGAACTTGTGGGGTTTGATATGTTGCCTCACTCTGCTTACAGTGCAGATATTGCACTAACAGATTACCACCTTTTCCAAGATGTAGCTTATTTCCTTCATGGGCATAAGTTCAACAATGTGGATGAGGTTGAAAACGAGAGCAGGGAGTTTTTTTGTCTTTAAACCAGCTAAATGTTATAAGCCTGGAATCAAGAATCAGGCATAACAATGGCAATGGACAATAAAATATGATGAGATATATTTTGACGATTAAACACTTTTTCGTATGTAATTTGTTGCAACTATTAATTAAAGCATGAAATACAGAAAAACTTTCAATTCAACCTGGTATATACATGTATGAATCTCTCACACACATAAATACACAATGTGTGCATATATATTGTGTGGAGTGAAAGTTAGTACATTTGAAATACCCTATGATATTCAGATTCAACTAACGTCTACTTTACTGTACATATTTTACAATGAAATAAATCCCTGAAAGATTAGTAGGGTCAATAAAAGTACTTAACACCTTTGAAGCCAGGGACCCATCATGGTTGTAGTCTAACACTGAAAACCAGAAAAATGTTTCAATTGATCCTAGTATATTACTGCTACATATTTTATTGAGCCTGCAAGGTTAAACTACTAAGTTAAGCTCTGTAGGATTAGCTGGAATATACAAGGTGGAAACTACATATATTTTGGCATTTAGCCTAGTTCCTGTTATTCTACTATACCAATATTTATGATAATACACACACTATGAAGACTTGCGATGATCTGTTTT
This sequence comes from Octopus bimaculoides, assembly GCF_001194135.2. Lineage (NCBI taxonomy): Eukaryota > Metazoa > Mollusca > Cephalopoda > Octopoda > Octopodidae > Octopus > Octopus bimaculoides. The sequence continues at coordinate 60,840,278 of NC_068987.1, read as the reverse complement.
GTCCACAAGAAGCAATTCAGTAAGAGCAATACAGATCTTTTATTTCTTCTTTTACCTTTTATTTGTTTCAGTCATCAAGACTGTGGCCATGTTGGGGCACCACCTCGAAGAATTTTGTTTGAATGAATAGACTCCAGTATTTTTTTTAAAGCCTGGCACATGATCTATTGATCTCATTTGCCAAACTACTAAGTTACAGGGATGTAAACATACCAACACTGGTTGTCTAGCGGTGGGAGGGGGACAAACACAAAGACACACACAGATATATACATACATACATGTGTGTATATATATATATATATATATATATATAATGGGCTTCTTTAGTTTCCCTCTACCAAATCCACCCACAAGGCTCTGGTCAACCTGGGGCTATAGAAGACACTTTCCCAAGGTGCAATGCAGTGGGACCAAACTTGGACCCATGTGATTGGGAAGCAAGCTTCTTACCACACAGCCACACCTGCACCTATAGTTAAAAAAAAGAAAACAAAACTGGAAAAAGAAGAATTAACCCTTTCATTACCGTTTTTCTGTTGAAATACATTGCCTGTTTTAATCAATTCTGAAAAGTATGAATACTTTAGTAAAATAATTTTGTTTTTATTAAACTGGCATTTGGAACACAGATTGACGTGAAATTTCAATGAAAGTTTTGAATTTAGATCACTTTAAAACAGAAACTTGGTATTATATAACCAGGGGTGATGGTCTCAGGCAACTTGCTATCAAAAGGGTTAAGTGGGGTGGGGATTTTTCTGTAATGCCAGATAGTAATGAAGAGAAATATCTAACCTTTTGAGGAGAAATCCTGCATTGAAAATGAAATTCCTAACTTGAACAAGTGACTGAAAAGATTTATGTCAAACGTAACACCTATTATACGCTATTTATTGGTTTTTATTTTTCAATTGAAATATGAGAACTTTTAGAGATAACAAATAATCAATTACAGTAACTGATATTGGAAATTACAATTGGAAATAAAGTTCTTTATTGGCTGTTATTTAAGGTCTCAGCATTTGATCTACAAAGCACAAAATTAATGCATTATACACACATTGTATATATATATATGTATATATTTGGTACTATGATATAATATAATCTCCAGGATACTCTATGAATCGTTTTGTGATGCTATATCATATTTGTGTAACTCACTCTTCAGGTGCATAAACAACTTACAACCCTCTTGAGTAGAGTGAAAGTAGCTGGAACATGTTTCATGATGGACAAAGTTTGAGAAATAGGAGCTAATTCATAGTGTTGTCTAAAGGATTCCTCTCCCTTTGAGTGTTGCTGCTAAGTGTATGGAGTCAAGGGGACCAATACACATGCACTTTGAGGGATGAGTGATGACTGTTAGTAGCAAGGAATAGATGTAATACTTGACAAAGACATTAGGATGAAAACCAAATGTGTACAAATACATATATATATATTTTACTGTTTCAGTTATCTGACTGCAGCCATGTTGGACACCGTCTCTCTCTCTATATATATACTGTATTACACACACACATATACATCTATTTTGCCACCCAATTTCCATTACTACCACCATTTATTACACTGGTTTTGTCATATTTGCCTAAGAAGGCAGATCTTCTTAACACTGTGTTGCCAACCATTTCCATTTTCTCCTCATGACAAATGTGTGTAGAAGAGACAACTGCTCTGATATGGACACATGATGTGGATAAGATAATCAGTAATGAACTAAAATGAACTGCAAGGGGGAAAAAGGAAAGTAGTGGTGACATCAGATTTCAAAATGCTGAATCTCACAAAGATGATGATGAAAGATCTATTTCAGTGGTTATATGTTGCATGATGAATCTGTCTCAAAGGCTGGTGTTCACATAATAAATGCAAGTGGTAGCTGACAATATTTTTTTTTTATTCAACAAGATTTTGGTAAGAATCTGACCAGCAGTGATAAGCTCAGACTGTTTTTTGGGGATATGGCTAAACAACATCTATTTGAAATTATACTGTGGTGAAAAAATCATGATTCTTTTAATTTTGAATGTTTGAACAATCTTAAAGTCAAAGAAATAACTAATTAATATCTATGATCTTTCTAATCAAATTTGGAGGTTAAAATAATGTTGTCTGTAGACTAATATCATGAAACACAGTTAAATAGTGGAATGGATTTTAAATAGACACTTCATTTTCCTTTTACTTGTTTCAGTCATTAGACTGCAGCCATGGTGGGGCACTGCATTGGAAAAAAGAAAATTGTCAAATGGCCTTAATGCAAATTTTGGCTCTTATTAGTGTCACTCAATAGGGGTCTACATCACTTGACCAATCCTAAAAATACTTGTTTCAAATTTTGGAGCAAGGCCAGCAACTTTAGTTGGAAGAAGTTAGTTGATTACATTAACCCCAGGTGCTCAACTGGTACTTTATGTCAATGATATTAAAGGGATGAAAAACAAGTTGACCTTGGCAGTTTTTGAACTCAGAGCATAAAGAGCCAGAAGAAACATTGCTAAGCATTTTGTCCTATGTGCTAATGATCCTATTAGCTCACAGCCATTATAAGATTGTCAGCAATGGGATATACATACAAATGAGGGGAAGTCAAAATTTATCTGCACTCTCGCCATAACATATCTTTATTATTGTCACACTCCCTTCTGTACATGCATGCTTAAAGTTAGTACTATTGTGTTCACGTGATCAAAGTTTGAGCCTGATCGTGTCATTTTTTCTTTCTGGCTTTACAGTGTAAGCATGGCTGCTCCACTAGCAATGTGCACCAAAGAAGAACAAAGAGCAGTAATCCAATTTCTCTGGTTGGAAGGTGTGTTAGGTGCTGAAATTCATCAGTGGCTTTTAGCACAATAAGGGGACAATGCACTACTGAGTAGAAGTGTGTATTAGTGGATCAATAACTTTAAAGTGGCTGGACAAGTGTGACACACTAAGAGGGAGAAGGACGTCCATCAACTTCCACCACTGAGGAGAAAATTCAGCAAGCTCAAGAGATGATAATGGTGAACCAGTTCACTATTACCATCTCTTGGATCACTGCTCTTTGTTCTTCTTTTGTGCACATTGTTAGTGGGGCGACCATGCTTATACTGTAAAACCAGCAAGAAAAATGGTGTGATCAGACTCAAACTTTGATCAAGTGACCACAATAGTACCGATTATAAGCACACATGCACAGAAGGCAGTGTATGACAATAATAAAGATGTTATGGCGAAAGTGTGGATAATTCTTGACTTCCCCTCATATACATACATACATATATATATATATATATATATATATATATATATATATATATGGGACATACCACCTAGGTAGGCAAGGTAGGCAGTGCCTACCTTGAATAAAATAGATTGATAGCAACATTTTCCTTTTATGGCAAAATATGCACTTAATTCAATAAAATTATGAAGATTACTCTGATTACTATGCATAAAATGCAAACTATTTAATTTTTTTTTGTAGATTAGGTAGGCACAATTCGCCTCTGCTTTTCAATTTCAGTATTTAAGTTATGCATAGTACTGCTGTAGTACATGTGCTGCGTACATTCCTACAACACCGTTTTCTTTACGGTTCAGTTGCACGCTTGTGTTTCGCTTATTTTTTGTGTTTACTACATAAAAGTTACCAACTGCCTACCCCAAGTAATTACTGACAGCACATGCCTATAGTGCTGCTAGACTGGCTCCCATGCAGGTGGCACATAAAAAAAACACCTTTTTGAGCATGGCCGTTATCAGTACCGTGTGATTGGCCCTCGTGACGGTGGCACATAAAAGCACCCACTACACTCTCGGAGTGGTTGGCGTTAGGAAGGGCATCCAGCTGTAGAAACTCTGCCAGATCAGATTGGAGCCTGGTGCAGCCTTCTGGCTTGCCAGTCCTCAGTCAAATCGTCCAGCCCATGCTAGCATTGAAAGTGGATGTTAAACGATGATGATGATGATGCACACACATTTATATGTATGTATGTATGTAAATATATGGGTGCAGGCGTAGTTGTGTGGTTAATATGTTTGCTTTTCAGTTATATGGTTTCTTGTTCAGATTCACTGTATGACACCTTGGGCAAGTGTCTTCTACTGTTGGCCCTGTCCTATCAAAGCCTTAGCCCCAAGTAGATTTGGAACACAAAAAATGCAAGTTCATCATATATGTGTGTGTAGGTATGTGTGTATAGATATATAGGTATGTTTGTGTGAGTATGTGCATGGGTGTTTTTGTTGCCTTATCTTGACATTGCACTATAGTTACAAATGAGCATTACTGTCATATAAGGGTTGACCCTTGTTTCTAGTGTTTTGTGAAAATGTCTAACCATGGGGAAATATTACCTTGTTTGGAAACAGGTAGAAGTTGGTGACATGAAGTGTACCTGGCCATAGAAAATCTGCACCAATGAATTCTATCTATAACCCATGCAAGCATCAAACAGTGTATGTTAAAATGATGAAGATGACATGTATGTATGTATGTATGTATGTGTGTATATATATATATATATATATATATATATAGAAAGAGAGATGGAGTGAGGAAGAAGAGGAAAAATGAAGGGTATGCATGATAAAACATTTTCACCTAAAATAAATTGAATTAAAAAAAAAAAAAACTAATATTTTCTCTTTTCTTTTCTTTTTTTTGTTTTGTTTGTTTTTACAGTGAAACCAAAAACACACAACTAGCATTAAAAAGTAGAGTCTGAGGAAGTAAACAAATGGAAAGAGAAAGTATGTTGAGTTACCACTTGAATCTGTTTGCATGGCAACAACGGCATCAGGGAGTTCCTCAATAGAAGAGCACCTACAGAAAACCAAAAGATGATTTGAAAACCTTTCAAGATTAATTGGGGTTGGTACAGCAATCAGAGCCTCTTATATGATTCATGCCACCAGTTAGTTATAGTCATCAAAACAGCATTCCCATGCATATGTGCAGATATTTTTTTTTTTTTTTTTGATACAACAGATATCACTTCAGATCTATAAAGGTAACAGTGTTCTCACTTACCTGAGAAATAACTTTGCAAGAAAATGATCTTCCTATCGCTAATAATCCAATTATTACAAAGAGTGGAATCTGTTGTGTCAGCCAGCAAAACTTAGTTAGTCAAGTGCGTTTATGTTTTGCCCATGAGCACAACCTTATGATAGTAGAAACGTCGAAACTAAGAACTAATTAAATCAGAAGGACAGAATTTTAACTTCACATCCTTTAAGCAAGGTTGAGTTGCGATTATATATTTTAGTCATTCTCACGTTCATACCACATTTCTCCAGAAATTAGATAGTTCTCTAATATACAGACACACATACTTATAAATACACACACACATAAATGTATGTATATGTACACACACACACACACACACATACATACCTATATATGCATACATGCACATACATAGAGGTACATATATACATATACATACAACTATATATATATATATATATATATATATATATA
>NC_068987.1:60832558-60833881 GCF_001194135.2 Octopus bimaculoides | reverse complement strand
TATATATATATATATATATATATATATATATATACATTCATACACACACTTTCATGGATACATACAGGCATACTTGCATACATATGTACATATATTCACATTTACAATATAATGAATTTCACAGTATAACGAAACTTTTGCATTCCCTGGCCTGAATCATATTGAAACACTAAATGAGTTACATCTTAAGTAATTCATGTACAGTGGGAAAGAAATGGTTGGAGAAGGATGTGGTATACATGTGTGCATGGTATATGTGCTGAGGGTTGGAACAAAGAGGTACATTTAGAGTAGACAGTAGATATGTTGTGTGAAAGTGCAGGTTATGTAAACTGAGAGTAGAAGTTTAAACCATAATGGGTGAAAGTGTGTAGAAAGAAGATGATCTCCTGTTCCTTCTGGAAGAGAGAAGCAGAAAATCTGGTCTCGGAGGCCAAACAAAGTAGCAAAGTTTAGCAAAGTTGAAATGTTGAGTGACAAGTAAAAAATCTGAGGTTTTCCACAAACCCGTCACACATTCAGCCATCAGCTTGCCCAACGTAAACTGAATCTCAGAAGAAACACTCGAGGAAGTAGGTAAAATTGGAGAATATGCAACTGAAAGAGTGCTTAGTATGGAAGGTAGAATGGTTGGGTTCAGTAAGGGTGATGGTGCTGACAGGAAAGCGAAAGTATAGTAGTGAGGACAAATTCGGGAAATGGCTCCATGTGGGTGAGAAAGGAGGAGTAATGGACAAGGGAGCTGCAAAGCTTGCAAATACACTAAAACAGAGAAAGTTAGTTGGCATAAGAGATGCAGGGTATAAAAGCAGAGGTGTGGTCAATTGCACCATCATATGAAAAGGAAACATTATTAAATATGAAAGAGTAACAGCATTGAGTATATAGGCCTATAGGCCAGCTATGTATTACGTTTGAGCTTTAATTTTATAGCTACAGCTAGAGACAATGTATTGGGAGTAGGAGAGTGTATATCATGTGGGTGGAGTGGGAGGAGGATAAGTAAAGACAGGTGTATTTAAAAATAAAAAGTGGCAGTAAGGGTGAGGTGGGGCAGAAATAGTAAGAGAAGGGAATGGTATATATGTGTATGGTTTGTGTGTTGTGGGTTGGAGTAAACAGGTACAGAGATCCTTGACAACCCTGTTTCTATTGACAAAGATGTCAAGGATATTATCGGAGAGTTTTCTGGAATGGAGGAGGTGAAATAGAGGGAACTAAGCTATTGAAGGAGATGAAAAAGATTAGATCTTCAAAAGGAAGGGGGCAGAGAGAGAGAGAGAGAGAGAGAGAGAGAGAGAGAGAGAGAGAGAGAGAGAGAGA
>NC_068987.1:60817459-60832518 GCF_001194135.2 Octopus bimaculoides | reverse complement strand
AGAGAGAGAGAGAGAGAGAGAGAGAGAGAGAGAGAGAGAGAGAGAGAGAGAGAGAAGTAGTGTTGGTAGAATCATAAATATAGCTTTGGTATAGGACCTGCGAACTAGGAAAACAATTAGGACAATGTTACCAATGAAAGGATTGGCATTGTTTGGGATTTTGCCAATGCTTTGACTATGGCCACCTCCATAACTACTGCAAAGAAGAAACAGTTGATCCTGAGTAAAAGTTCAGCCAGGTGGAGAAGAGTTGAGGTCCAAGGTAAAGGAGTGGTGCAGTGGTTAGGAAAAGCATGGAAGCTTTTCTTAAGAGGAATAACTGTATACAAAGAGTGTGATCGTGGTGAATAAAAGATGGGAGGGGTTAGAGAGCAAAGAGGAGACGAAGAGGCAGACAGTGTGATTAATGTTCTGTGTATTGGAGGAAAATGCAGTCACAAATGTGAGGGGAGGGTATCAAGGTAGCTTAAGATAAGCATAGTAAAGCAGTTGTTAGTAGAGACTTATCAGGTCTACTCTTTTTACTCTTTTACTTGTTTCAGTCATATGACTGCGGCCATGCTGGAGCACTGCCTTTAGTCGAGCAAATCGACCCCAGGACTTATTCTTTGGAAGCCTAGTACTTATTCTATCGGTGTCTTTTGCCGAACCACTAAGTTACGGGGACATAAACACATCGCCATTGGTTGTCAAGCGATGTTGGGGGGACAAACACACACACACACATATATATATATATATATATTCATATATACAACGGGCTTCTTTCAGTTTCAGTCTACCAAATCCACTCACAAGGCTTTGGTCGGCCCGAGGCTATAATAGAAGACACTTGCCCAAGGTGCCACACAGTGGGACTGAACCCGAAACCATGTGGTTGGTAAGCAAGCTACTTACCACACAGCCAGTCTCAGGTATTGGTTGAACATAGCTTGTAGATGGTAGTAGATGCTGGAAAGTTAAGCATGAAAGTCAAGAAGGAAAAATGGGAGAAGAAAAGGTAGTAGCTGAGTAGGAGATGTGGCAGAGAGGAACACCAACTAACAAGGAGGTGGGAGGGAAGAGTAAGTGAGGTATGTGAGTCTTAGTGAAGGTGAAAAGTGGAAAAGTAAGTGGATGATGTGAAGAAAAATAGAGTACAGAGTGAGCTAGGAAAGGATAACCAGTGGAGGGTGTGAAGAAACGAGTCATGATTTTATGAACAAATGCTCTTCCTAATGCTAACCATTATCTGTTTTCAAGCAAGGGATTTTTCCTATTTTAGAAATTTTCAAAACACTGACAAGAAATGTCAACACCAGTACTGCTTCACTCAACCAGTGACAAGCACAAACTATCAATGTTTACTCATATTTATGCATGCACACATACACACTCACTCAAATAACGAGCTTCTGAACTTTCTATCTGCCAGATTCTCTAACAATGCCTTATAATATATATATATATATATATATATATATATATCTGAACGAGGTATTAACAGTATATTTGCCACTTAATTGCGGCTGAACCCTAAGGGTGGATGTTACTGTTGCTTTAGCCCCAGGAGAACATCTCCTCCAGCTGGCTATTGACACACATCTGTGTCCTGCCTGTATTTGCAAAGGGAAGTCATTCCTCCCATCTTGATCTGTGATACACACGGACTCGAGTTTCTGGGTATTTACACGTCCTCAGCATACAACAACTGCCGATCTTTGATGCGAAAGATCTCCCGATGCAAATATGTATATACTTTTTCCACGTTGTCGTGCAGTTACTGATAATACCTCGTTCAGAGATTTAACATTGCTTGTTTTCACTTTTTCAAGATCAGTGAATATTCTCACTGGAAAAAGTAAATACGTATTTGCATCAGGACATCTTTCGCATCGAAGATCGGTGGTTGTCATACGCTGAGGAAGAGTAAATACCCAGAAACTCGAGTCTGTGCGTATCGCAGATCAAGATGGGAAGGATGACTTCCCTTTGCAAATACAGACAGGACACAGATGTGTGTCAATAGCCAGCTGGAGGAGATGTTCTCCTGGGGCTAAAGCCAACAGTAACATCCACCCTTAGGGTTCAGCCGCATTTAAGTGGCAAATATACTTCACGTATATATATATATATATATATATATATATATACATACACACACACACACACGCACATATTCTAACACACATACAGTGACAAATATGTATATATTATGCAGAATGTAAACACATATACATATCTACAGATATGTGGCTTCTGTACCATTTTCATCTACCAAACTCATTCACTAGCTATTGGTCTGCTATGGGCTACAGTAGAAGACACTTGATCAAGGTGCTGTTCAGTGGCACTAAATCTGAAACCATGTGGTTGGGAAGCAAGCTTCTTAACCACACAGTCATGGACTGCACCTATATATATATATGTGAGTGTATTATATAGTATATATTCTCACAGAATAAGTATGAAATGTCTTTCAGGGTTTTGTGAAACACTAATGCACAACAAATAATCAAATAGAACCAAAAAGTAAAATGAAGAAACTACACTGGAATTTTTAAAAATCAACTTAAATATCTCGACTACTCACAAAACAATAGAATACTATAAAGACAAAATAAAATGATATATAATATGTAAAAAAAAGAAGAAAAATTCAAAGAACGATTTCTACACTATGCAACTTGAAGAACGAAACCGTGTCACAAAAATTGTGTAATATATACAATGGGAGAATGACAATGTGGGAAGACGGTGTGAAAAGAGTTTGGGACTATGTGCAGTGAGTGATGAGGGGTAAAGTGAACAATAGGTATCCATCTAATAAGAAATGGCTAAATAAAGATTTTGAGATAATTTATTGGTGGGATGTGTACATTTTCAAGTGTGTGAAATGTGACAATGAGCAGAAAAAAAAAAAATACAAACATAAATGAAATGAAAAAGATTCATTGAACCTCATATCCTGTATGACACTTGTGAAAATTTGATTGAAAATACCTTGATGTTGTGTTTTGATTTAGCTAACAATCAGTATGATTCTTTTGATATATATATATATATATATTTATATTTGTTTTCCTTATGTTGGTTACTGTGAACATCTGCTTTTATTTTCAAAAAGCCTTATAATTTATGAGCATTAGATAAAGAATGATATAAAAAATGAGAGAGAGAGAGAAGAAAGAAGGATGAGAGATATACAGAGAAAAACAAACTGACCAGATGAGATTCAACATTTTTCATATCATTATTAATCAAAATAAATTTAAAAAAAAAAAAAAAATCAAAAGAACAAAATATCATTTCGAGCCAGAATTTAATAAATTTAATCATTAAAACCAATTATATGAAATCACATAAATTATCAAAGCAGTTAAGAGATTTGTTTGACAAGATAAATGTAATATATAGTTTAACATATCAAATGGTTTGACTCCCAGACATTGATGAAGTTATCTGAACTTATCTTTTTAATGGTATATTTTTGCTGATTCAGAATTTTAAACAATGTATTGTATATTAACAATCTCTGACTTAGAAGGCAGGACAAGGAAATTTAATAGGAGTCAAGCTCAAAACTGAATCACAATTGTAATAAAAAAATAGTTAATACAATTAAAACTACATTTGAGTTTTGTTAGTGTCATATTTCTTAACTTCACATTTAACATAAAAAAAAAAAAAATCCTCCATTACTGAATGAATCATTGAAAATAACAATCAACGGGAAAAGAATATTGATAAGGAGTCCATTAATGTGGAACAAAATATTTTGATACTCTTACAATACAAAACAATGCAGAAAAGTATATCTATTTGAGATAATGATGTGATTCAACCAAAAACAAACTCAGGCGTCAAAATCATATGTTTAGACATACTTTCTTTTAACAAAAATACACACAAGAAAGAAACAATCAAAGTTTAAGTATGTATAAGCCACCAGTACAAAAACAAAACAAAACAAAAAAACACTTCACTTTCCAATGACAGTTGTATAAATACTAAAATATCGTTAAATTAATCATATCTATTTATCTCAGTCTATCTGTATTTACATATTTACACCCACAAATACACATCTATATTAAGCCAGTCATGTAAACAGGCATCATAAATTCAATATCATTAATTGTTTTCTTTTCCTCTTGCTTTTCCTTCTTTTAGACAAAAGGTATAATCTGAAAAGTAAGATTCTTTTATATTACTTTCATTGAAATATTTATTTTCACTTTACATTTCTTCCATCATTGTTATTTTGCTTTATACTTATATACTTTTTCAGCCAAGTGTTTCACTTGCCAAACTTCACATATTATGTTTGTTTGTATCATCCTTGCTGTATAATCTAACTCCTTTTATTTGTGTTCTTATGCCTACAAAAAAACAAATTGCAGTTACTTCCCAGATTGACCATGACTATGCATACACATATATATGCTAATATATATATATGCATATATGTTTGTCTGTACACACATACATATATACACACATATACGTATACCATTAATATAATGTTAGATGGCAAATATTTGGTAAACACATGAATAAGGACAATAAACCTCGTGGAGAGGAACTGAACCATGAATTTCCTTCTGATAAGCTTCTTATTTTTGCGTTTGAACTGTTATTTAGAAAATCACAAATACACACACATTTTTTCTGTAATATTATTGACAGCTTTCACAACAGATCTCAACAGAAAAAAAAAAGCTAAACTAGTTTGTACAGATTATGCCAACATTCAAACAAGAGGATGCTTCAAACAAACAAACAAAAAGAAGTAATGAGGAAAACAAAAATACAAAACCAAAAAAAAAAAGAGAGAAAAAGTCAAATGTTTTAAAAGATCAACAAATTTTAAGAATACCAAAATACCAAAACACATAGATATATTTCATAAAAAAAAGAAGCACAGCATGGAAGCTTATGATAAAACAGAAACCTAAAACTACAGCACTAATTTGTTCTATTGTGATAAAATTCAAAATGTACTGGATAACAACAGTGGATATATATATATATATATATATATATATATATATAGAGAGAGAGAGAGAGAGAGAGAGTAGGGTGGAGGAGAAAATAAGCGAGTTCCCCCAACTTTTACTCATATTGTGAACATATACTGCATGGCTTAAATTGTCTGCGTGCATGATAATTTCTCAATACAGTTGTCTGAGAGAAATATATATATATATATATAAATTTGCACACACACAGAATTTTGTATAAATATATGCATATATATGCACACACAAAGAGATAGATAAATATATGCTCATGTACATACACCCATATATATATAAACATCATATACAATCAAGGCAGATATTCACACATACATAAAAGCATATGCTGCCGGAAAGAGCCTCAAAGAAATATGCTTTAACATATTTCGGTGTATAACAGAAGTAGTAGAACTACAGAAAATAGCTAGATTATATGAAAGATCTTAAAGTGTATGGAACCCCTGTTTGTAAAGTAGTTTTAACAGCTGATAATATCTCGACTCCAAAAATACTGACTGGTATTCCTTCAGAAGTAAAATATTCTAATAAATACCTAAATGTGATGGTGGAGGTGGTGGAAAACTTCTAACAAGCAGAATCTACTAGAGAGATTTACTTTTCAATTGAGCTGTTTTACTCATCTGATTTCAGTGATTACCAGCAAGAGTGAATTGAATAACCAGCTTGCAAAGACAGAGCTTGTCCTAGATACACAACACAAAGACAAAGCATGTGTTGTTTTTGTTGTTGTATAGCCCCAGGTTAGCTTCTATTGCCACCAGATCTAGGATCAGAGATGTTTCTAGCCAGGGTAATCTCATCTTTTATTGAGATGTAATAAGCATATATCTAGGACTACATAATCCAATGTGAATTAAAAGATTTAACTGGTACTTCCAGCAGACTAGGCAACCACATACAGGCTCCTTTATTGGCTAAAAAGTATATTTGGTGATTTTGAATTAGAGCTGATGATTCCAGCTTCAGAAAATCCATGAAAATATCTACGATATTAGGAGGAAAAACTCCTTATAGTTTGTGGCTGTGTGGTAAGTAACTTGCTTACTAACCACATGGTTCCGGGTTCAGTCCTACTGCGTGGCACCTTGGGCAAGTGTCTTCTACTATAGCCTCGGGCCGACCAAAGCCTTGTGAGTGGATTTGGTAGACGGAAACTGAAAGAAGCCCATCATATATATGTATATATGTATGTGTGTGTATATGTTTGTGTGTCTGTATTTGTCCCCCCCCCCCAACTTCGCTTGACAACCGTTGCTGGTGTGTTTACGTCCCCGTAACTTAGCGGTTCGGCAAAAAGAGACCGATAGAATAAGTACTAGGCTTAAAAAGAATAAGTCCTGGGGTCAATTTGCTCGATTAAAGGCGGTGCCCCAGCATAGCCGCAGTCAAATGACTGAAACAAGTAAAAGAGTAAAGAGTAAGCCTCTTAATTGGATAGTATACAGTAATATGGATAGAAAATGAAGGACTGGAGTAACCTTGAGATATGTCAACATCTGCAAAGAATCTACACTGAACTTTGTAATCATTTAACAGCATAAAGAAAACAAGATGCACTGTGAAGTGAGACAGTCATGAGTGAAATTTAGTAAATACAATGAATATAAATAGTTCTAGTTAGGAAAGTGTACAGCAAATAGATATAGACCTAATATAGTCTTTCAATGGTTCCAGTCATTAGAACATTGCTAGGGTATCATCTCCAAATGTTTCCCTCAATTATATCAACCCAAGCTAACAATCTCATGTAATAAAATGACATAACTTGTATGATACTAAAAACCAAGAGATATATCTATGAAACAGATATTTTTTGCCATCCCATGCTGAGCTGATAAACACACATAGACAAGCATGCATATTTATGTTGTAACAATTCATAAATTATTTACAGCTGAGCTTTATTCAATGTTTTTAGTGTTGTAATTCAAGATACACTTCACTGTAATTTACTGCAAACTTATATATATGGAGTAAAAAAAAAATAAATAAATAAAGGAGAATATCTAATAAATTAATATTTTTGAGCATTTATTGAAGCATTGTAATCAGATCCACCTGGATCTTTGTGTTTTACCAAAAGAAATGACTCAAGACAGAATTTCCATGAATTGATGCTGGAACTGGCAGGTCTCTTCATAAACCTTGCCTGATGCTCCTACCAGACAAGACCACCTACAAGAAGTAAAAATAATTGTGGTAAGCAGTTCCCACCTGCTAGTTCCACCAAATTTTTTAAATGCCATGAGTTGGAAAATGTAATTTATGCATAATTGATGATACTTGTGTGACTTATTCTGTTCAGGTACGGATGCATTATTCCACACCTCCACTACAGCATGTAGAATGTGTAAAGGGGTAAAATAATCATAATAATAAATAAAAACCTCTGATATCTGCTTCTAGCACAGAGAGAAAAGATAAGCTTATGAAGCCTTTTCCCATCATCCCTTGATCTCATGGGTTCCAGAACAAGGGAAATATTTGTTTTTGCTTGGGCTTGCTTTAAAAATAAATTTCAGTATGTTGAGCCAAGTAACCAGCATTCAGTTGATATGACAACTATAAAGTATCCCAGAATAAAGGGATTTGCCACATTGATACCTCACTTCTCCACATATATCAAGAACTAACTCGAAAGACAAAAGAAATGCAGCGATCATTAGGTCAAGCAAAACACTGATGTCCACTAATGGCAGAAGTGATAATCCAATCTTCAGAAATTTTACACTCTCAGAAAGTAAACATGAATATTGATCAGGTTCACTGTAAAGAAAGGAAAACATAGTTTTCACTGTGTCTTGTCTCAGATTTGGTGTGCTATTTTACTTTCTTCTGAGTCTAATAAATCAAACACCCTCCATATGGAGAACGTTATCCAAAATCTTGTTGAAGCTAGTCCAAGTCAGTGGAGAGGATATTGGCCACTAAAACAAAGCCTGGATAGAAAAAAGGAAACAGATGGGAAATAAAAGAGGAGCTTTTATGTCAATACAGAACTCTGAATCAATTGGGCAATACTTCTTGGTCAGGCAGGGGATGCTAATTTTAAAGCTGTTTTTGAGCTAAATAATAATCTCCGTTGTTGAAGATATAGGATTCTGAGAAAAAAACAAAAAAAAGACAAAAATAGGTGGAGTGCATATTCAACATGCCGCCACAGATTCTTTCACTTTTCAACAGTTTATATTAACAAACTGGCTGATACAGACCACCCCTACTTAGTTTAGACCCAACTGCTTACTTTCATCCTTATTTTAATGTCCACAATTTCATGCTAGCATGGTCAGATGAAATTCATAAGACAACTTTTTCTACAGTTGGAAGCTCTTCCCATCGCCAACCCTCAACAGTGTCCAAGTAAGGTAGTATTTTCCTCCCATAGTCACACATGGCTCTATGGAAGATTGGAAATGAAGTGCACTACTTGTATGATGCAACACTCATACACAACTATCACTAGGTCAAGACAAGCAGACAAATATACATATCCATACAAAATCCATTCATAAGGCTTTGGCTGACACTGGGCTTCATTAGAAGACACTCACCCAAAATTGCCACATAATGGGACTGAACCTGAAGCGATGTCAATGGGAAGCAAACTTCTTAACCACAAAGCTATGCCTGTGCCTTGTGTGTGTGTGTGTGTGTGTGTGTGTGTGTGCGCGCCTGTGTACACATACACACCCATAACTACAGTTTGATGCCACAGTGATCACTTTCAAATCTAAATGCTTTTATGTGCCCTTAATGTGTTTTTTTTTCCCAAGTGTATCAATTTTGATGCAGTCTTCAATAACAGATTCCTCTCATTTAGATCTTTTATGAAAGTTTAATTAAAGTCCTTTTTTTTGTTGCTAAAGTGACAGATATGAATTTAAAGATGAATTTAGGTCTTACTCCCTTTCCAATTTGAAAATCTTTCACCCCACACCTCCACTCCATATACATATATATATATATACACACACACATACACAACTTTTAACAGCTGAACTTGAATTACATAAAGCTATAAACAATAACGTGTAAATATTGGGTTAAAAACCCAAGTTTTTAACCCAATATTCACACACTGACCAAAACCTTGTGAGTAGATTTGGTAGATAGAAACTGAAAGAAGCCCATAACACATATTTATGTGTATGCGTTTGTTCCCCACCACTGCTTGACAACTAGTGTTGGTGTGTTTATGTCCACATAACTTAGCAGTTTGGCAACAAGGAACAATCAAATAAGCTTTATAAAAAATAAATACTGGGGTTGACATATTCAGCAAAAATTCTTCAAGGCAGTGCTTCAGCAGGGCCACAGTCTAAAGAATGAAACAAGTAAAAGACAAAGATACTATTATCTATGGCTTTAGCTACTTCGAGTTTAACTATTAAAAATAAATTAATTCACATTCTCTCAAAGTTTCTAAATTGTCACAACATAAACGTGTGTAGGCCGTGCTCCAGCATGGTCACGGTCAAATGACTGAAACAAGTACATCTTTTCCATGCTTGCATGATCAGATAACAGTATGTTGGAGGAGAGTTTCTATAACAAATATCCTTCATGTTCCCAATGTCTATTGAGCAACAAATGGAGATATTCAAGTGGAGATCTGGAAACCACAAGAAGGCTGGAAATGCTTTCATGGTGGGCTGTAGGCAAATGACAGCACTAATGAAACCATTGTTTACAATCAGCAAACATGTGTAAGCTAGAAATTACAGACTCACTGTCACAAATACACACACATATACATACATGACAGGCTTTATTTTAGTTTCTTAATTCTTTGTTGCCCACAAGGGGCTAAACATAGAGTGGAGAAACAAGGACAGACAAAGGGATTAAGTCAATTACATCGACCCCAGTGCATAACTGGTACTTAATTTATCGACCCCGAAAGGATGAAAGGCAAAGTCGACCTGGGCGGAATTTGAACTCAGAACATAACGGCAGACAAAATACCGTTAAGCATTTCATCTGGCACGCTAGTGTTTCTGCCAACTCACCGCTTTATTTTAGTTTCTATCTGCCAAATGCATTTCCTAGGCTTTGTCTGACATAGGGCTATAGTAGACGATACTTGCTGCTCAAGGTGCCACGCATAACACACATGTATGTATATGTATATACATATATATGTGTATATGCATACATGTATATATACATGTGTATGTATGCATGTGTCTATGCGTACATATCTACACACACACACACACACACATATGCTGGTGCTATGTAAATGCATCCAAGCTGGTGGCATGTAAAAAGCACCTAGTTCACTCTGTAAAGTGGTTGGCATTAGGAAGGGCATCCAGCCATAAAACCATGCCAAAGAGAGACAACTGGAGTCCAAATAGCTCTTTGGCTGGTCAGCTCCTGTCAAATTGTGCAACTCATGCCAGCATGGAAAATGGATGTATGATGATGATATATATAATATCTGGAGATCCTCTTCCACAAATGATACACTAAATAAAGAAATCCACAGAATAAAACTAACACTAAATGAACAGCAGACATTTAAACAAACTAGTGGACTAAAATACTGACTAATATAGACAGGTATACAACACATTATGCAGTACACCTACTAAGCATCCACATATCATACATAAAGTGCATTATATGAATCAAATGCATACTAAGTACAGAAGAGATGAACCCATAAACAAAAGTTTCTTAAAATACATAACCTACATGTGCCAAAGCAAACCATAAACTGCCACTAATATTGCATTACAAGAAGAATAAGATCAAAAACTTCTATACTAACATCACACACATGTAAACCTGAGAACAAGCTACGAATGATCAATGTAATGCATAAATTTGACTATAAATGCTGAAGTCACAATCTTCAGGATTTGTTTTTACACAGGCCAGACAAGAAAAACACTCCTTCGTATGCTGAATATGCATTTCCAAGAAATAGCAATTGCAAACACACTATATCGCACACTATAAAAATAAAGCTAGAAAGGACAAAATATTAGATGATAATACATCTATATTCTATAGAATTTTCCACAGTAACAGATGATTATGAAAGCAATATTGAGAACTCAGTACAAGGCTACAATTAATGTACAAACAGCATACACATGTCACAAACAAAATAAATACGTCAATGATGATACGTTATTCTAATGGGCAAAATACAAATTCAATGACATGAAACGCTAATGGGCAAAATATAAATTCGATGGCATGGAATGCTAATGCACTAATGGTGAAAATTCAAGGAGTAAAATCTGCACAAACAAAATTCTGGCAGTTAAGTCTGCATAAATGAATGCTATTCATTACACAAATAGGAGTACAGATACCAGCACCACACTATATCCTGAAAATGGGATTAAGATAATCTGGAAATGTTGATTTAATCTATTTAGGAGCTTCAATGAACTGAACAAATTGTAAGGCACTGATATGCAGATATGAAAAACCTTAAGAAAAAAAAAAGATTTAACTGGCACTTTCAATATATAATATCTAAATGAAAAACTGTTACCCATATATAGAAATATATTCCTGGCCCTTGAGTCACTTTATAAATTCTGTTGATTAAATTTTACACACACACACACACAATAATCCATTCGATGTGTTTTCTTTCCACTGATATGTGGAGAACAAAAGTCTTAAATAAATGAATATACTACTCCAGGATTTAAGTAGTTTTTCTCCCACTTTTAAATTCAAATGCTTGTATATATGTGTACATGTATGAACCTTCCCAGGAGTCATAGACCTGCAAACTGCATGTTGATTTAAACAGTGCAAACAGCACAAAAAAAACAACAAAAAAAAACACCTTGTCCATGCTATTTAGTGGCTATAAAAACCATACCAAAGCAAACATTAGAGCACAATGCAATCCTTGGACACATGGAAACCTGTCAAACTATCTGTCCTATATCAGGATGGAATATAGATATTAAATGATGACATATTATTATTATATGCACATATACATACATACATACACACATGTATATATAAACACACCCATCCATTATAACAAGTGGCTACATAAACAACTTGACATGATTAATGAGATCAAATCACAAGCAAAAACTGAATAGACATCAAAATATGGTTAGAGGGCCCTGATTGCTAGGGCAAGGATGATTAAAGAAAGGAAATAAATAAAATGCATACATGTTTATAAAATAAAATTCTGCTGAGAAAATAAGATGGAAAAAGACATAATTTATTCAAACAATTTCACTGCAGCTGAGAAACATGAGTGTGTTGAAGAAAGCAACTGAATGTTAACAGATAGTTGTTGTGAATGTGAGAGATAGAGAGAGAGTGATAGAAAGAGAAAGAACAAGGAAAATAAATAAATGTGCAAAAGTTAAGATTGTGATAAACAGTGAGCGAGAGTTCTGAAGAAAATGAAGTGTAAAACCAAAGACAAGAAACAACAGATCAATAATAGTTGGAAACTGTGAAATGAACAGTGAGAAAAAAAAAAAACAACAAAAAAACTTCAACTGCATGTGTGTGTGTTACAGAAGTGGGAAGGATCTTTAACAGCCACGTCTCACTGAAGTGCACTTGCAAATTAAAATGATACTTGATGTATGTGTGTGTGTGTGTGTATATATATATATATATATATGTGGTGATGATATTACCAATAGGGTGATGGTGCTTGTAGTGGTAGTCATAGCATTGCTGGGGTTAGTGATAGCATAAGTGGAGGTGCTAACAACACTGAAAATATTAATGATCATGGTGCGGATTTTAGATGGCAGTGAGAATAGCACATCAGTTCTGTCTTCAAAGATAGGAGCAACATAAGATTCTTTATTCAAGGACAAAATATAATGTAAATATTGGATAGAGCAAGAAATTTAACATATTTTCATAATTAATTACATATTTTTGGAAGGTAATTTTGAAATCCATCATATATCTGTCTAAATATAGCTAGAACTTCAAAACTTTTGTGCTAATGAAATATAACAAATTAACTAAAATCTCAAGAGAGTTTGTGCACAAAAAAACAAAAAAAAACAAACAAACTGAATAATGACTGGAACACATATTTATGGATAATGAAGAAATATATATTTCCAAAAGATATGAGAAGTAATCTTTTCACAGGAAATAATTAAACAATTTTTAAATCAATACCAATGAGAGTTACATATTATTATACACTATAAATGTGTTATAACAAAGGCAGATTTTAATGTAATTATTCTTTAAAATGCTAAACCACTGTGTTTTTAATATTCGTCACAAATAATAACGATGTCTTATGCTAGTACAAGGTCACATGTCTATAAAGGAGGTATTTTACTCAACTGAATTGATCTCATGATGCTAAGTACTCATATTACTGACCTTAAAGTTGACCCAATAGGATTTAGCCCATTAGCATTTAAACTGGTCATAACCAGCCCAAATATCCTACCAGTTTGATTTTCAAACTGGTCAGATCCGGAATATCACACCTACCTTATAATGTCATTTTAAAAATATATAATCATATCAAGGAAAACTCGAAGCTATGAGATAATGCATGATTAATTGAAAACAATGTAAATAAATACGCAGTACATTTGGCAGAATAATATGAATTCTAAAGGGTTAAACTTAGAACATAAAGAGTCAAAACTAAATACTGTGAGTTCGGTGCTAATTGAATCATTAAGACATCAGACAAGAAGTACAGTTGCAATCCATTGTTTAACTCCTTACTGTAAGTAAGATGCATGGTAAGATCCAGCCTACATAACATAATGGAAGTTTCATTAGCTTATAGTGTTGGTATACTAATCACAAGGAAAAACAAGTTTCTTAATCACTTAATCCTTGTAAGGACCTTCATACAATATATCACCCTCATTTAACATCTGTCTTCCATGCAGGCATGGGTTGGACAGTCTGACAGGAGCTGGCCAGGTAGAAGACTACTCCAGACTACTGTGTCTGTTTTGACGGGGTTTTTATGGCTGGACGCCCTTCCTAACACTAACCATGCTGTAGAGTGAACAGAGTGCTTTTTACATGGCACCAGCACAGGCAAGGTCAGTTTTGGCATGGTTTTTACAAATGCCAACAACTTCACAGTGGACTGGATGCTTTTTATGTGATACCAGCAATGCAGAGTCACCGAGTATCTTGCAAGACAAGGAATTTTGAGATAGTGAGGAGGTGGAGGGGGGGGGGGCATCAGAGGAGGTGATCTATGTAATTGCTTGTCCTGTTTAAGGTAACATTTTAAACTACCTCTTTGAAATGAAGGCTTCTATAACAATGGTACATGTAGCAATTAGATATTGTCCTATCATTTACAAACAAACATTGGAACCGTCTTGAATTAAATAACAACGATAGAGGTGATAAATACTAAAGCTGAAAAGAACTAGAAAAGGATTTTGCTAAAATGGATTACCAACAGGAAATTACACTATTTTCCAGGACTACAGAGTCCTATTTTTGGTTTTTAATTTAACCTACATGTTACTTTAAAATTGTAATTTTTTAAGATAAGATTCCCACTGAATACCATGGAATTGTCAACTAAGTTAATTAGAACAAATATGCAGGCAATCCTTGTGTCATAATTGTTTCATCGTCCACTTTTCTATGCTTGCAAGCATAGTAGCATTTCTCCAGGGTCAGGCATGTTTTCATGGAAAACTGGAAATGAATGACACTTCTTTGATGGTGACAAACACAACTATAGCATGCCAAGAAATGGTGATATAAATATGCACACATACAAATAAAAAATATATATATATATATATAGATATATATATCATCATCATCATCATCATCATCGTTTAACGTCTGCTTTCCATGCTAGCATGGGTTGGACGATTTGACTGAGGACTGGTGGACCAGGAGGCGACACCAGGCTCCAATCTGATTTGGCAGAGTTTCTACAGCTGGATGCCCTTCCTAACGCCAACCACTCAGAGAGTGTAGTGGGTGCTTTTACGTGTCACCCGCACGAAAACGGCCACGCTCGAAATGGTGTCTTTTATGTGCCACCCGCACAAGCCAGTCCAG
>NC_068987.1:60812461-60814023 GCF_001194135.2 Octopus bimaculoides | reverse complement strand
AACTGGAAATGAATGACACTTCTTTGATGGTGACAAACACAACTATAGCATGCCAAGAAATGGTGATATAAATATGCACACATACAAATAAAAAATATATATATATTGTTGTATTTGGGGATAGTCATATTGCCAGTTTAGCCAATAAAAACACACGCACTGTATATTTGGTGTTAATTTGCTTCAGCTTTATATTACATTACATTAATCCTATTTTGGCCAGAGTTCTTTCGTCACACTTCTGTGACCTCATCAGTGGTTCTTTGCTTTCTTCTTTCTTATGTGTGCCCCTCCTTGCTAACGATTAGCCATTCTGTATTCCTATTGTATGTGTCTAAGCATGCGTATCCCTCTATGTGTGTCTATGTTTTGTAAGTGCATGTGTGTGTATGGGGAGTGCCTGTATTATCTATATACTCTGTTAATACATGTTCGTTTATTTTTGTTTTTATTTATTTTATTTATTCCTGAATAGGAAACTGGAATGGAACACTAACACACACTCCCAACAAACCACAACATATGACAATAAATTCCCTATAAACTGATAACAATATGAACAAAATATAATACAATACATAGATAAACAAATGGAATTAAATACTACATATGTTAACAGAATTAAATTAAATAAAAAAAAAACAAAAAAAAGTAGGTATAAACACATGAACAAATAAATAAATAAAAACAAAAATAAACAAACATGTATTAACAAAGGATATATATAATACAGGGAAAGCCCCAGGCCCATCAAGAATCACTGCAGAGATGCTCAAAATATCTGGCGGTGTCAGCTATAGCTTAGTGACCTGTATAGTTAACCAGGAGATACACGAAAGAGTCATACCCAATGACTGGTGTAGCAGCACCATAGTCAACTGCTACAAAGTTGAAATTGACGCTTTAGATACAAATAATTACAGAGGTATCAAGTTGTTGGATCAGGTAATGAAAGTCATGGAGAGGGTCATAGCCCAACTAATTAGGGAAAGAGTCAGTTGAGATGAGATGCAGTTTGGGTTCATGCGAGGGAAAAGCACCACTGATGCTACATTTCTGGTAAGACAGCTGCAGGAGAAATACCTAGCCAAAGATAAAACTAGTACCTGGCGTTCGTTGACATGGAGAAAGCCTTTGACAGGGTCCTCCAATCCCTTATCTGGTGGTCAATGAAGAAACTAGGGATAGATGAATGGTTAGTGAGAAAACATTCGAGCGAGGTCGTAGCAAGTGCTACTGGACTGGCTCTTGTGGAGGTAGCACGTAAAAAACAGCATTTGAGTGTGGCCGTTGCTAGTACCGCCTGACAGGCTCTTGTGCCGGTGGCACGTAAAAACACCCACTACACTCTCGGAGTGGTTGGCGTTAGGAAGCGCATCCAACTGTAGAAACGCTGCCAGATCAGATTGGAGCCTGGTGCAGCCATCTGGTTCGCTAGTATCAGTCAAATCGTCCGCTTTCCATACTAGCATGGAAAGCAGATGTTAAACGATGATATATAATATAAATATATAAATATACACACACACACATATATATATATATATATATATATATATATA
>NC_068987.1:60794991-60811702 GCF_001194135.2 Octopus bimaculoides | reverse complement strand
AGTGCGCTCTTCAGAGATTATGCACAACACAGCAGCTGAGCAAGAGTCTTTTTTATACATGGCGCAAAAGATTGTGCAGCAGCTGACCTGGCTACACCAAGCCCAAACAAGGAATCTTGCCCACCTCTGCGCCCACTACAGTCAACAGACATGGGATGCCCTCCCCTAACACCTGCACAGTCGTCACGCCAATATTTTTTATTAAATATTGGGGGCCTGTTGCATTATAATAAAAGCAAAATTTCTTTCCTGAGAGACCTTGCTGCATGCAATCAAGCCCTATGCTTAACACTCGTGGAAACTCACCTCAGCCCTGATATAGAGGATGCAGAAGAACACGTACCAAAATATGCCATACTGCAAATAGACAGAAGGGAAAGGAGCCATGGTGGAGCTGCTGTATACATCCGTGACAACCTCACACCCCAGATCTTACTGTCATACTCAAATTCGTTATGTGACACTCTAATTGTATACATAAGACAACATAATATAGTCATATGTAATACATATTGCCCACCGAATGCTCCAAACCACATAGGCAAGTTTGAAGATTGCCTCACAAGAATTAAAGAAATTCTCATGAAACTGGAACATCACGTGACCATATTTCTTATGGGTGATTTCAACTTCCCCAACATCAAATGGCTCGAAGTTCTCATACTCTCAGGATTGACTCACCGCAAGCAAGCACAGGTGGAGGCCCTGCTCAACCTCACCAATGCCCTATTCTTGGAGCAAGCTGTTCTCAGACCAACTAGAGCGAATAACATTCTGGATTTCTGCTTCACAAATAACATGGACATCATTCATGATGTGAAAGTGACGTCAACATTAGTCTCGGATCACAACATAATAGAGTTGTCTATGTTTGGGCCGAAAGTAACCAGAGACATACAGCCTAGAGGAAGCACCCTAAATCTCTCCAATCTGAACTTCCACAAAGCAGAATGGAAATCGATCCAGAAAGAGATCCTCAGAGAGGACTGGCCAAAATGTCTCTCCACACCAGACACTGGCTTGAAACTAGAATGTTTCATGTCTATTGTGCAAGCCATATGCCAGAAATATGACCCAGAGCACAAAGCCAAAACAAATAGGGACAAGATTCCAAGGGAGAGGAAGATCCTCATGAGACGATGGACGAAGGTTGCAAATTAACTCAACCAGCATCCCAAAAGTAGCAAAAGGTCCCGCCTAAAAACAATACTGATGGAGATTTCAAAAAAGGCTGCTACAATCCGATGTGAGGGAGAGAGCAGACAAAGAAGCCTGGGTTATAAAAAACATTAAGTCAAATCCAAAGGCCTTATTTCATTACACAAAAGAAACCGCCTCAGTATGCTGCAAGATAGGACCCCTCTTCGAAAATGATGGCTCTCTCACAGACAGCCCAACTTGAATCAGTGAGGTACTGAATGACCAGTTCAAGTGTCTTCACCACCCCGTTGGAACACAGACAAGTGAATGAACCAGTGGATTTCTTTGCCACTTCCCCTCTTACCAGCGAGGTAGTTACGATAGAATACATCCTCATCTCTGACAAGATGGTAGTTTACTGCAGATAATTACCCATGAGAAACTGAAATTATATCTGTAAACCAACAAATGCTCACCAATTCTATTGTGTCACTCATGCTTACAATGATTAAATATACCACCTGTAGTAGTATGTATATGAAGTGGACATAGTTGTTGAGAACAAAATGTCCTGGGGACAGTCCACTCTTAGTGAAGAGTCTGAAGTTCTGGTACTCTATTAACTTAATCATATCAAACATTTTTCTTTAAGGAAAAAATAAGAGAGTTTAAGCTCTATGTAAGAATTTCTATATATATATAAAAAAAAAAGAAGCATTTGATCAAAGTTTGAATCTCTGACATGTATAATTGCAGCTTTGTACATTAATCTTTGAGTTTACAAACTTTTAACAGCAAAAGAGAAAAATAATTTTTAGTTTATATGATAAAAATATTAGTTTATTTATTCTATGTTCAAACGTTTGCTTTCTCAAAAGCTTTTGTTTTCTGATTGCCAGTGGTAGGTTGTGTGGGTTGACAAACTCACACGTTTGCATACATTGTTGAAATATTAAATAGGATGTTTTCCATATCATTTTCACATATATTTCTATAACTAAGCTCTGAGAGCAAAACTGAAAAGATAGTTATAGGAAATCAGCTTTCCTATTGCATAAATGTTCTTAAAAGATCATATTTAAAGCTTCATTATAGTGAAATATTTCTATTTCATTAAGATAACTTAATTAATTAGTCATGTGAGATATGACCTACAACAACTAAGGATTTTCCCCATTCACAGCAAATTTTAATTAATTAAAACAAAACAAGCAATAAAAAGTTTATTTTATTGATTACAATTATTAGAAATGAAAATAATTACGATATCTGTAAATGTTTGATACTGGCAAATGTAAACACTGTGACATCACATGAATTTAAAGACTAAAATTCAGTTACAACAAAAAGTTAGAGGTATGGTATTTGTTAAAATATAAATGTATGAGAATATTCTTTTACTTCAGTCATTTGATTGTGGCCATGCTGTAGCACTGCCTTAAAGGTTTTTTAATTTATTTTTAGTCAAAGAAATCGACCCCAGGACTTATTCTTTGTAAGCCTAGTACTTACTCTAATGGTCTCTTTTGCCAAACTGCTAAATTATGAGGATGTAAATACACCAACATCGGTCATCAAGTGATGGTGGTGGTGGAGGCGGTGGCACATGCGCAGGGAACACAGACACAAAGACATACACACACACACACATATAAATATAAATACATACACACAGGGCTTCTTTCAGTTTCTGTCTACCAAATCCACTCACAAAGCTTTGGTCAGCCCAAGGATATAGTAGAAGACACTTGCCCAAGGTGCCACACATGTGGTTGGGAAGCAAACTTCTTACCACATAGCTATGCCTGCACCTATATATCAATTATACACGAGTTCTCTAAAACATATTTTCACATCTATTCTTGTACAGTATGTACATCCACTCAATGGTAAACATTACCATTTCTGTATGGTGGAAGACCTGAGCCAAGGTCCAACTATTGGATGCAGTTTTAAAGCCATACCCAGAATATTACCACTATTCTGGGTCAGCATAGACCTAGGAACAATACTGTCTAAGAGATTATTCCACACTCCTTAAAATCCTGGAAATTCCAAATTCTAGGGTATTGAGGAGGGCGGAACCATCTGTTAGCCACTATTGTTCTTAAGTTTACTCTCAGCCAGTGTAGTAGCATCCGTCCGGGACCCAACTATGGGTTAATTAACATGTAAACCACCTGAACCAGGTTTACATTGAAATCATGAGATGCAATGGTAGATGTGAACTATTTTGGCAGATGAACATATTGAAACAATGGCACTACTTGACAACTGGTGCTGGTGTGTTTATGTCCCCATAACTTAGTGGTTTGGCAAAAGAGACCAATAGAATAAGTACCAGGCTTAAAAAAAAAAAAACGAACTGGGGCTGAGTCATTTGACTAAAAAAATTCCTCAAGGTAGTGCCCCAGCATGGCCACAGTCTAATGGCTGAAACAAGTGAAAGATAAAAGATACAGATCTTTTGATACCAACCCACCTGAGACTAACAAAGGTTGTATGAGGCAAACTCCTTGTTTTAAAATGATGCAAATTAAAACCTTTCATTAAAATTTCATGTTAATTTATGTTCCAAACACCATCTTAATAATGACAAAGTTATTTTAATGAATTCTTTCTTATTTTCTTCCAGAATTAAATGAAACAAAGACTGCATTGCAACAGGAACATGGTAACAAAAAGGGTTAAATTAAAACTTTACATTAGAATTTAATACAAAGCCCTTAATTATGTTATAAATACCAAATTAATAATAATGTGTTAATTACTTGATTAAACCTCCTCAAATTCTTCATTATTCTGAAGGTAATTAAAGCATACAGAATACTTCATATTTAACATTTTTGAATGAGAGATCAAAAGTATATGTTCAATTACATCCTACAATAGTCACTAAGCAAATGTAATTTAGAATGATAAAAAGATATTTGTGAGTTAAGACTATGAACCAGCTATGACTGCTGTTTGATGATGTTTTCCCTGATTTCATATCACATCTACCATTTCCTTATTTCTCACAGAATCAACTCTACATGATTAATTGACATGCTGCAAATAACAACTAAATTACACCAAAATCACATTGTACTGTCTCTAGAATATTAGACTCAGTGGATAATATAATCCAAGACACATTATTTGAATAAACTATGGAATGGTCATATGTCTGCTTTATCATTGATGACTTACAGCTAAAAAATACAATAACCTCTCTTATACAATCAAAGTGGGAGTCTCTGTATGATTGCTAAACCTGCTACAAATAGCAGCTAAATCAGTGGTTCTCACCCATTTTTTGCCTATGGGTTCCTTTTGATTCCTATTTTACATGACTAGACCCCCTATAGACATTTGGTGCTTAAAAGAAGTTACATTACATTTTTATAATTAATTATTATTAGGAGTTGTATAACAAAAATTGTTAAAATAGTTTGTGTATTATCAAAGTATAATAAATTTATTACAAAATCTTACATGAACCCCCAAGGGCCATGTGGACCCCGTTTGAGAACCACTGAGCTAAATCTACACCAAACTATGGCCTACGGCCTTAATAATGGATAATTTAAGACAACACATGAAACCTAAAATAGAAAACAATAGGATAGTAATAATGTAATACTTTTAACCATAAATCTGTCCAATTGGAATGCCTTGCATTTAAGTAACAACAACAAACATTAAACGGAACCAAAGACAACAATAGGAAACTATTCCAGAGTTCCATATAATTGACAGCAATCTTGTCATGATAAATTAGTCTTGGCAACAAAGCTACATTTATCAGTAAGGATGTTTTATTGAAGATGCTGGAATTGAGGGTTTGACATAACAGCTAAGATATAATATTCTAAACAATTCCATGATTGGTAGGGGTCCAGTCACGCACACACGCGTGCAAAAAAAAAAGAGCAGTAATCCTACCAGAAATACTAGTATACTCATGTGACTAAAAGTCTTTGGAAGGAAAAAGTTTGCAACAAAACTAGTCTATCTAATGAAACTTATTGATATAAGAAACTTAGCTAATGTTAAAATACTGTGATTCATTAATTGTTTATCACCTCAAAAATACAAGAACACACACATATTTATAATACTATGGTTTTGTTTACTTGATATGTGTGTGGGTGAGAGTGTAGGTGGGTGTATGAATGAATGTGTGTGTGTGTGCATTAGGCCATTCAAAGTTGCTGTTGGTGACATGTAATCCAGAACATGTTACATGGTTGAACTGTACAGCACCAAAGCTGACACCTCATCAAGCTAAACTAGTGAGCAGGATAGCTAAAAACATTAGATGGAAAGGATGGACATATGCAGCATAGAATAATCAACAACTATTTATCATTAGTTTGTGGAGATATAGAAATCCCTGAGACACTGAAAGACTGAGGTCTAAGGCTATTTTGAAATAACGAGACCTTCAAAATTTCAGCCATATTACTAAGTGGTTTGATGCACCACGTTCTGGTTATACATATTATTTGTATATATTGGTTTGTGTCTATAATTCACTTAAGCATATGGTTGGTATTATTAGACAAACAAAGAGATCTCACATGCGATGTGGACTGCAATGGTGAAGGAGATCAGCATCAATTAGATTAGGTTTTACATCTCTATTTTTCTTAGTTTGCTCTCTTTTGTGTCTGACACATGGCATGTTGTATATAATTTCCAGTTACATCCCTTTCTGCAAGCTGTTTATTCATTATACTGTTTACAACAAGGGTAAGTCCATCATATATTTGTTGGTGTATTGAAAGTATATGCTTTCTTTGAAATGATTTCAGTGAAGTGGTTGGTATTTGGAAGGACATCCAGCTGTAAAAATCATGCCAAATCTGACCTTACCTGTGCTGGTGCCATGTTAAAAGCACTGTCCATTTTGTGGGGTGGTTGGTGTTAGGATGGGCATGCAGCCATAAAAGACACAGAAGTCTTCTACCTGGCCAGCTCCTATCAAATCATGTAACCCATGCCAGCATGGAAGGCAGACAATAAATGATGATGATTTCTATTCAAGGCACAAGGCCAACTATTTTGAGGGGAGGATTTAGTTAACAGCATCAATCCTAGTATTTGACTGCTACTTTATTTTTTTGATTTGATTTTGGAAGAACAAAAGGCACAGAATGTGAAAAACTGGCACAAATATCACATAGCATTTTTACCATTGTTCTAACAATTTTTCCACCTTACTACCTTAGTGATTTTAAATAATAAAAATTCTACATCAATAACAGTTTGATGTCTATATATGGCGACAGGATGGGCATTTAGCCACAGAAAATCAGCCTCAACAAATTCTGTCTTCACCATGTGAGCACAGAAAAAGTGGATTTTAAAATGACCAATGATAATGGGGATGATATATGTGTGTGTGCATGCATGCACTAGTGTATATGTGTTTAACTGGTGTAATATGGGATCAATACCAAAAGCTCCTATAACTAGACACAAACTCAAGCATAATATTTTGGACACACATCTATAGTCCATCTAAGAAAATCTCTAAGGATTATCAAAATAAAGGCTTTAGTGGATTATGTTGCAACAAAGCAACAAAGAAAAGGAAAGGAAAAAAAAACAGTAAGCAAGAAGACTATATCATAAAGAAGTGTATACATACATATTTAGACACATGTATGTTACAAGAAAATTTTTAATAAATTTCAAAACAGCTAAAAAAAAAAAAAATTTAATTGAATTTTTGATTGAAATTTTCCATCAGAGGAATTTGAAATGATTCAAAGGAAAAAGACAAAAACACACTGATTAACAAAAGGAATACTGAAATGGGAAATTGGTTACTTGATATATTTAGACTGCAAATAGCATTCTAAAACTAGAAAATATAGCTATATTTTGGTAGATTCTATTTAATAGTATTTTCTAGAAAAATACTAGTGTGTATACATATGTGTATGTTTGTGTGTGATTGAGTGTAATGCACAACATGCAACTCTGTAAATCAGAAATCAGAAGTACCAAAATTTATCTATTGCATCCCATTAGACAGTTCTCTTCTTGTACTTGGACATTACACATTTGGGACCAGCTGGTGGAATATACATCTCTTTTGGTTAGAGCTTATCAGTATGGTTTGATGGCATGGTGGCCTATGAACTCCTGGTTTTTAGAATATTTATCTGGACTGATAGTTCTGTTGCTAGGTTTTTAAAAAATGAAATTGTTTTCATGGTAACACTTAACAATTAACTCTGATCTTCTGTTGATGTTTGTTGCTAGGTCGAGGATAAAGTATTTTTCAGCATTATACTACAGAAATTTGTACATTGTGGATATGGACTTGCTGCTGAAATGTGAACCAATATTATCAATATTGATCTTTCAAATATCAAAGGCAGTTTTAAAATGTTAAATTATTTTTTTATTCATGTTTCCAGGTGGGTGTATAGTTTGAATGTTCATTCTTGACGCTGCCTTCACACATTATCAAACCATGTATATCACGTAAAAGATACAAACAACAATGACATTGTTAACAACAACTGGTTCACACCTCAGCAATAAATTCACACCTGTTCAAATTTCTGCAGCCTCTGACATAAGGAAAATAAATTCAGCCTGACCAAAATAACAGACATATTGAAAGCAAAATCAGATCTAATTTATTAAGTGTTGACATGAAACACAAGTTCATTTACTTAAACCTCAACGGTGCTATCAAACCAGACTAAACAATCATAGATGTCAGAAAATCCATGCTCATAAACACTGATCAAATGTGGTAAACATTCCACCAGCCGGCCAGCCCTTATATGATGAATGCTCAAGGACAAAGATACAAAACTCTGAGTAGTAGAATGCTATAACCAAGAACATTACAGATTAAATACTTAATATAGCTAACATAATTACTTATTAATTTGTTTGTAAAATTACTCTTTACTAAATCACATTTACATAGGCATTAACATATATCTGTCTTCAGATATGTAAATACTATAAATAAATATTATGTATATGCATACATGTGTGAAGTGTGATGTGTGTGTGTGGTGAGAAGAGATTAAGTAATGTCAATAGGGAAAAATAGAAGTTGGGACTCTTAAAAATTTATATTATGGAAAAGATTTTAAGAATGCATTCTTTTTATAACTCAGAGGAATTACTAATTCTTTAATGAATCTATATTAGAACCTTTTCCAAACTGAAAAGTGATGAAAAAAAAAAAAAAAAAAAAAAAAAACAACAAAAAGTTCCCCAGCTTATGACATTTTGATGTATGTATTAGAACAAAAATTGATGTGAAGCAGTGGAAAAAATTGCTTTTGTGGAAAGAGCCAATGAAATGTTTTGATAATCATGCTTTCTTTAAGAACAGTTAAAAAATAGGCAATGGTAATATAGGTTTGATACATAGGCCATATGATCTTATATTTAAATCAAATGAAGAACGAGATGTTATGATGTTCATGCATTTCTCATAATAAAGCATTAGAAAACATGCAGCATTAATCATTAATATCAAATGTTTCCTGTGGTAGGTATGGAACCTGGAAGGAGTTTTGATGAATGACATGATTTTCTCAAAAAAGCATTAGCTACATGCAGTGTGGAAATAAACAAGAAAAAGACATTCCCTGAGAATACTAGCTGAAGAAGGTGGATAGCAAGTAGTGAACCTACTGAAGTAGATTTTACTTTGTTGTAGATAATTCATAGTAATATCAAGAAACAAAATGGAAAAAACAAATACTTTTCTATCAACATATTCTATATATAATAATTAAGACTCCTCTCCCACCAACCAAAGATATTTAAGCCTTTAGCATTTACATTATTCTGTCAAAAGTAATGCTAATTTATTCATACTGCTTTGAATTAATCATGCATTATCTTGTACCTTTGTAATCTTAATGAGGTAGCTGTTAATTTTTAGAATGACATTATAGGGCTGGTGTGAGAGGCCAGACCTGGCTACTTTGTACATAAAATAGGTAGAATATTTTGGCCAGATATGGCTGGTTTAAATGCAAAAGTGTTAAAGATTTAAGAATTTTTTTTATTTGATATCTTTCAGCAATTCTATCGGACAAAATTCAAATTGTAGAAATTTTCTTGTATCTCTGTGGTAATATAGTCATTTCCTTATAACACCATATCCTGTGTTGTAGTTAATATGGGATCAAACCAGGAACCAAATGATTACAAAATGAACTTCATAAGCACACAACCATTGTTATTAATAATAGTAAAGGTCAATACTAACATACTTGATGTGGTGCATTAAAAGTACATGATAATAATCATTATCATAATGGATATTCTCATCATGAAGGGTATAATTTCAATTAAATAAAATTTCTAGGCTCACTACATGAAGTATACAAGTACCTACATTGCTATTAAGTTTTCATGCAGCAGATAACCCTGAGCATTCCCCTACACCAACCATTCTAATAAAAAAAAAATAACAACAATAATAATAATAATAATACAGTTATACTGATAAAGGGTTCTAAACATGTAATGGGAAGTATAATTGGTTGGCCTGAATCCTAATATGTTTCATATTTATCTGAAATATGTAAAAGGGAAAAACTCAAGCCCGATAGGGTTCCAACACAGAAGACTGTGGAATCAAAGACATTTTCTCTTGTATATACAAGAGAAATTTGGATTTGAAACTGCAAATGTTTGCTTTGAATTATTCAGAACCTTGCTCTTTGTAATGGTAACATTTAAAAATGGAATGCAAAATGATAACTGCCTTTTCAGTTGAGTTTTATCACACAGAAGGGTAATGTGTCTTGACAATGGCCATAATTAAATGTTTTATATATATATATCTTATTAAAAATGCCATGATGTTGTTAATGATTTAAACTCATTCAATTTAATTACAAAATTTATGTAGCTAATTACAGTGACATAAGCACTAGTTTGAGAAGACATTATCCGACAGTAATGAACTCCCTGAAACTTGTTAAGGCATCTATCTTAATCATTTTAACTGTTCAGTGAATCAAGTTCTGATTTTCAACTTATTAACAACAAATTTAAAACAATTATGCTAATGATATTAACATCAGTAATTGAAGCTATGTCTGGTTGCCTGATTGAGCAGTATTAATCAGTATACGACATAGGTATGGTAGGAGTAAAGAGAAGGAACAAATAAACAGTCAATGGTAAATCTGGGAGTAAAAAACATTTTTAGCATGTCAGGATCAGCTGAATTATAATACTTGGCTTTATAATGATAAATTCTATTACACCTGAGCTATTCATACTATTTTTGTAGACTTTATTTGTAAACTTACTGATACAAGTGCTATCAGTTGAAAGTTCCATATATCAAATACTAGCAGGTTTATAGGGGTCATCAGGAGAGAATGTGCACCATCTGAGGGCCTTCCTCTCAACAGTTATTATTGCACACTAAGATGAGATCCTATTTGCTGGATCAACTGGCTATTAGGCTTCACTCAGTATTCTTCTAGCCATTGCTCATCCTCTCTTTTTAACCATATCCAGTGGCTGAAGGCACCAGAGAATAGTAGAAAGTGTGTTTAATGAAATAGTTATAAAAGACTTCAACAATTTTCTCCTTTTTCCTCTCTAACTTTTTTTTATTTTCAGTTGTTAAATTATTTAATCTCAAGTATATTTAACAATCTCATAATCCTTTCTACTACAGGAATAAGCCCTGAAATTTTGAGGGAGGAGGCTAGACGGTTACATCGATCCCAGTGCTCAACTGGTACTTATTTAATCTATCCTGAAAGAATGAAAGGCAACGTTGACTTTGGCAGGATTTGAACTCAGAAAATAAAGACGGACAAAATGCTGCTAAACATTTTGTCTGGCATGCTAATAATTCTGCCAGCTTGCTGCCTTGCTTTAAGAATTTCCTAATACCATCCAAAGTGCAAAGTAAGAATTTAGATATAGAAAGAAGTATCTAAAAGTGCCTTCCTAACTATTTGAGTGATTAAAATAATAAAGTATATTATCGAATATAAAATATTCACCCCCACCCAGCATGTGTGCCTACAATTTGGTCCGTTTTTGTTTGTTTTACCATGCTGGTATGGGTTAGACAAATATCTCACTGAGGCATCGTTCTGAAGTTGGATGCTCTTTCTGTCACTAACCCATACCTGCTTGCTTTTCAAGTAAGAGATATCATATTTCACATGTCTTTGAAGGTATAAAGTGAATGGACAATTTGTTGACAGGGAAAGTGATAACACTGCTTGTTGCTTGCAACTTTTGTACAGCACAAATGCAAACAAACACACACATGTTTATGTGTGTGTGTGTCTGTTTGTATGTATATTTATGCGTGTGTGGATGCACATATACATCAAATGATGGGCTTTTTTCAGTTTCCATCAACCAAATTCTTTCATAAGTTGTTTTGGGGCTACAACAGAAAACACTTGCCCAGAGAACTGTGCAGTGGGACTGAACTGGAAATCATGTGGTTGGGAAATGAACTTCTTAACGATACAGCCAAGCCACAAGTGCCCATCTTTATATATTTAGAATGAGATATAACTGTAAACCCTGAACAAATAATGGTAATAATAATAGTTATAATCAGAATAATAATTCTTTCTACAATAGGCACAAGGCCTGAAATTTTGTGGAAAAGGAACTAGTTGATTTCACTGACCCCAAAAGAATGAAAGGCAAAGTCAACTTTGGCAGAGTTTGAACACAGAATGTCAAGATGAACAAAATACTGTTAAGTATTTTGTCCGGTGTGCTAACAGTTCTGCCAGCTTACCACCTTAATAATAATAATAATAATAATAATAATAATAATAATAATAATCATCCTTTCTACTACAGGTACAAGGCCTGAAAATTTTGGGTGTGAGGTGCTAGTTGATTACTTTGACCCCAGTACTTGACTTGTATTTATCATATCAATCCCCAAAAGGATAAAGGACAAAGTTGACCTCGGTAGAATTTGAACTCAGAACATAAAGACAGACAAAAAGGCATTAAGAATTTTGTCCAGTGTGCCAAAAATTCTGCCAGCTGGTTGCAATAATAATAGTAATAATGATAATAATAATAATAACAATAATAATAATAAAAATGATAATGAAACTAAAAGGTGTTTATTGTGCCGGTAACTAATAGTGCCCTTGGTATAGTGAGCAAAGGAAGAAAATGGTATATAATGTGCCAATAATTGTTGGTGCTCTAGGTACAATGCACAAAGTAAAAATGTGTACAATGAGTCAATAAATAATGGTGGAGCAAAGAAGTTGAAAAGTGGTCAGAAAAGACAGACAAAAAAAAAAAAAGGAAAATAGAGCAAATCCAGAATACAGTATTATTTGGAAGTGCAAGGAGTCTCTGTGAAAGCCCTAGTTAATGGGAAGTAGACCAACTACATTAATGATCTCTCCAGCAACAAACAGAGTAAGTCAAATATAACAATAATAATGATGATGATGGCACAAGGCCAGCAATATTGGAAAAGGGGTAAGTCGATAACATTGACTGCAGTGGTCAACTGGTACTTATTTTATAGTCCCTGAAGGGATGAAAGGCAAAGATTATCTCAGTGGAATTTGAACCCAGAATGTAGAGAGGGATGAGAATTTCGTCCAGTGTATTAATGATCTGCTAGCTCACTACCTTAATAATAATTACTATACTGAGAGAGAGACCCCCTTCGGTCATGACTGACCATGGGATTGCACCTTGAAAGTTACCCTCTGAGGCACAAGTCCGGGCAAGGTTGTTTTTATGGAAGACCAGCAGTCGCCCATGCATACCAGACTCCCCTCTCCATGCCTCCAGTGTTATCCAAGGGAAAGGCAAAGGCCGATACAGCTTGGCACCAGTGACGTCAGAACTAATTTCTACAGCTGAGTGGACTGGAGCAATGTGAAATAAATTGTCTTGCTCAAGAACACAACATGCAGCCCGGTCCAGGATTCGAACTCACAACCTCACGATCGTAAGCTCGACGCTCTAACCACTGAGCCATGCGCCTTCACAAATATTTATAATAATTACAATAATTATAATAATAAAGATGATGTTTCAAATTTTAGCACAAGGCCAGCAATTTTATGGGATTATAGTGACCCCAGTACCTGACCTGTACTTTATTCTATCAATCCTGAAAGGATTAAAAACAAAATCGACCACAGCAGTATTTCAACTCAGACTGTAAAGTCAGAAGAAATGCTGCTTAGCATTTTGTCTGACACAATAATGATTCTGCCAGCTTGCTGCCTTAATGATGATGATGATAATCCTTTCTACTGAAGGCACAAGGCATGAAATTTTGGGGAGATGATTAGTTGATTACATTGACTCCAGTGTTTCACTGGTATTTAATTTATCAACCCTGAAAGGATGAAATGCAAAGTTGACATTTGAGGAATTTGAACTCAATGTGCAGTCAGACGAAATGCCACTAAGCTTTTTACCTAGCGTATTAATGATTCTGCCAGCTCGCTGCCTGGATAATGATAATAATAATAAGAATGGTTTGTGATTTAAGCACAAAACCAACAAAGTTTTTAGGGTGGTGGGTTAGTCAATATCATCTTGACTGGTATATATCATATTTGACTGGTACTTTATTTTATTGAACCCGAAAAGATGAAAGGCAAAGTTGACTTGAGTGAGTTTTGAAACTAGAACATAAAGAGCTAAAAGAAATACTGCAAAGCATTTTATTTGGTGCTCTGACAATTCTGACAATTTACTGCCCAGATAATATCAATAATGATGTTAATGATAATAACAATTGTTTCTAATGTAAGCACAAGGCTTAAATTTGTCGGGAATAAATTGGTTGATTACACCAACCCAATACTAGATTGGTACTTTACTTTATCAACCTCAAAAGGATGAATGGCAAAGTTATTCTTGGTAGAAGTTGAACTCAGAACTAAAAATCTGGTAAAAAACACAAGGAATCTTGTCTGAAACTTTAACCATTCCACTAGTACTTTAGTGTAAAGGATACAAATTCTGGAATGGGTTTAACTGATCACATTAAATTCAAGTACTTGAATGATATTTTACTGACCTTAGGATAATGACATTGACTAAAATTTTATTGACTTTGGGGTAATGACAGTGACTAATCATAAACTACCCTTGGTAACAATGTAGCAAATGCTTCATGAAACAGAATAGAATAAAAGCACTTCTGTTTTTTCCTTTGCAAAGTGAAAAAAAGCAGAGTCGTTTTTATTGCTTAAGGTATGAAGTAAATGGAGAGGAATTAGATAAAATTGGGAAGATGTGATATTCATAGTATTTTAATGGGCACTAATTAATGAAAATGAAGTAGTAACAATTAGGAATTGATGTCAAAAACTCTTGAACTTCTGAATAAGCAGCTGCTGCATAAAACAATGTCTTATAATAATTAGCTTTTGAGTTAATTATTATAAGAAATGAAATTGCTTCCCTCTCTGCTGTAACCCCACTTAGCCAAAAGGGATTTTAGTTAAGTGAGCTGTATGATACTCTCACTCGTATTGGGTGCTACCCCACGCCCACAAAAGCTGTCAGTATGCTCTGTAAAATGGTTGGTATTAAGAAGGGTATCTAGCCATAGAAACAACACGAAAGCAAACCCTGGAGTACAAGTCCTTGACTCTCTTGGATGCTATGAAACCATCCAATCCATGGAAGCATGGAAGATGGAAATTAAAATATTGACGATGATGATGATGATGATGAGCAAGTAAGTGATTTAAAAGTAATCACTTATGTTGCTGGTATTTATATTATCAGTTCAGAAGAATGAAAAAGTAAACTTAAGAGTAACTAGTTTAGAATATTGAAGTCGCTACAACTATTACCTGTCACATTGAGATTGTGTTGTAAGATGTTGTTAAAACCTAGATTCTTTTATTTGTTTCAGTCATTTGCTGGAGCACCACTTTTAGCCAAACAAATCGACCCCAGGACTTATTCTTTGTAAGTCTAGTACTTATTCTAACGGTCTTTTTTGCTGAACTGTTAAGTTACAGGGATGTAAACACACCAACATTGGTAGTCAAGCGATGGTTGGGGACAAACACAGACACACAAACATACACACACACATATATATATATATATATATATATATATATATACGACAGGTTTCTTTCAGATTCCGTCTACCAAATCCACTCACAAGGGTTTGGTCAGCCCAAGGCTATAGTAAAAGGCACTTGCCCAAGGTGCCACGCAGTGGGACTGAAGCTGGGACTATGTGGTTGGTAAGCAAGCCACTTACCATACAGCCACTTCTGCACCTATGCTAAATTTTTAAGAAGTGTTTTCAAGATCTAAGAAACCTAGATATCTAGATTAGTTTTAGAATAATGGTTATCAGCTTGTTAATGAAGATTGATAAAACTAATATAAAGATGGAGATAATAAAAACATTTCCAATGATTTTTAATGAGAACATTCCTTAATTTATGTGATAGAAATGGAAGTATGAAGCTACAAGGCAATAAAGCTTGATTAATGTTTTAATGTTTAGAATTATGTGTTTATAAGAGTATAAATTCATCATTTAAACAAGACAATGACATATATGGCTATAGAGTTTCATAGATACAAAAGTATACATCTAATTAATTAGATATGAGTGATATGATTTCTACCTGATTAGCAATATATAGTGTAATGCCTTTTAAAGGATACATTTGGTTGAACCTTGAGCTAGGAACTGGCTGACTTGACTTCAGAATGGCTTAATTTTCGTTGTTGATTAAGATACATTTCACCATTTAATTAATAATATTATACTCAAAAACTTCACAAGGTATTTGAGGAGAACACCTTGAGATAATAAGGAGTTGGTACATAAATGCTAAAAACCTTCCAAAGTAAGTTTGGTGAGAAAAATCAAGGAATGCAGATACAGCATGCTGGGTAAAAAAACAAAAAAAAAACAAAAAAAAACAAACTGAAAGAGCTATAGTGCAGAAGATGGTGGCTTAATGAGGGGTTCTTATACTGTACCTGGAATCGGTGATAGCCCTGTCCTTCCTTGGTGCGGCCTTCTTTGCTGACCGCCCAGTAAAAGTAACAGCTAGGGGAGATGATGGTAATAGCACTCAACAGCAACAGAATCGGGCTAGTTGTGTTTGCGAGCGTCGATAGCATCATGAAGACAGATGTCACTGCAACAACAACAAACAAGCAACATCACATGACAAAACAATACCATACGGAGACTCAAAAGGATGACACCAACAAAGACAGAAGATGAGAGATTTTGGTTAAATGGTGGGTAGATAGAAATTAGAGATACAATACTAGTCTTAAAACTTCACTATATCACAAATAAACACCAGAATTTGAGGAGGCTAGTGGTGATCTTTGATAAGAGTAAATTTTGTAATATAACATGCTAGTTTGGGAAGAAGCAACTGCATAACAGGAAACTGAAAGGCAGGTACAAAATTGTTGACTTTGTAAGGAATTTGATTTTTTTTTTCTTCTGAAGATAATTGCCAGTATTTTTATGTTTTGGTTTCTTTATAGAAATTGCTCAAAACCATTTTTTTTTTAAACAAAATTAAATCATATGCAAATTGTA
>NC_068987.1:60776551-60794981 GCF_001194135.2 Octopus bimaculoides | reverse complement strand
ATTGTATTAATGTACTGGTAATTTCTACAAACAAAAAATTTAATGCTAACCTAAATTTGAATACAACATAGATACTTTCAAAATTGAAGCATTCATAGTAGCTACTATTGTTTTTCACAAAGTCTCTAAAAACAGAAGAAATGCTGAATAGTATCATATATGAAAAGTTCACTTGTGTGTGTGTATATATATATATATATTCCTGCATAGCACAATATAAACAACATTGAAACTGTAAATTTTTTTGTTGCCTTCATTTTCAGTATTTATAAAAATTGCCAACAAGTTGGACAACACAAATAATAACGATAATAATAATAATAATACTGATGATGATAATGATAATAATAGTAATGACGATAAAAATAATAATAAAAAATTGCATTGATAAAATATTAATAAATACATCACTTGCAGTCATTTTTTGCATATAGGTGTCCTGCTGAATAAAGAGGAAGAATTAATAAAATTCTTATTTAGAAAAAAAAAAAAAACCATAACCTCAAGATTTGATTTATAATATATATATATAAAATATACAATTTACAACAAAAGAAATAAATAACGATTTCTTGCAGAGTGGTATGTGACAGCAAATTTCTAAGAGAATGATGAATGATGTCCAATCCATGACAACATGAAAAGTGGATGATGAGGTAGTTAACTGAATCATACTTAGCTAAATCACCTTTAGATTCTATGTTTACTGATTTATGTATGCAATAACTAGAAAATATGCACATGTATCCACATGTTAGCATACTGAGCAACAACTTGCAAGTAGTCATATATATATCAAGATAGATATGGCCAGCCTATGGGGTTACCCTGGATTTTATGTCCACAGAGCGCTTAGCTTTACAGTATTTCTTCAGATCCTAGGCCTATGCATCTGAAGAAATGCTCCAAAGCTAAGCACTTTATGGACATGAAACTCAGGGTATTACCATAGACTGGCCATATCTATCTTTATCTATGTACTCTACTGCTCTATAACTTAGAATAGGCTTCTTTTTCAGATTTATGATTTACTGATGATATATGTATGTGTGTATATATATATTCCTACAGAATACCTATAATATAAAGCATCAATGAAAAAAATT
This sequence comes from Octopus bimaculoides, assembly GCF_001194135.2. Classification (NCBI taxonomy): domain Eukaryota; kingdom Metazoa; phylum Mollusca; class Cephalopoda; order Octopoda; family Octopodidae; genus Octopus; species Octopus bimaculoides. Next base: position 60,793,875 of record NC_068987.1, on the reverse strand, counting down.
TGTAAAATTTTGTGCACATCATTGTTGGTTACAAATTTCCAGCAGTACCTAAGCGTTTCACTACATTTACATTGGTGAGAGTAAAAAGGGTGTATCTAGATAACTTGGGTAAAAAAAAAAAATACTACAGGGTAGATCTAAACAACCATATCTGTTATGTTAAATCAGATCTAAACAGCTATATCTGTTATGTTAAAATGTCATGAGCTGCAGTTTTTGTCCAAGAAAATTCCCTTGATAGATGTATTATGTTACCCAGCAAGTAAAGTGAGATTGCAGTTGTGGCTGATACCAGTGTCGTATAATCAGCCCATTTAAAAGTACTCTTGAATTGTCGGGCAATATGCTGTGCTTGAGAAAACCTGTTGAGGCAAGTGAAATCGTAGTCATGGCCAATGACAGTGCCACCTGACTGGCACGTAGTAAACACCTTTCAGGCATGGGTCGATGCCAGTGCCACCTGACTGGCTCCCATGCTGGTGGCTTGTAAAGAGCACCCACTACATGCTTGGAGTGGTTGGCATCCAGCTGTAGAAACCATGCCAGATCAGATTGGAGCCTGGTACTACACCCTGGCTTTCCAGTCCTCGGTCAAACCATCCAACCTGTGCCGGCATGGAAAATGGATGTTTGATGATGTATATATGAAAGCATCCTACAATCATTTAAGATCACAATCTGGACTCTATATCTATATAACATTGCCCAAACTTACCTCTTTAGGGACCGGGCATAGTTTGGGTTCAATCAGTCATAGATCCTCTATATAGCTCAAATAAAACCCATTCTAGGGTACTGCTCCCATATATGGGATAGAGTTGCTGCTATGCAAACAGATAAGAGCTACGACTCTACTCTCTGGAGTGAAGATGGGAGACGTATGCAGTGATATATGTGTGGAAGATACTGGAGGGGCTGGCATCAAACTTTGGAACTGAGAGTTATACCAGACCTCAAAGTCGATGTCACTGCAATGTGCCAAAGGTCCCAGCTGTCTCATCTAAGGTGAGTAACATGTACTGCAATAGCTTGAGATTCAAGGGCCCATGGCCTTGCCAAAACATCTGAGAGATCTCCATGGAGTTGGGGTAGATTTTTTTAAGAGACAACTTGACCTCTTCCTATCCAAAATCCCAGATGAACCAATATCAAGGCAGGAAACTCAAAAGAGGGCAGTAGTATCGAACTCATACCTTCACCAAAAGCCAATCATATAGGGTTGGCCAATTAAATGGTGATTACACTGGCTGTGCTCCAGTATGACCACAGCCTTAGGGCTGAAACATATAAAAAGAAAAACTCACATCCCCAACATAAGGCCATCTAACTGTATTTCTTATTTAGGATGGCAACCTACAAGGATTGAGGGTGGAGGTGGTAGACAAAAGTTGACATCTTTATCTTTTTAGCTATCAGATTATTTTGAATTAATCATGTATTATTTCATAGTTTTGAGATTTTGATGATGTGATTGTTTATTTTTAGAATGACATTGTCGTGTAGGAGTAAGAAGCCAAATGAAACCATTTTGAACATAAAACATAGAATATTTTGGTTGGATATGGCTAGTTCAAATGCTAAAGTGTTATTCAAATTTAGATGGCTTCCATTATTTTCAAACTTGTTCAACACTGTGATGTAAAAAGAAAAAAAAGTACTTTGGTATCTCATTAATAAAGCATCTAGACTTTGCCAAAATATGTCACATTTGATGAGAACACCTGGTATTTTGTTAGGGGAACCACTAGAACTGACTGGCAAATATTCACTCACCGATACACTAAAATAACTGGCTCACAGACTACTCTTTTCTTTGCTGCTTCTGTCACTATGATTACTTTCGAACTAGTCAGCTGCATATCCTCTCCATCTATCACCCTTGCTCTGTCTCACCACTAGACAATAACCTTCTGAAATTTTCTCATCTACATGTGCCTTTACTGCATAGATTCATGCTAAGCGTTAGCTGCACTAATCTCTTGAACCATGGAGGTGGGGACTACTGCAAAGATAATGAGCCCTGTTCCTCCTCTAGTTAATTTATAAAAATACAATAACCATAGTTCCATCATTTTTATGACAAGCTTTTCAGAAGTGGAGTGGTCAGTTACAAAAAAATTTTTTTCCTTTTTTTCTTCTTTAAAAATGGAAAGAGTGCAAAATTTGATAAAATTTTATCAAGAGCTTCACTTATCAGAGTATTATACTAAATTACTAAGTATTAAATGAAAGAAAAATAATTAGAGTAGAATTCTGCTTTCACTGGCAATAGTAATAACTTTACACACACATACATGATTATATATATATATATAATGGTTATGAGAGACTGGTATGCTAAAAGACATATTTAGATCATTAGATAATTAGTGTAATAATGGAATGAGAGAATTTGATCCAATGCATTATATACTACAAAGGAGATTCTTTGAATCCATATTTTATACTACTCTTATATATAAATATATGCTTAAATTGAACATTATTACTTTCTTTTTGTTATTTTCATTTCTGCTAAGACTAATAGAAATAATGTATTGAGTAGCAATTTATAAAATTAGGAGAAAAAAAACCCACCAAAACAAAACAAAAAATATTTTTTACATATATCATTATCTATAGTCAATCAAAATTACCAGGTATGTATTCTTAATATTGAATGATAATAAAAGATATCAATATCAGAAGATAATTAATAACACACATGTACTGATGTCCAAATTTAAAACAATTTTAGAAGTTGTACATTTAAAAGTGTAAGGTATGAAAAGAACATTTGAAATAAATGGTAAAAAAACTTAAAATATTTAAAGATCAATGAAAATTAATTAGACTGGATGGAATGAAAGAGCTTTACCAAAGAATCAATGTATATCTTATACACTTATTTTACTGCAACTAACATCGTATATTAACAGCAATATTGTTTAGTTTAATAGAATGATATGGAGTTTAAGCGTATTTTGGCTTATACATTTGTAGCTTTTATAAAGCTTGTTGATTGAAAATAAAGTATGATATTGTAAATAACTGATAGTGACAGAAATAATATTAATATCAAAAAGCAATCTTTGTAACCAACTTAATGTTGAGGTTGTGTTAGTACAGAGAATACTGCATTATTTACATTGAAAGGACTTCTGATACTTTTGATAGACAAGAATTGTCTGCTATGGCCAATGGTGGCCATATGTGAGGTCCTCTCAATGTAAATAACGTAGTACTTTGTGTTCTAACACAACCTCCAACTTAAGTTGGAAATTGCCTTATAACATAGTAAATTTGATGTTAAGACCAAAAAATGAATGATAGAGTGCAGATGTGTAATAGAATACAGCAAATCAAGTAAATTATATATATATATATATAAAATGTATCTTGCTCCTGAGAAGTGACACTTAATTTACTTTAACAATCTCATTGAACTTGTTGCAGGACACACACCTATGGCATGCACATATTATGTATGAACATGATTATTACATAAGTTATAGCTAAAGCAATCTTGAAACAGCTGTTGAGATAAGATTTTGCATAATTTTTGTTTTGTTTCCTTTTTTTCTTTATTCTGTAATTTGTATTTTGTATTCCATGTAAATATATGTCTCAAACCAACCTCTATTTATCCACCTTACTACCTCCATGATAGGTCAATAAGGATTGCTCACTTTCAATGCAGAGGTGCTGGCCTTGGATGAAGTGATTGAAGTTTAGGTTCCCATCCATTAGACCACTACTGTGTTATCAATACTAAACTTATTTTGCTTTCATCTATTTACTGTAAATATGTAAACGTGTGTGTGTGTATATATATATATATATAAAGATATATGGTGCCATGTAAAAAGCACCCAGTACACTCTGTGATGTTAGGAAGGATATCCATCTATAGAAACCATGCCAGCACAGACAATGGAGCCCGAGTCCAACCCATGCCAGCATAGAAAACAGACATTAAAAGATGATGATGATGATGTATATATCAACCAAACTATGAGGTGTGGTTATACGCCACTAATCACAATGCACTTCTTTGCATTGTTGTAGCTTTCAAATGAAGCCACTCTGCTGGATAGACATGCAGAGGATTTTATTCAAGAATACAATGCACCACTGATATGAGAATCGAAATCATCCTGTAATTGTATGTGCAAAACCCTAACCAGTAGGCTATGCATCTTCACTATCTATCTATCTATCTATCTATTTATATATATGTGTGTGTTTCTGAAGAATTGTTTATGTCATGAATTAATTACTAAAATTTTTAAAATAAAACATTTTTAGTGCCAATTTGAAACCAAAATCACCAAGAGGCTCACCAACAAAACTCAAACCAGTTATGTATTTATCTTTAGCTATGTAACGAACAAACTGGCTCAAAAACTTAGAGTAATGAAATTAAAAATAACAGAAAGGCTACTTATAGTATTTAATAGGCCAAGAAGTGACAGGTGTTTTGTAGTGTAACTGATAACATGGTTATCTGACAAGTGACAGTAAGTCAGTGGACAATGTTGACACTTTCTGCCCATCATGACCAATATTACTTTATGGTAGTATAAGAGAGAGACTTAAGACATGTGATACAAAACTTTGTGTCCTTTATATATGAGTGCTTGGTTAGTTGAGACAGATGTCATGTCTTATTTGTAATGCATTCATATTCTAGCGGAGAGAGAGAGATACCATGTCTTTTACATCTAGATGTCTACCTTGCTGTTAATGGACAAAAGCATTGCTACTGACATTTCAATACCAATACTGATAAAATACCATTCCAGCCTGGTTACTATACCACCCACCATTCTAAGAAGTGAGTAGCCACGAGGCTCCTCTTCATCAAGAAACCTGTTCTCTTCTTTCATACTTTAACTTCTCATCTCCCAGCATAAAGCCATCTTCCTCACTACTGTAGCTGCATAGTCACATCACTAGTGTTGGTGCCTCAAATAAAGCTCCCTGTATACTCTGTAAAGTGGATGGCATTAGGAAAGGCATCCAACTGTAGCAAGCATGCCAAAGTAGATACTGGTGTAATACTGGTGTATAGTGTAGATCTTAGCTCTGTCAGATCGTCAAACCATCCAACCTATGCCAGCTTGGAATATGAACATTACAAAGTCTTTTACTTTTCACTTGCTTCAGTCATTTGATTATGGTCATGCAGGAGTACCTTCTTGAAGCGTCTTTTGCTTTAGTTGAACAAACTGACATTTTTTTAAGCCTTGTACTTATTCTATTGGTCTCTTTGGCTGAACTGCAAAGTTACAGGGGATGTAAACACACCAACAATGGTTGTCAAGTGGTGATGGGGGACAAACACGGACACACACACAGGATTCTTTCAGTTTCTCTTTACCAAATCCACTTACAAGGCTTTGGTCAGCCCAAGGCTATAGCAGAAGACAGTTGCCCAAGGTGCCATGCAGTGAGACTGAACCTGGAACTATGTGGTCGGGAAGCAATCTTCTTACCAAACAACCATATTTGATGATGATGATTTTATTTTTGGGGCAGGTTTACATGTTTAGAAACCAACACACACACAGAAGTAGCTGAGAGATTAATGTACCTGACTGGCTGCTTTATTGAGTCTAGTTTCACGTTTCACTGTTCTATGTTCAAATCCTTCTCCTACCTGGTTTTGTCTTTCATTATTTTGGGTTAAGTTGGTAAAACAAAAACTAATGATGACATATGACTTTGGTTTGCCATACTGTATCCCTTTCATGCTTTGTTAAAAGTGACTCTCTACCTTGTAAAAAGAAACTTGCATATATAGAAGAACCAAAGATGAAGCCTCTATATGACTCACTGAAACTGCTAAAAATAGCAGCCAAAATCATTCTTCACAGTTTAGCATTCAGATTACTCTGTCAAATATGAAGCATATTTATTCCCATTGTTTTAAATTAAATACGCATTATTGATGATGTTATTATTTCGATGATGTGATTATTTTTAGAATGACATTGTAGGGCATGTGTAAGTAGCCAGATCTGGTTGTTTAGAATATAAAACAGGTAAGAATACTTGGGTCAGAGACAGCCTGCTTATATGCTAAAAGGTTAAATCACATCTCTGCATCTCACTCATCAATTGTCTTTCCTAAAATAAACTATAAGACACATTTGATAACGTAGAACAAGATACACTATTTCAATAAAAGGTAGGATGGTCATACTTGGAGCACCTTTAATCACAGGTCAGCTCAGTTATTGTTGACCTGGGACATAACAGTTTATATATAAACTATTACAGACACAAAGTAATATTTCAAAGAAACAACCAAAAATGAAAGAAAAAGAATTCTATATTCTTTCTGAATAAATGCACAGAAGCTTACATAACTTCATGACTTCCCTAACAAACAAATGTGTAATGTTTGTAACCCTGTTCTCCATCTAAGCAGAAAAACACACACATGCTGATAAACAAAACACACACACACACATATATGTATATATACATATACATGAAATCAGATCCCTTCAGAAAACAGCTGGAGGTTCTCTTAAGGGACTTGTAGTTGCACCACTGTGAATAAGATATTTAACATGTGTGTATGTGGTTTATATATATATATATATATATATATATATATATATATATATATGCATATACACATATATAAATATGTGGGGTGAGGGTAAGGGAGAGTGAGATGTAGGTATATGCCGATACATGTGTTCTCTTCAACCTGGTTTGTTTTCTTAATACTACATACTTCTAAAATATGTTATGTATGAGAAATTAATAAACAATGTTTTTTTTTAGTTCTTTAAATACTTTGTTGTAGGTAAAAATGTTGTAATGTGCAAATTATTTCCAGTGACAAAAAAACAAAAAAACAAACACCCCCTGAAACATGCCTGTGCTGCATTCTTGCGAAATAACATATCCCATAAAAAAAACAAAGACAGTTTTCATTTGTGTGTGTGTGTGTGTGTGTGTGTATATACAATATAACCTCCCAAATACAAAGATAATTTTAGTGTGTATATATTATGTAAGCTCCCAAAATACAAAGATAATTTTGGTGTGTATCTCTGTAACAAAACCCCGAGTGAGCATAAAGAAAAATAGATATGATTGCACTGACTGTATGAAGTTTCATGTTGTTTTAAAGAGTCATGGTGCTTTGCAAACCATGCATCTGTTTGGAAGTTATATTAAATTTCATTTGCGTTATAATTTAATTTACTTTCGTAATATGGGTTGTGTGACACCATATGTGTGTGTGTACTCATATGCAGAAACAGATAGGACTAGTAACAACTACTAGTTTAACAATAGTAATAACCAGTATAATATTGGCTTCAAATTTTGGTATGATGCTAGCAAATTCAGGGAAGGGGCTAAGTCGATTACATTACCTTAATGACTAGTATAACTACACAGTGAGACAAATACCAAAACTAGATTCCTCAGATCAATCATGGGAAAACTATGACCAGTGGAACTTTTTGAATTACATGTTAAAGAAATTATCTTGAATTTTTGTAGTAGTGTGGCTCATCTAATGATGAACCATGTCTCACAAGGCTCACTTCTCAAAAAATGATAGCCATGTCTGGCTTAGATTCTATTGTGACACTTTGGTATGTAATATAGCATTAGTAGTGACTATTAGGACTCAACTTGCTCAACATAATATAATATAATTTAGCAACTCTTATGATATAAGTATAACACAAGCAATGAAAAGCCTTAAAAGGATCAAAGGTCCTTCCCAAGCCATAGGCTCATAAGGCCAGTTTCCTGGATTCTGTGGTGTATACATATTTGCCACTGAGCAGGACACCAGTCAATCACAAGATTACTCAATTTTACCAGCTGAGTGGACTGGAGCAATGTGAAATGAAGTGTTTGGCTCAAAAACACAAAGTATTGCCAAATCCAGAAATTGAAACCATGATCTTATCAACATGGGTGCAAACTGGTATAAAATAAAATAAACATAGAAAAACAGTAGCTGTGCATGACCTTTATGTTGCATAAATATCAATATCTTAATTCAGTAGAATACAAAACTTAGAAGGGAAAAGGAATGAAATTATATGGCAACCATACATTTCTTGAGAGCTTTTACTAGTTTTAACAAAAGTGATCTGGATTCAACTAGTTGTAACTTGTGAGTGCATTTACCTCTTCAAGAGCATTAGCTAATTATTTGATGAACTGTTAATACATAAATCTCTTTTCCTATTGGTCATCCATGCATGCACTTAATTCTATCTGAAGGATTAAGTATTGCATAGATTTTGGTTGTTTATATCTGGTGGTTTGAAGTCCATCTTGGATCCAAAATGTTTGGGGGTAGAGTTGTGGTCAAGGGTAATATCACAAAGTACTTCAATCCTCCTTTCAATAACTCCCTAATCCTTAGAATAAACAGAAGAGATACTAATCTCTTCTTGGATATAACATTAGCCTATTTCTGTAGTGGACAACATTGCTAGACCTAGATCTCATACCCACATTTCTACTCATGAGCTTATCTCTTTTACTAAGACAATCATTTTACAAATAACTTTCAGAATATATGTTAAATGGTAGAACTGATAAGGCTATAAATTACTAACCCATAACTTGAGAGTTCATATCTGTTTCAGGCATTTATTTTTTCATAGCTTAGTCGGGAGTGGAAGAGTAAATACCCCATGTCTTTTTATCAGGACATTCGAAATTGGTGGTAGAAGTTATCCTCAGACCTACCCTAAATCCTTGCAATAGACTGGCTTTGCTAAAGACATCCATGGGCCAGACAGGGGTGTTAACCCTTTAACATTCAGATTACTGTACTATATTGGATGTAATGTTTATTTATTCATGTTGTTATGAATTTATCATGCATTACGTCATAGGTTCTATCATAGGGTAGGTGTGAAAGGCTGTATCTGGCCAGTTTGAACATAAAACATATAGAATTCTAATTAATTAATTGAAATAAAAAGACAGTGTATTTCAACAGGAATGTAGCTACAGAAGTGCTAAACCTTATTAAATATTTATTGTACCATTTGTAAAAGGAATTAATTTAACACTTTAACATTCAGATTACATAGTCAAATGCAAAGCTTATCACACTGTTTTGAATTAATCATGTATTACCTTGTAGCTTCAAGATATTGAAGATGTGGTTATTTATTTTTAGAATAAGATTGTAGGGTAGGTGTGAAAGGCTGTAGCTGGCCAGTTTGAACATATAACATGTGGAATGTTTGGGTTGGAAAATGGCTAGTTTAAATGCTAAATGGTTAAAGCAAATAATGGACAAAGTCTATAACCCAAAGGTTTCTTAATTCCATGATTCAGGCCCACAATTTCAGAAGAATATGATATCATATATTATGGGAATGTTACCTGTAACAGACTGGTATTCTATCTGAAGGGATGGTAGACTCATTCTCACTTGCTTAATTGCTGCTCTATCTATTTATCTTTGGTAAAACCATGTCAAATTAAGGTGTTCTGCCTAACTTTCAGGCAACAAATTTGAACTGATGATCCTTGAGCTCATAGCCATATATCTTCTCAACCATTTCACTTTTGCATGTGAATGCATGTACATACATATATATTATACAATATGACTATATCATCATCATCATCATCATCGTCGTTGTTTAACGTCCGCTTTCCATGCTAGCATGGGTTGGACGATTTGACTGAGGACTGGTGAAATCAGATGGCTACACCAGGCTCCAATCTGATTTGGCAGAGTTTCTGCAGCTGGATGCCCTTCCTAATATATGTATATATATTTATGTGTGTGAGAACATACAGACAAATATGCGTACATTCATGTGTAAATTAATGGTTGAGATTCTTATGTTTATCATTATAACTATATAAAAAAATAAATAATGATAATAAATAAATTAAAAGAATAAAAAAACTCACTGATTCAACCCACATGTCTATCAGAGAGAACATGTAGCTAATTATCCTACATTATCTATGTTCCCATTCCCATAAAATTATATATGTCTATCTGCATTGACCCTTTCGTCACTGTATTTATTTTGAGATGCTCGGTGTTTCTTTCAATTACTTTAAATATAACAAAGAGCTTAGTAAAATAACTTAGTTATCATTCAGCTAGTGTTAGGAACATAAATTGTGACAAAGGTTTGGTGGAAGATTTTAATTCAAAACTTACGAAAACAAGACATTTGTACTCAGAGCCAGAGCTGGTTTCAAATGGGTTGGTAATGAAAGGGTTAACTGAACAACCCTTGCTTGATATTTTAATTAGGTCCTGCACATAGAATACATTAACTAATTTGTCTTTTAACTTTTATTTGTCTCAGTCTTTGAACTGCAGCCATGCTGGAGTTACCACTTTGAAGGGTTTAGTCAAATGAATCATTGACTGCAGTACTTATTTTATGAGTCTGGTACTCACTTTCAGTTTCTTGCCAAACTGTCGAGTTATGGGGACATAAACAAACCAACACCGGTTGTCATGTGGTGAAGAGACATACACAAACACAAGGACATATATAAACAAATATGTCAGGTTTCCACAAAGTTTCCATCAGCTAAATTCACTTGCAAGGCATTGGTTGACCTGGGACTATAGTAGAAGACACTTGTCCAAGGTGCCATGCAGTGAGACTGAACCTGAAACCACATGGTTGCTAAGTGAACTGCTTAACCACACAATCATGTTTGCACCTAAAATGACTAACATAGCAGGATATTTTATTTTGAATGAATACTTTGGTGAAAATAAAAGGAGAAAATATGAATATATTATAAAATAATGGAGAAGATTTTTAATACAATGCAGGTATAAGGACAGCAATTCTACATGGTAGTGAGACATGGATCCTGAACGCAGAGGACATGCAAAGGTTAGAAAGGAATGAGGATAGTATGCTCTGCTGGATGTGTAATATAAGTGTATATGTTGGACATAGTTCTAGTGTATTGAGAGAGAAAACTGCACTAGTTTGGTTATGTGATGTGGATGTTGACAGCTCCATAAAGAAGTGTCAATCTCTGAAAATAGATGGAACATATGGAAGAGGAAGACATGGGATGAAGTACTGAAGGATGACCTCAGGATGCCAAAGGACTGAGATACCTGATGCCTTGCCGTACTCAAGAAGACCCATACCCCACAGCAGAAGTGTTAAGGCTGCTCTCCTTGGTAAAGAAGATTGGTCGGCAAGAGTTCTGTGCTGGTACCATGTAAAAAGCACTCATGCTGGCATCATGTAAGAGCGCTTGTTCGGTGCCACATAAAAGCACCCAGCACACACTGCAAAGTGGTTGGCATTAGGAAGGGCATCCAGCTGTAGAAACAGCCAAATCAGTCTGGAGTCTGGTGCAGCTCCCCAGCTTTTGTCAAACCATCCAAATCATGCCAGCATGGAAAATAGATACTAAATGATGATGATTAAGTGATACAGGTGTAAGTGGGTAAGTGTCTTCCACTATAGCCCCAGACTGACCAATGACTTGTGAGTAGACAGAACCTGTGCGGATTTGGTAGACAAAAACTTAAAGAAGCCTGTTGTATAAATGTATATATATGTGATGATGATATGTGTGAGTCTTTGTGTTTGACCCCACTACCACTAAAAACTGAAGACAGTCTGTTTACATCCCTATAACTCAGCATGAGACCAATATAATAAGTACCAAGCTAAAAAAAACAAACAAGCATTGGAGTCAATTTATTTGACTAAAATCCTTTAAGGAAGTGCCCTAGCATGGCCACAGTCCTAAAACTGAAACAAGTAAAGTAACAAAAGAATAAAAGAATACTCAGTCAACACTAATATGAGATGGGGAAACCACCCACATTATTATAAAACTGCAGACAAAACTTGAACCCTGTACCAATACTTTCCCAGACTCTGATTGTATGGATAAGAATGTAATTGGTTACATGTTTTTATGCATTGATAAGACAATACTTGGTAAATTTCTATTTAATTTGTGTGCATGCTTGTGTATCTGTGTTTGCAAGTGCTTGCATTATGGTGATGCTTCAATGAATAAACAAATAGAATTCATTCAAGCATGGTTGTTCCTACATCTTATAGTTTAATACGAATACAACAGCAACAGTAGATTTATTTATTGCAGGATAGGATTTGAAGCAAAGAATTTATAGGCTTAAAAATTTGGTTTTGTTACAGCACATGAATGAGATGAGCTATTTTTATTTTGTATTAATCCAAGAAATCTATTTCTACCTCTTGATATCATATTATCTATACCTGTACTCTAGCAACACTAAATTGACTAAATTCTTCCCTATAAGTTAAGATGGATCCCCAGTCACTAGGTTGGTATTGTTAGTATTACTAGGCTTTTCCATGCAAGTTATCATCATGCTAGTGTATCATTAGCACCATCAAGATATCCATTCATTACCTTCAGAAATGGATCTTAAACCTTACAAAACCAACATCTAATGTGTGTGTGTGTGTGTGTGTATATATATATATATATATATATATATATATATATATATATATATATATATAAAGAGAGATAGTGGGGTAGGAATGGTGTGTTTATCTACATCCTTTCAGAAACAGCTGTCAAGTTGAGAAATTATGTATTACAATTCTGTATATTTTACACTATGTAAATATATTTCGTTGCTATTATATTTAAACTGTCATATGTCCAAATGCATTGTTTTTTTCAATATTTATTTTTGAGAGTGGTGAGCTGGCAGAATCATTAGCATACCAGGTGAAATGCTTAGTGGTATTTCGTCTGCTGTTATGTTCTGAGTTCAAATTCTGCCAAGGTTGACTTTGCTTTCATCCTTTTGGGGTCGATTAAATAAGTAACAGTTATGTACTGGGGTTGATGTAATCGACTTAATCCCTTTGTCTGTTCTTCTTTGTCTCCTCTACGTTTAGCCCCCTGTAGGCAATAAAGAAATAAATGTATTTTTGCTAAGGTGGTGAGCTGGCAGAAACGTTAAAACACCAGGCGGAATGCATAGCAGTATTTTGTCTGTTTTTATGTTCTGCGTTCAAATTTCGCCAAGGTTGACTTTGCCTTTCATCCTTTCAGGATCAATAAATTAAGTACCAGTTGCATACTGGGGTCAATCTAATTGAATGGGACCCCCTTCCCCAAAATTTCAGGCCTTGTGCCTAGAGTAGAAAAGAATATTTATTTTTGTTTGCAATAGCCAGTTCTTTTGGTCAAACTATCGTATATTCAGCTGCTTCAGATGTCAAGATATGAAAAATTGTCAAAGTGTAGCACAATGGCTTTTCTGAAAAAGCAATGTTTTGAACTTACAACACTTTTGTGTTTATCTTTCTGAATGAATGGATGAAAGCACGAATGTATGCAAGCACGTATGTCGTTATTCAGTTTTATTTCAAGATTTCTTGCTGGTTTCTAATCAAGATTCTAGGCTGGTCTATTGGAATTTTAACATCAACAGGACATTTTTGTATGTATGTATATGTGTAAATTTGTATATTTTGTTTTATGTATGTATCCTCATGCATATAGTTGTATGTCTATACGTGGTCATATCTACTCAAATGATAAACTTCTGGAAAGTTCTACAGATTGTATGTATGTATATATAAGCCTAATTGTGCTTATCTGCATCACTATCACCATATCAGATCATCTTGGATTCCTCTTATAGCCACTCTTGACACTGTGGACCCAGATCTGGATGAAGAATTCAGTTCAAATTCATTTGAGCACTACTATAAGTTTTCTATACTGAGCATTTATTTCTGGCTCTCACCTATTGTCTGTGTGTGTGTATATATATCTATCTATCTATCTATCTGTCCATATATATATAAATATATGTGCCACTGAACCTCCCCAGACACCATTATCTGGCGATGTATAAGGACATCTGATAGTCTGGGCAGTAGAGAAATAGAGTAGCTATATAGTGTTTGATTTCAGCCCCCTGAAATTGTCTCCAAATTATGAAATATAGTAATGAATTGGTTAGTAGTTTTCCTTATACTGTAAGATGAAGGAATCTATGAAAGCATACTAGATTTCATAATTTGGAGACAATTTCAGGAGGCTGAAATCAAACACTATATAGCTACTCTATTTCTCTACTGCCCAGACTATCAGATGTCCTTATACATCGCCAGTTACAACTTTTTGTCATTCTTTCTTAGATTACCTATGAAGAAAACCAAACAATACCAATGTATGTGATTCACACACACACTATCCTATATGCTTTGCAAGAATGAAGGACATACACACACACACATATAATGCACAAAACTCTCAACTATTGAGTCACTTTTGCCAATTAAATTATATATATATATATATATATATATATATATATAGGTCTCAGACCATCGATCCAGTTCTTTACCAGGTGAGTCAAGTGTATGGTGTTGATGAGCTGAAAGACAGCGAATATCAATATCAACCATTCGAGGTGAGTTGTTTTGCCTGGTCTGAAAGATTCAGTGTCGTTTAACATTTGGGTCATTTCCCAGGATGGCATCCTGCAGCAAATAAGTGTTTAAACAAAACACGTACACTATATATGTGACATTGATAATGTTGACATTACTAGCGCTGCTTTTAATTAAAATTTATATATATATATATACATGAACAAATACACACACGTGTAAATGCATTATATATATATACATATACACACAAACATATATTCATAAATATTTACACATACACACATATCCATTCAGTTATCTTCACCCACTGTTTCTGGGAGGATTATGGGGTAGCGTCCTCAGGCAACTCTCCTATAAGGTTATATCAGACGCTATCATATATATATGTCTATATATATATATATATATATATATATATATACACACACACAGTCGCTCAAATGTACATGCATGAATATATATGCACACACACATATATAAAAACATACGCACTATTTTCACTTTCCCCTTCCTTTCCTTATTCTTCACTATTACATGCCTATCCCCTCTCACTACTCCCAATCTATTTGTTACCATCAGAAAACATCACTCACGAACGAAGGGTAGACACTACCTGAAACATTAGACTTCTCTCTTCCTCATGGGAAACTAATTTACTTCATTTTTGAACTGTTTACATTAACTGCTGACACCGACCACCAATAGGTTCCTTAGATCCTACTGTTTACTAATAGCTACCCCTTTATTAAGTAGAAGTAAACTAGCTTGAAGAAGCTAAACTTACAGAAGACATAGTAATTAGTTACATATATGCATATATAGTAACTAATTTTTCATCTTTACTGCTCTTAGTTTTGACGGAATAAAACCATAGAACATAGGAAATCTGCCATACTATGAGGACAATAAGTGACAAAAATGAGTTAATCATATACTTTTCATAAGGTTTTAATTGACATGACTTTAGAACAGGGAATTTGTGTCAACCAAATCACCAAAGATTTCACCTAGTTATTTGATACAAATTCCCATATTTCAATTACAACTTTCCATCATGTCACTTTAATTTATGTTCCAAACATGAGCATAATAATGACAAAGTTATTCTTTTTGAAATTAATTGAAACAAAGGCAGAATATTTCAACAGAAATATAGTAATGAATCGGTTAGTAGTTTTCCTTATACTGTAAGATGAAGGAATCTATGAAAGCATACTAGATTTCATAATTTGGAGACAATTTCAGGGGGCTGAAATCAAACACTATATAGCTACTCTATTTCTCTACTGCCCAGACTATCAGATGTCCTTATACATCGCCAGTTACAACTTTTTGTCATTCTTTCTTTGATTGCACCTTCTCTTTCATTTAGACCAAACGTTTTGACCAAGTCATCTTTCCTTCTTTCCATTTACTCATTGTCTTGGAGGCCTTCTATTAAGTTTTTTCCAATCTGTTGGACATTACTTCATAATTATGCAAATCAAAGACTATAAAGAATGACAGCGGAGAAACAGCCGTAAATAAATAAATATCTAAAAATATAAAATCAGTAAATAAGACCTGCTTGAATCCAGGCTTTTAACTAAGTGCAGTTGGCTAGTGCATGGTTCATAGTGAGCTATCATACAGAGCTGAAGAAGTGGCAGGTTCTGTGGGGATTCAAATTAATGTGTAGTGAACGCCTGAACTTTTGATAATCCAAGTAACTAAATCCACATACATCTGTGTAATAGTTGTCAGGTGTGGGGAAAGGGCAGGACAGGACCGCAAAGGGATATCCTCAGACAACTAGAAAAGGAGAAAAAAAAAAGTATGTTGTAACAACACTTCCTCTAAATTCCTGAGTTTGTTCAAATCAATCCAATATGTGGAAAATTGTTATGAGAGAGGATAAGAAAATACTAGTTTTCGCTGAACTAAAAGGTTAAACATTTAGATGAGAGAAAAAGCCAATTGCATTAATTCACTGCGCGTGTACTGATATTTATCTTGTTAACCATGATGGAAGACAAAGTTGTTCCCATTGGAATTCACACATAATTTCCTTTTTATTCTTTTACTTGTTTCAGTCATTTGACTGTGGCCAGGCTGGAGTACTGCCTTAAAGGGTTTTAGTCAAAGAAACCGAACCCAGGACTTATTCTTTGTAAGCATAATACTTATTCTATTGAACTTTTTTGCTGAACTGCTAAGTTACAGGGACATAAACACACCAACATCGGTTGTCAAGCAATGGCAGGGGTACGAACACACACAAATACATATATACAACGGGTTTCTTTCAGTTTCCGTCTACCAAATCCACTGACAAGGCATTGGTTGGCCCAAGGTGTCACACAGTAAGACTGATCTCTGAACCATGTGATTAGGAAGTAAGTTTCTTACCACACAGCCATGGCTTTCTTTAAAAAAAAAAAAAATTAAGAAAAAGCTATCTTTTAGTTGTTTCAGTTCTTGACTTTGGCCACACTGGGGCGTTGCATTGAAGAGTTTAACCAAACAAATCGAGGCCAGTACTAATTTTTGTTTTGTTAAAGCTTGGCACTGATTCTACCTGTCTCTTTTTGCTGAATCACTAAGTTATGGAGATGTAAACAAACCAGCACCAATTGTCAAGTGGTGGGATTGGGGTGGGGGACAAACACATTACATACATATATATGTATATATATAAATAAAAATTTTTTTTTTTTTAAAGTTTCAGCTTAGAGCTGCGGCCATGTGTGTTATTCGGTTAAAATGTCTTACGTTTAAGCTGGTTCCCATGCATTTCCCTGAAGAGAAGATTACATTCTTATCAACATCACCTATTCCTATGGAAGGTATAATTTGTAATCTTTGAAACATATGTTGGAAATAAAAGTATGCAGTTAACATATGTGTTTTACTCCATTTACTAAACTTATACAC